>NC_089510.1:57953355-58281411 GCF_036850995.1 Saccopteryx leptura
GCTTTCTCATATGTACCTTGACCTGGGGGGCTCCAACAGAGTGAGTGACCCCTTGCTCAAGCCAGCAACCATGAGCTCAGGCCAGTGACCTTGGGCTTCAAGCCAGTGATCATGGGTTCATGTCTATGATCCCACGTTCAAACCAGCGACCCCGCGCTCAAGCTGGTGAGCCTGCACTCAAGCCAGATGAGCCCTCATTCAAGCCAGCCACCTAGGGGTTTCGAACTTGGGTCCTTAGCATCCCAGGCCAACACTCTATATACTGCGCCAACACCTGGTCAGACAGAATATACTAATTCTTATATTTAAGCCAAGCATAGATTCTTTTTTTTGTATTTTTCTGAAGTGAGTGGGGAGGAGGCAGACAGACAGACTCCCACATGCGCCTGACCTGGATCCACCCGGCATGTCCACCACCTCTGGGGCGTTGCTCCACTGCAATCAGAGCCATTCTAGTGCCCGAGGTGGAGGCCATGGAGCCATCCTCATTATCTGGGCCAACTTTGCTCCAGTGGAGCCTTGACTGCAGGAGGGGAAGAGAGAGATAGAGAGAAAAGAGAGGGGGAAGGATGGAGAAGCTCCTGTGTGTCTTGGCCAGGAATCAAAGCCGGGACTTCCACATGCCAGGCTGACGCTCTACCACAGAGCCAACCAGCCAGGGCCCAAGCACAGATTCTTAGGCAGTTGACCAGTAGGTTTGTGTAGTATATGATATGATACTGTATCAGCATTAAGACCCAGTTTAAAAAATTTCAGAGGTCATGTCCATGCCCAGATTTGTTACTTGCTTCAATAATGTTTGTATAGAACAGACCCAGGGATGTGCCTTCTTCCAGCCTCTGACCACCCTCTAACCTCTTTTCCAGTCACCATTTTTGGAATGATACTAGCCATTCTCAGCCTCTGAGACCAGCTAACACCATTTTTTGAGCTTAACTCTTCATTGCCGAGCAACCATGAGCTCCTAAGTTGGTCTGAGTTATTCCACCGAGGTGGAAATTGCTGGTTAACTATGCATCTGCGGGCCTCGTACACCTACCTCTCACTGGGCTTTTATTTAGACCACCACATGTGGCTCTGGAGCCACTTCTGCTACTTTGAAGATGCAAAGCCAGAGCAATGGCCAAAAACTCAGGATGGTCGTGGAGAAGAACTGAACCAGGCCCTTTTGGATCTGCGTGCCTTGAGTTCTGCCCGCCCAGACCCTCATCTCTGTGATTTCCTCGAGAACCACTTCCTGGATGATAAGATAAAATTCATCAAGATGAGTGACCTGACTAATGCCTAGCAGGCTGGCCAGGCTCCAGGCTGGGCTGGGCCGGTATCTCTTTGAAGGGCTCACCCTCAAGCACAACTTGGAGCCTTTGGAGCCCAGAAGCCTTTTTTTTATTTTTATTTTTTATTTTATTTTTTATTTTTTACAATTTTTTTTTTTTTTGTATTTTTCTGAAGCTGGAAACGGGGAGAGACAGACAGACTCCCGCATGCGCCCGACCAGGATCCACCTGGCACGCCCACCAGAGGGCGACGCTCTGCCCCTCAGGGGCGTTGCTCTGCCACCAGAGCCACCCTAGCACCTGGGGCAGAGGCCAAGGAGCCATCCCCAGCGCCCAGGCCATCCTTGCTCCAATGGAACCTTGGCTGCGGGAGGGGAAGAGAGAGACAGAGAGGAAGGAGGGGAGTGGGGTGGAGAAGCAAATGGGCGTTTCTCCTATGTGCCCTGGCCGGGAATCAAACCCGGGTCCCCCGCACACCAGGCCGACGCTCTACCGCTGAGCCAACGGGCCAGGGCTGGAGCCCAGAAGCCTTTGAGTGCTCCTCTGCATCTCCCTGGTGTCTGGCTTCGGCTTGAGCCACTCTGTAAAACCACTAGGCAGCCTTTTAACCACCATGGAGCCCTCTTCCATGCCATGGGCCAAATCGAAATAATAAAGCTTTTTGTAGCAAAAGAAGATTTTTTTATGTCCAATCAGAATTTTAATGTAATATAATTATGTTAATTATTTATAAATCTCTAAATAGTTTGACCTATAAATTTGCCTGAAATTGGTCTGTACTAGAAATATGCTAGTGACAGGAAAAAAGACAAGATTAGAGATTACCAAAGAAATAGCTAAACAGTATGTGATGTCTTTTGATGTGAAGAAATCCTTTCTTTTATCTTTCATTTTTATGGTGATAAATACATATAACATAAAACGAATTGCTTAACCATTTTTAAGTGTACAGTTCAGTGGTATTAAGTACACTCATATTTTTATGCAGCTATCACCACCGTTCATCTCCAGAACTCTTTATTTTACAAGAGTGAAACTACTCATTAAACAATAATTTATCTTCCTTCAGCCCTGGAAACCAGTATTCCATTTTCTGTTTCTGATTTATACTGCTTTAAATACCTCATATAAGTGAAACCATACGGTATTTGCTTTTTAAAAAAATGTTATTTTAGAGTGGGAGGAAGGGGTAAAAGATAAAGAGAGCCTTGATTTGTTTTTCCACCCATCTGTGGATTCGTCATTGATCCTTGTATGTGCCCTGACCAGGGATCAAACCCTCAACCTTGGCATATTGGGACAGTTCTCTAATCACCTGAGCTACCTCGCTAGGGCAGTATTTGTCTTTTTGTGGCTGGTTTATTTCACTTAGCATGATGTCTCCAAGGTTCATCCATGTTGTTGTAGCATATGTCATAATTGCCGTCCTCTTTGTAGAGACACCTGTGGTTACCATTGTTATTCCAGGAGCCTTTCTTACTGTCATCTTTATATATTCTAGATTTTAGTGTATGCCACATATGTATCTCCATTCCTGTGGTATTAAACCAAAAACAAATCAAAATAGACTTGTCAGCAGTTATTTTGAAACTCTTAACAGAATCCTTTTATAAGATGGGTGTTAGACACAGATGTAGACATGGTCATATCATAGGACAGATAAGATTCAAGCCAATCCATAAATCTGTAAGAGTTTAAGAGGCTGCTCTGACTTGAGTAACTTACTTTGTCTTACTACATTACTAATAAACTCTCACTTTAAATAAACAAAGAAAAGTTTGTTTCTTTCTCCTTGAATTGTGTTAAACAGAAAATATTTTGAACTTGTGTTGTATCTTGGTTTATACTTACTTGAAAGTGTCTCATTAGCAATTTTATAAAGGTAAATATATCATCAGCATCATACATATTTGTTTATTCAGTTAAGTCATCTGTCTTAGAACAGTTTTTTCTTTTTTTGTAATATTAGGTATCACCAGAAATGTGCAGCTAAGATGCTGTAGAACAACAGTTTAATGAGCATCCATGTATCTGTAGTTCTTTCCTAGTCATTATCAGTCAGTGGATTAGGTTTAGTGATTAACTATGGAATATGAATAAACGCTCAGTTTAAATATACATATTCCAGAATGTGTACAGTTTCTTACTCAAGTTGTACAATCTCCTTTATAGTATAAGGATAGTTAAACAGGAAGATGAGGACTTGCTAATAGAAAATAAAGTTTGAAGTACATGGATTCTTGGTTCTTCAGAATATAGTAAATATGATTGCATGAAGGTTACTGTAGCTGGAGTATTCAAAGATAATCTAGTTTTCAGGACAGCTTTGTTCACTCTCTTTACAGTCATAGAAAATATGATTGGTAAATTTGTGGGATAGAATTATAATTTATGCTTAAACAGTTAATGAAATTATTTTGAAGTGATTTGTCTTATGTATATGTATTGCTTTTATTTATTTTATTTTATTTTTTATATTTTTCTGAAGTGAGAAGCGGGGAGGCAGAGAGACAGACTCCTACATGTGCCCCACCAGGATTTACTCAGCTGAGGAGGCAGAGGCCATGGAGCCATCCTCAGTGCCCAGGCCAACTTTGCTCCAATGGAGCCTTGGCTTTGGGAGGGGAAGAGGGAGACAGAGAGGAAGGAGAGGGGGAAGGTTGGAGAAGCAGATGGGCGCTTCTCCTGTGTGCCCTGGCCAGGAATTAAACCAGGGACTTCCACACGCCGGGCCAATGCTCTAATGCTGAGCCAACCGGCCAGGGCCTGTATGTGTTGCTTTTAATTTTGAGAATTTATCAGCAAAGGCTAACAGTAACTGGTTCTACAGAATGAATCATAGAGTTGGACTGTAGTCAATTCTAATTTTATAAAAATACAGGAAAGCACAAATCTTGATTTACTGTACCTTGTCTCATGGAGCATTAGAGCTAGGTTAGCAGTCCTCGTATTTGGACCAGTTAGATTGTGTTTAATATTTTAAATGGCAGTAGAACTTTTTTTTTTTCCTTTTCTCTTTGTGGCAGAGACAGAGAGAGAGAGTCAGAGAGAGGGACAGATAGAGACAGACAGAGGGGAGGGAGATGAGAAACATCAATTCTTCATTGTGGTTCCTTAGTTGTTCATTGATTGATTTCTCATATGTACTTTGATGGGGTGGGGGGAGCTATAGCAGACCGAGTGACCCCTTGCTCGAGGCAGCGATCTTGGGCTCAAGCTGGTGAGCCTTGCTCAAACCAGATGAGGCTGCGCTAAAGCTCGGGGTCTCGAACCTGGGTCCTCCACATCCCAATCGGACACTCTATCCACTGCGCCACCGCCTGGTCAGGTGGCAGTAGAACTTTGCCACAGACTTTCTAAGAAAGAACATGAGGTTTATTTTCCATCTAATTAATTAGTTTAAGCTTTCAGAAGGGTTGAGAATGGAGAAGAAGCAGAGAACCAAGCTATTTGTCTTCCTTGTTGATTGTTAATATGCATTCTCAGAGTTTCTAGTTGGGAATTTTTTTCCCCCTCATTTTAGTTTCATGTTTCTGGAAATTTTTCCAAACTTCTATTTTAAAATATTAATCTCTTTGTAGGAGCACACTCTTGGTTTCATCAAAGTATCAGGCCAGACTTGTTTTTCAGCATTTCAGATATTATATTCCCACCATTTTGACTTGTCTTAAAATTGATGTTTATTCTCAGCTCTTATCGTATTTAATCTGTCAGTCGTAGCTTTTGACATAGTTGATGACTTCTTCTTCCTGATACACTTTTTTCACTTCCCTTCTGTACCACACTCTTGATTTTTCTTTTTTATTAGTTGCTCATTCTCAGTTTCTCTTGCTGTTTTCCCCGACCTTGTGTCCCAGACCTCAATCCTTAATCACTTCTCTGTCTTCACTTTTTTTGGGTACTGTCCAGTCTTGTGACTATAAATACTATCTATATGCCCATGATTAGTACACTTACATCCCCAGCTCAGATTTCTAAACTCCAGACTCTTACATTTCTCCACCTATTTCATGTCACCACTTGCATGTATATCTAATAAGATTTCAGAGTCAGGTCCAAAACAGAATTCAGGATCTTTTCTCCCCAAATTGGTTCTGCCCATAGTCTTCACCTTGGTTGCCGCTCTATCCTTTTGGCTGCTGCAGCCGAAATCTTTGAATCCATCTTTGATAACACATCTACCTTCTCACTGGTGTACCCGTGCATACACTCACACACTGCATTCAATCCAGGAGAATATTCTCTTGGCTCTACTTTTAAAATATATCCAGAATCTGACCATTTCTTAACTACTCACTGACTGGTGTTTAGCTTTAGCCACCACCATCGATTCACTGGGATCTCTAGCTTTCTAACTGCTGTCTTTGCTTCCTCTTTTAAAATCTTTTCACATGGCAGCCATAGTGATTCGGGCTGGGGGGGGGGGGCAGAGTCATATTGTGACTCTTCCCTGCTTTAGATCCTTTGGTGGTTCCATATTTCACTTAGAATCTTTACTGTCAGACTGCCTGACTCTTAATTGTGACGGGCTCTCCTTTAGTCATCTCATTTCCTCGCCTACACCTCTCTCCTTTGCATTTTGTTTCAGCCATAGTGGCCTCCTTGCTATTCTTTGAAACACAGGGCCACTGCCTTGGTTATTTTTTCTGCTATTGCATTCTTCCTGCCCACCCTATTTAAAACTGTAGCTGTTTCTGCCCTCGCCCCTATTCTGACTTTTTAAAAAATAGCTCTTCTCACCTTATAGAATAATATCTAACTGTCTTATTTGTGTTGTTTGTTTATTTCCTGCCTTATTCTTCAAATGTAAGGTGTAAGAAGGCAAGGGTCTTTGTTTATTTCATTCACATAGGCCAAGCAATAGATCTCCCATTTCTTGTTAGAGGAAAGGAAGGAAAATTTCAAGTTTCTTATTTGTCTGAATGTGTCTAGTTGTGTATTTTTAAGTTGCTTAATTTTCTGTTTTTGATTAGTGTATTTTGATTTTTCTCTTGGAATGTTCAAATATTCTATTTGATTATCAGTTAAATGAAGTGAGAGAATCATGGTAGTGTAATTTTGTGGTGTTATTGGAGTAAATTCCTTCTTAGCTCCTTCAAGGTTTATTTTAGAAGTCCAAATCTTATATTATTCTGTATTCTAGAGAATTATGTTATATGTTACCCATTTCTCAAGTATAAAAGAAAGTATAGGCATCATAATGATTAGATGAAAAGTACATAGGTTCATCCTTGTATGTGGAAAAAACTGGCTTTTTCCTTGTTTCATTGTAAATCTAGTTGGGAGGCTTATGGAATTATTTGTGTTCTTTTTTTATTTTCTCTAAAGACTTATGTAAGATTACATAAATGTTTTAAATGCTCCATCCATCCATCCAGTAAACAAATGTTTACTTCATAATTAATAGACCTAGGGATATATAGCAAAATGAGCCCTAGTCTCTCTCAAGGCCTCTCAGTTTAGACATCCAGATTAAATAGCTGACTTAGCATATTGAGTGCCAGGTGCACTATTTGAAGTGAGCATAGGGTGCTTTGTGGAGGTGGTAGTGGTGAGGTGCGCATGTCATTGGGGAGTAGTACAGGTGCTTCATTGTCACAAGTTGACTATCCAAAGATGGTTTATGCTGTTAACATTGTCTTTAAAACCCAGCACCTATTTATTAGTCTCTTCCCAAAATTACATGTCAAATACACATCGGAGTCCCCTTCATAGCTTCAATCTAGAACACAAGACTACCTAATACGATAAAAGGTTGTCTGAAAATCTACTTGGTTTTTCAGGTTTATCAGGTCTATCTGACTCCTCTAAGAGCTTGCAAACAGGAGAGCTGACACTGTAATCAGTACAAAGGAGAGTTAATGCTCTGAATGAATATATATTATACAGTAATAATAATAGACTTTTAAAAAAGCCTTTGCCTTTATTTTTGAGAAATGTAAGCGAAATTAAAAAGTTTTTCTTCTCCAAATATTATACTTATAATGTGTAACTGCTCCTATTTGCTCAGATTGGTTTACTGTACAAACCAGGCAAGATCCACTAGAAATTCAGTCCTGTAATGGAAAAGAGAATATTCAACAACAAACTATATAAAAACCAAAATTTTAGTCTAACTCTCTACCTACTAATACGAGTCCCAGAGACAATCATTTCTCTCTCCAGACCTCAGTTCTTTCATCCATAAAAAGTGAAGAATAGATTGGCTCATCTTTAATATTATGTCCAGCTCTGAACATTGTATTATTCTGTAAGAAGCAGTCAAAGGAAAGTAGAACCTGGATTTAATTATATTCTCCCAGCAAGACTCTATCCAGGCCCTCGCTCGTGCTTTCAATATAATTAGAGAAAAAAGGGAAAAGTTTACAAACCATTAAAACCCTCACCAAATTTTATATTGTCTAACTAATCCTTTTCAAAGGACCATTTTAAGGAATTTGTACTTGCTGTTTTTTTGCTCATCATAGACCTGTTGTAATTTTTTTGCTCCTTTCAAACCATTTCAAATTTTTGTTGGAAGTATTATTACTGCTTTCTTCTCTCTTGACTCAATAAAATGAAAATATTAAGAAATTGTGTATTTTCTTTAACACTAAAGATAATTATAGTTGACATTTAGTGATTACTTACTGAATGTGGGGTACTGAGTTAAGATTTTTATATATTAACATTTAATTGTCATATCTCTAATGAAGAGGCTGTTATTTGTATTTTACAGGTGAAATTGAAACATAATTTGTCAGATGTTTTACATAGCTAGTAAGAAGTAAAATATGAATTTAAACACAGGTAGTTCTTTAAAAACTTCATTTCATTGCCTCACAACACAAAGATATAAAGATCAAATTATAAAGGACCCAGAATTTACTGAACAAAATAAAGGATGGCTTTTCACATTACAAAATGATCTAATAAGAGATTTCTTTTAAGAAACAGGTTTCAGGATATGTAGCTTCTGTGTGTTCTATGGTCAAATACCCAGAGAGAGCTATCTCATTGATAATGGGGGTTTTAGATACCTAATTTTGTCATCTGTTGAGGTACAGGGCTACCCTTAGGTCATTGCACTATAATGTATCCCTGATCCAAACATTGTCTTGTCTCTGCAAAGAAAAGCCCATTAGTCTGACTAGGCGATGGCACAGTGGATAGAGCGTCAGATTGGGATGCCGAGGACCCAGGTTTGCGACCCCGAGGTTGCCAGCTGGAGCGTGGGCTCATCTGGTTTGAGCAAAAGCTCACCAGCTTGTACCCAAGGTCGCTGACTCGAGCAAGGGGTTACTCGGTCTGCTGAAGGCCCGCGTTCAAGGCACATATGAGAGAGCAATCAATGAACAACTAAGGTGTCGCAACATGCAATGAAAACTAATGATTGATGCTTCTCACCTCTCCGTTCCTGTCTGTCTGTCCTTGTCTATCCCTCTCTCTGACTCTGTCTCTGTTAAAAAAAAAAAAAAATAGAAGAGCCCATCATTGCCCACAGTGGGTAAGGCTTTTGTGTGAAAGAGGAAGTTGCTTGGGCATGGTAGGTACTATGATGGACACGTAGGCAACTCCTCTGGTAACCTCGGGGTTTCTAACCAGGGTCCCTCAGCATCCCAAGTTGATGCTGTATCCACTGTGTCGCTGCCAGTCAGATAAATTGCATTCTTTTGTATATTATGCTTAATAAAATTTTCTTATCCTTAAAAAGTTTTAGTTGCTGCTGTTTTGTTCCAGATTTCTAACTGTTGAATGTTACCTGTAGTG
This sequence comes from Saccopteryx leptura, assembly GCF_036850995.1. NCBI lineage: Eukaryota > Metazoa > Chordata > Mammalia > Chiroptera > Emballonuridae > Saccopteryx > Saccopteryx leptura. The sequence goes on from NC_089510.1 coordinate 57,962,382, forward strand.
TAATATCAATTATTGACTAATATTATACATGTATGATACACCTGACAAGAGTAGCTGCTCATTTCTTAAAAATACTTGGAGCCCTCTCTGGATGGCTCGGTTGGTTAGAGCATTGTCCCAAACCACAGGGGTTGCCGGTTTGATCCCTGGTCAGGGCACGTACCGTAAGAGATGTTCCTGTTTCTCTTCTGCTCTCTTCCTTCTTCTAACATCAATAAAATAAACATTTTTTAAAAAGCATAAATCATTTAAAAAATACATTGGAAACAAATGAAGCGTTTAGAATAACATCTTTCTGAGCTAAAAGTAAAAGGTTTACTTTTTGGTTGCCAAGGATGCTTTGCTGTTTGGTTAGTTGCATTTTATTCAGTGGAAATCTAAATTTGGCCCTGGCCAGTTTGCTCAGTAGATAGAGCATTGGCCCAGAGTGTGGACGTCCCAGGTTTGATCCCCAGTCAGGACACACATGAGAAGTGACCATCTGCTTCTCTTTCCTTTCCTCTCCCTTCTCTCTCTCTTCCTTTCCTGCAGCCAGTGGCTTGGTTGGCCCGCGCGTCAGCCTCAGGAGCTGAGGATAGTTCGGTTGAGTCAACCATCGGCCCCAGATTGGGGTTGCTAGGTGGATCCTGGTTGGGGCGCATGTGGGAATCTCGCTAAAATTTCTTTCTCATTTAAAAAAAATTATGCTAAATGATTCTAATTAGTGTCATTAATTTGAGTAATATAAATGCTTTGAATAAATGTGTTCTATTATCACCTTAAATAATAATTGTATTTATTGTATTGCATGATTATGAAATATTCATATTTTATCCTAAGGTTATTATTACTTTATGGGAAGTGTAGTTTTTAAGCAGTAGTATCTATTTTTCACTTAAAATAATTTTCAACAGTAAAGTATACACTTAAACATGTAAAATAACTTATTTATATATAATTTTCCTAGGGCTGCTTTGGAAGAAGTGGAGGGAGATGTGGCAGAATTGGAACTAAAACTTGATAAGGTAAATTTTACTCTTAACTTTTTAAAACATTAATTTGTGTTTTTCATAAATATTGTAGTAATTTGTGTTTATAGTATTAGCATTCATGTTACTCGTTTTATCTCTGGGTAAATGCTGTTGTTATCTCAATTTTACACAAGAGGAAATTGAGGCTAGAAACAATAAACTTGTTGAAAACCTAATCTAAGTGCTAGAGCAAGAATTTGAAATATATCTGGTTTTAAAGCTTACTATATATATACTGCTTACAGAAGTTAGGGGATATTTTATCACTTCATATTCATTATGAAATATTCCCTAATTTTTGTGGGCAGTATATTTCTTATATTGTTAGAAGTTTGTTCCTTTTTTCTCCATAAAAAAGATTCAGCTATTCTTTTGATGCTTAATGGATTTCATGCATAACCTACCATTCCTGTTAATAAATTTGAGGATGGCCATATTCAAATATAAAGTAAAATTTAAAAAACTCATTACATTTTAAAAGGTATTGCCAGAAATGCTTAATATATATTTAATAATTAATATTAAGTGGTCATATTCTCTGATATTGATTACTGTCATACACAGTACATTGTTTTCTATATTAATTATTGATAATCTTGTGGGTATTTTTTTATTTTGCTTCTACCTGTCTAATATTGTCTGCTATAAAACAGGTAGAAATACAAGAATAACTAAGACATGGATTCTGATCTCAAGTAACAATTATTCAGTTAAATATCTCTTAAAATTTCTGAAGATGATTCAGATGCATATATTTGAAATACCGTTTTTGAAAAGAATTCCCTATTTATATATCATTTTTATAAATGGTATTGCTGTGTAAAGCAGTGCTTCTGAAACCGTACTGTGTATAGAGTCCTGTCACCAGGGGCTCTGATCTTGTGAAAACACAGACCCTGGTGCAGTAAGTCTGGGCTATCTGAGATTCTGTTTCTCTAGCAAGACTCCTGGTGATTCTTATGCTGTGGTTCCAGGACTACACTTTGGGTAGCAGCGGTATAAACATATATTAATTAGTCTGAAGGTTTTCAGATGCTTTGAAATTTTGAAATGTACATTTATGTATATAATATAAATATGATAGTATAGAAATAGTTATATATATAACAAATAAAAGTTTTAGAGAATGTTTAGTAATAAATTATTTCTGTGTAATACCCTATAGTTTTCAAAGCACTTTATTATACAGTATGATTTCAGATTTTTACAATACCTGTGAGGTAGGTGGGAGAAGTGGTATTATTCCCTTTTAGAAATGAACATACTAAAGTCCAGAAAGCGAAGGGGACTTGCTTCTTATCACAGTTAGAAGAGGCAGAACCAGGGTTAGAACCCATATGTCTTTATTCTTAGTTCAGTGCTCTAGTGCACCACTGCACTTCTGGATCCGTGGAGCACATGCCACTTGGAAATTCTCTGAGGAACACTAGCGAAGTTACAGGCAAGTGTTTTAAAGAATTAATGTTATAATTTTTGGTATGAATATTTTTTCAAACAATTTACTTTTAATTTAAATGCGTGGAATTATTTTTGTTACTATTTTACCCTGAGATATTATATTTATATTTAAGCACTCTTTGAAATGTAGTCTTAAACTCCTAAGGTAGGCAACAAAAAATACAGTTTTGATTTTCTTGTTGATTTATGAGAGTGTATATAGAAGAGCAAGGCTTTATAAAGAATCACAGATTAATATAATAGGGCATCTATTCTCTTTGGGTAGAACTGCATCTAAATTATATGAAATAGTATTTTGGGGGGAACCTCAAAATATAAAATAGCTAAACAATCCAGAGACAGCGTTTTTGTTTTTGATTTTGCTTTTATGAGGAACTATATATTTTTTATTTTTTATCATTTATTTGGGGTTGGGAGACTGGTAGAATTCTAAAACCAAAAGGTTCAAATCCAAAACAAGTTATTAAAGTATTGACATTTTACTCTCAAAGGTCTACTATGGATACCATGCAAACTTTGACTTTTATTAAAATATCAAGGCACATACAAGAAACAACTATAAGTTGATGCTTCCTGCTCCTCGCCTCATCTTTCTCTCTTTCTATCTCTCTAAATCAATAAATAAAGTCTTAAAAAAAACAAAAACGATAAATTATCATCTTCTATCCAAAGAGAAGTTCTAAACAGAAGTTATTTTTATAATAAGATCTTGATCCCTTATTAAATGTACATCTCCCAAATTCTTAAGCTATTATCTATCATTTTTACTTTAGAATTATGAGGAGTTAGCATAGAGAAGAGAGCCTGGGAAGTGCTAGAAATGGTTTTTGTTCGGTAGTGGAGGGGAGGGGTTGCCCAAGACCAGTTTAGTAATTGCGTAACTTTGTGCAGGGCGTTTCACCTGTAATATTGTAAATCATGCCAGCAACAGGTTAAACTAGCTTGATAACTTAGCTTATATTTATTTTGCTTATAATGTATGCCATCAATAGTTACACTCTTGCTGGTAAATATTGCTTAATAAGTGGTATTGCTCCAACTGGGTCCAATTATTTGTCCATTCTGGCAGGTATTTGGGCATTGGTATTATGGAGCATCATAGTTGCCACCTAGATATAATTTCTGTGTCTGATACATCTCACTGAAATACTTGCACCCTGTTAAGCAGATACCCTTTAAATCACAGCTCAACATTGCTTCTTGTACATACTTTCAGTTAAATTATTACAATAATTTTTGTTTTTTAGCATAGTCTAGTAGTTAAGAGCACATGTCTCGAGCAAGGCTGCCTCTGTTTGAGTCTGGCTGTACCACTTAATAAGCTGTATACCTTTGGGCAAGTTCCTTAACCTTCCTATGTCTCATTTTCTTTATCTCCAAAATAGGGAAAATAAGAGTATCTGTATCTTATAGGCTTATTATGAGAATAAGATGTGTTCATTTCTGTTAAGTTCATTCTTGTTAAGCTTCATATAGTTCTTGGCACATAGTAAATTCTAAATAAATGTTAATGGTGATGGTTTTCAACATACTGTTAGCTCCTGTATTAAAATACAGGTTGTCTGTATTTTAATTTATCTTTATTAAATTTATTGGGATGACATGGGTAAATAGAATCATATAGGTTTCAAGTGTACATTTCTATGATACGTGATCTGTATATTGTATTGTGTGCCCACCAGCCAAAGTCAAATCATCTTTCATCATCATATATTTGGCCCCTTTTACACTTTATTACACCCCCATCCCTTTCCCTCTGGTAACCACCATACTATTTTCTTCTTTTTTTTTTTTTTTTGGTATTTTTCTGAAGCTGGAAACGGGGAGAGACAGTCAGACAGACTCCCGCATGCGCCTGACCGGGATCCACCCGGCACGCCCACCAGGGGCGAAGCTCTGCCCACCAGGGGGCGATGCTCTGCCCCTCCGGGGTGTCGCTCTGCTGCGACCAGAGCCACTCTAGCGCATGGGGCAGAGCATCCCCAGCACCCGGGCCATCTTTGCTCCAATGGAGCCTTGGCTGCGGGAGGGGAAGAGAGAGACAGAGAGGAAGGAGGGGGGGGGGTGGAGAAGCAAATGGGCGCTTCTTCTATGTGCCCTGGCTGGGAATCGAACCCGGGTCCCCCGCACGCCAGGCCGACGCTCTACCGCTGAGCCAACCGGCCAGGGCCACCACCATACTATTTTCTGTGTTTATGAGTTTCAATCTTATATCCCACATGAGGAAAATCATATGGTTCTTAGCTTTTTCTGACTGACTTATTTTGCTTAGCATAATATTCTCAGTGGTGGGCCTGCACTGAAGCTGGATATGCCTGTGCTCAAACCTGTGACCTCGGGGCTTCGAATCGGGGTCCTCTATGTCCCAGGCTGACACTCTCTCCACTGTGCCACTGCCTGGTCAGGTTCCGCTGCCCATTTTTTAATTGGATTGTTTGTTTGGTGTTGAGTTGTATGAATTCTTTATATATATTTCAGATAATAATTTTTTGTGGGAGCTGTTTGTAAATACCATCTCTGATTGGGTAGTTGCTTTTTTGTTTTGTTGTCAGTTTCTATTGCTGTGCAGAAGAGTTTTAGTTTGATATAGTCCCATTCATTTATTTTTGCCTTTACTTCCCTTGCCTTTGGGATCAAATTCATAAAATACTTTGTATGACCAAGCTCCATAAGTTTAGTACCTATATTTTCTTCTATGTAAGTTATTGTTTCAGATCTATTTTGAATTAATTTTTGTACATGGGGACAAACTGTAATCTAGTTTCATTCTTTTGCATGTGGCTTTCCAATTTTCCCAGCACCATTTATAGAAGAGGCTTTCTTTTCTCTATTTTATGTTTTTGGCTCCGTAAAGGCAGGGTGTCTTTATCGGGTAGAGGGGGGGGAGTGTAGGTGGTGGGCGGGGAGCTCTTATTTTTGTGCATTTAGGATATCAGGTTCTATGTTTTACTTATATTATCTCTAGCTTTCACAACAATGTTGCAGAGTTGATATTAGACCCAATTTACACATGAAAAAAGTGAGAATGGGAGAAGATCTTACTAACTCAAGGATAGTCAACAAGTAAGTTATTTGTATTCACATTATCTGGCTGGCCAAGAGCTTATGACCTAGTTTTCACTTTAGTGAAAACAAAACAAAACAAAACAAAACAAAATCTATTGAATGAATTGGGGCTACTAGCATGATAATTTTGACTAATTTGACATTTACTCTTAGTTGGGTAAAACTTTTCCCTCCTTGTAGGCTTAGATTGTTCAGTTCTATCTCAAACTGTCATCTAATAAGGATTTTGACGGCTGGCAAAGTATCACCAAGTCAGTCTTTCCTTCTGTGTACCTGCAGTGTATATAGGTTCAGCTACATGATAACTTCATATTCTCTCAACTACTGTAATAGTGACCTCTATTCTAATATTTATACCTATTTTTACAGCCATGTTCTATGCCTCTCCACTCAAAAGTCCTAATCTCTGAGATCTGGAATGCTTACTTTCTGACTTGAGTCTCCAGTCTTTCCAGTTCCAATCTAGACTGCTATTCCTTCTGTTCTTTAACCTCCAGTGTTTCAATCTGTCCACTTTTGATATTTCAGATTTCTTTTAAATTCACTTTCCTTTAAGTGTACCTTTTATTTTTTGGTAAATTTTTTATTGAGATAATGTTCCCGATTTTGAGCCTGACCAGGCAGTGGCACAGAGGATAGAGCAGGGGTCCCCAAACTACAGCCCGTGGGCCACATGAGGCACCCTGAGGCCATTTATCCGGCCCCCGCTGCACTTCCAGAAGGGGCATCTCTTTCATTGGTGGTCAGTGAGAGGAGCATAGTTCCCATTGAAATACTGGTCAGTTTGTTGATTTAAATTTACTTGTTCTTTATTTTAAATATTGTATTTGTTCCTGTTTTGTTTTTTTACTTTGAGAGGAGCATAGTTCCCATTGAAATACTGGTCAGTTTGTTGATTTAAATTTACTTGTTCTTTATTTTAAATATTGTATTTGTTCCTGTTTTGTTTTTTTACTTTAAAATAAGATATGTGCAGTGTGCATAGGGATTTGTTCATAGTTTTTTTTAGTCCGGCCCTCCAATGGTCTGAGGGACATTGAACTGGCCCCTTGTGTAAAAAGTTTGGGGACCCTTGGGATAGAGCATCGGACTGGGATGCAGAGGATCCAGGTTTGAAACCCTGAAGTTGCCAGCTTGAGCGCGGGCTCACCAGCTTGAGCACGGGGTGGCTGGCTTGAGTGTGGGATCACAGACATGACCCCGTGTTCACTGGCTTGAAGCCCAAGGTTGCTAGCTTGAGTTAGGGGCCACTCACTCTGCTGTAGCCCCCCGGTCAAGGCACATACGAGAAAGCAATCAATGAACAACTAATGTGCTGCAATGAAGAACTGATGCTTCTCATCTCTCTCTCTTTCTGTCTGTCCCTATCTGTCCCTCTCTCTGACTCACTGTCTCTGTCAAAAAAAAAGTCCCAATTTTGAAATGCACAATTCAGTAGTTTTTAGTATATTCATAGTGTTGTGCAATCATAACTACTATCTAATTCTAGAACATTTTCATCACATCAAAAGGAAACACTGTACATGTTCACAATCATTCCCAATTTGCCTCTCCTGAAATCCTCTGGCAGCACTATTCTACTTTATGTCTCTATGGATTTTCCTATTCTGGACATTTCATATAAAGAGTCATAGAATATTTGTCCTTTTTGTGACTGACTTCTTTCATGTAGCGTAATGTTTTTAAGATTTGTCTGTTCGTGTTATAATATGTTCCAACATTTCTTTTTTCATGGTTGAATAATATGCCATTGTATGAATATACCACATTTTGTTTATCCATTCATTGATTGATGGGAATTTGAGTTGTTTCTGCTTTTTGGTTATTATGAATAATACTGTTATGAAACCTTTCAAGCTACTCTTAATTTTATTACACCATATTATTTCTCTTCTGGAGACTTCATTTCCCTTCTTCTTACTATATTAGTCCTACCATCTATTTACTTTATCCCATATCTGGGGTATAAAAAGCTCTACAGGAGAAATTATACAACTGTTTGGTGAAACCAATTGGTGGAGCTACATATTCCTGAAATTCCGGATGCAAATGAACTTTTCCAAGACTCAATTCAGTTATCTTGTTACCTTTAGCATCTCTCATACCTTACTGTCTTCTCAAAGACTTACCATTTTGTTCTTCATTCTTAGTAGATGACCTTGACTCTTCTTCCTTCCATTTGGTGGGAACACCTTTATTTCTTGCCCCTGATCTAGGAACTTAACAGAATCTCTTCTCATCTTTTTCTGTTTTCCTTCCATTCAAGTGGTAATAGTACCCCTTTTATAATGCAGTTCCTCTTTCTCTTTCACTTCTTTACTACCTCTTTATTTTAAGAAGATAAAGATGTTCAAGTTTCTCCTGATCAAAAACAAAACAAAAGAAAACCTCACCTCTGACAAGGAAGTGGCAAATCTTTGTTGAGTTAATACCATGTGCCAATAGTAGTTTGTGCTAACATCTTTTTTTTTTTTTTTTGACAGAGAGAGAGAGAGAGAGATTGATTCAGAGAGAGGGACAGATAGGGACAGACAGACAGGAAGGGAGAGATGAGAAGCATCAATTCTTCGTTGTGGCTCCTTAGTTGTTCATTGATTGCTTTCTCATATGTGCCTTGACTGGGGGGCTCCAGCAGACCGAATGACCCCTTGCTCAAGCCAGTGACCTTGGGCTTCAAGCCAGTGACCATAGGGTTATGTCTATGATCCCACACTCAAGCTGGCGACCTCGGGGTTTTGAACCTGGGTCCTCTGCGTCCCAGTCCAATGCTCTATCCACTGTGCCACCGCCTTGTCAGGCTGTGCTAACATCTTTATGTATGTTATCTTAATTCTTTTATAGTAACCTTATTTGGTTTGGTATCATTGTTAAAGAAGAAACAGTCTTGAGGTGAAGCTTACTCAGGATCACTTTGATGGTTAAGTATGGCAGGAGGTTTGAATCTAAGCTAGCTGAGTCCCAAACCCTGGCAGATTTATTAATTTATTTATATTATAGTTGATATATAGCACAGTATTATATTTGTTTCGGGTATACAACATAGTAATTCAACATTTGTATAACTTACAAAGTGATCACTACTGTATGTCTAGTTACCATCTGTTGCCTTACATAGTTAAGATATTACTTACTCTATTCTCTGTGCTATATGTTACATCCCCATCACTTATTTTATAGCTGGAATTTTGTACTTTTTTCTTTTCTTTCTTTTTTTTTACAGAGACAGAGAGAGAGAGTCAGAGAGAGGGATAGATAGGGACAGACAGACAGGAACGGAGAGAGATGAGAAGCATCAATTATCTGTTTCTTGTTTCGACACCTTTGTTGTTCATTGATTGCTTTCTCATATGTGCATTGACCGTGGGGCTACAGCAGACCAAGTAACCTCTTGCTCGAGCCAGCAACCTTGGGCTCAAGCTGGTGAGCCTTGCTCAAACCAGATGAACCCACGCTCAAGCTGGCAACCTCGGGGTCTCGAACCTGGGTCTTCCGCATCCCAGTCCGACGCTCTATCCACTGCGCCACCGCCTGGTCAGGTGAATCTTGTACTTTTTAATCCCCTTTTTTGTCCTACTCTCATGGATATTGAGAACAAGCTATCAGTATTTATGAGTTTGTTTCTGTTTTGTTTTGTTTTTTAGATTCCACCTATAAGTGAAATCATACAATATTTATCTTGCTCTTTCCGACTTATTTCACTTAACAGAATTCTTTCTAGGTTTGTCGATGTTGATGCATATGACAAGATTTCATTCTTTTTTATGACTGAGTGATATTCCATTGTATATATGGATCACATCTCCTTTATCCATTCATCTGTTGATAGACACCTAGGTTGCTTCCATATCTTGGCTGTTGTAAACAATGCTGTGATGAACATAGGGGTGCATGTATATTTTACAATTATTATTTTCATTTTCTTCAGATTAATACCCCCCAATATTTACCTGAATCACTGGGTCATTCAATAGTTTTATTTTTAAATTTTTGAGAAATCTGTATACTGTTTTACATAGTATCTGCACTAATTTATAATCCCACCAACGGGCACAAGAGTTTCCTTTTTCCCACATCTTTGCCATCACTCGTTATTTGTTGTCTTTTTGATAATGGCCATTCTGACAGGTGTGAGGTGATACATCATTTTATTTGCATTTCCCTGATGATTAGTGATGTTGATCATCTTTTCATTTGTCTGTTGGCTGTCTGTATGTCTTCTTTGGAGAAATGTCTATTCACGTCTTCTGCCCAAAGTTAATTGCATTTTTTTGATACTGAGTTTTACGAGTTCTTTATGTATTGTGGATATTAACCTCTCATTAGATTTATTATTGCTGAATATTTTCTCCCATTCAGTAGGTTATCTTTTTGTCTTATTGATAGTTTCCTTCGCTGTAGTAAAGCTTTTTAGTTTGATATAGTCTCATTTGTTTATTTTTGCTTTTGTTGCCTTGCCCAAGGAGACATAATCCAAAAACATATTGCTAAGACTGATATCAAAGAGTTATTGCCTGGTTTTCTTCTAGGAGTTTTACGGTTTCAGGTCTTACATTGAAGCCTTTAAACCATTTTGAGTTTTTTTGTATGTGTATGGTGTAAGAAAATGGTATAGTTTAATTTTATTTGCATGTATCTGACCAGTTTTCCCAATGCCATTTAGTGAAGACTCCTTTTCCTATTATATATTATTGCCTCTTTCACCATATATTAATTGATCATATAAGTGTGCGTTTGTTTACTGGCTCTATTCCATTTCATTGATCTGTGTGCTTTTAACCTTGTGTTCAAACTCTGTCTTTTTAACCATAATGTTATACTATCAACTGGTCTTTCTTTGTTTTTATGGAAACTTTTAATTTAATTCTATTTAATTGTTTACTACCACCATTGAGGTCCATAATTCAAAGGTACAAAAATGTGTGTCCAGTGAAAAAGCAGTCATCTTCTAATCTTTTCATAAAGGAGAACATTGAACTAGTTTCTCAACAAAAATATTAACACTGATATATTTACTTTTTAAAAAATATATGATGCTCCTTGTTATTAGTTATAGAGCTGCTTCAGTGTTTTTAGTAGCTGAATTATGTGAATTCATTGTGTGAATATATCATAGTTTATTATCCAGTTGCCTCCTGATGGACACTTAAATTGCTACCCCTGTTTTACTGTGGCTGCAGTGATTGACTTCACATGTGAATGATGTGGCTTACATACAGATATATCTGTATGAGACATTTTTTAAAAGTGAAATACTAGAATAAAGGGTATGGGTGGTTTAAAGTTTTACAGTGCTTTCTAAGTTGCCTTCTATAGAGATGGTACTAATTTACACTCCCAACAACATTTGTGACAGTTTCTGTTTTCCCATACCTACTGTCTCAAACAGCATGTTACCACATTTTTTGATCTTTACTATTCTGTAAAAGATAGTAATTTGCAATTCTTTTAATATGAGTGAGATTGAATTGCTTTTCTTAGTCATAAGATGTATTTGAATTCTTTTTCTAGAAATTATCGGTACATGTCTATCAGGCATTTTTTATTTTAGTGGTTGGTTGGATTTTCAGAAATGATTTTTAGATCCTTTCTTATACTAAGGAAATTAGTCCCTTGTGATTTGTTGCTAATACTGTTTTCCCATATTGTCATTTTTTTTTTTACTAAGTTTATTTTTTTCTTGTAGAAACGTTTTGTTTTGATGTAGTTGAATTGATCAATTTCTTCTTTGCCTTTTGAGTTTTGCATCTTTCTTGGAAAGGCTTTTTCTACTTTGAGTTTATAAAAAATATTACCTCCTGTTTTCTCTTCGTTTTCTGACTTTTTTTTTTATGTTTCACTCTTTTTTGTGTGTGTGATAGAGATGGAGAGAGACTGAGAGAGAGACAGATAGGGACAGACAGGAAAGAAGAGAGATGAGAAGCATCAATTCTTCGTTGTGGCTCCTTAGTTGTTCAATGATTGCTTTCTTATTAGGAGGCTATAGCAGACCGCGTGACCCCTTGCTAAAGCCAGTGACCTTGGGCTCAAGCTGGTGAGCCTTGCTCAAACCAGATGAATCCATGTTCAAGCTGGTGACCTTGGGGTTTTGAACCTGGATCTTCTGCATCCCAGTCTGACACTCTATCCACTGCGCCATCGCCTGGTCAGGCTTATGTTTCACTCTTTATTTCATCTGAAATTAATATGAGGGTTTGTAATTTAACTTAGTTTCTATTTATTTTTCTTCTTTATATGGCTATCTAGTGTCCCTGTATCATTTGTTGGATAACTTTCCCCCCATTGGCTAGAATATTGCTTTAATCAACTACTGCATAGTGTTTTTTCTTTATTTTTTTACTATTTTTTTTGTGTTAACATGGATTCAAGTGTCCCACTCAATATAACACCCTCACCCCCCAACAGTGTGCCCCCTATTACACTCCCTTTGCCCCCCCTCGATTTCCTCCCCTCCTTTCCTCTGGGATTTCCTGTCCTGTTATCTGTATCTATGTGTTACATATACGTATTGTATATAACTTCACTAATCCCTTCACCTTCTCAGATCCTGTTCCTCATCCCTCTTCCCTCTGACAGCTGTCCTTCTTTTCCCCGTGATGCTGCATCTGCCTCTATTCCATTCCTCGGTTCACTTTGTTTATTAGATTCCACATGTAAGTGAGATCATGTGGTATTTGTCTTTCTCTGCCTGGCTTAGCGTACTAATCTCTAGGTCTATCCATGCCATTGCAAAAGGTAAGATTTCCTTCTTTTTCACAGCCACTTAGCATTCCATTGTGTATATGTACCACAGCTTTTTTATCCACTCGTCCACTGACAGACGCTTGGGTTGTTTCCAGATCCTGGGTATTGTAAACAATGCAGGAATAAACATGGGGGTGTATATATCTTAATTTGAATCAGTGTTTTGGGATTCTTAGGATATATCCCTAAAAATGGGGTAGCTGGGTCAAAAGGCAGTTCCATTTTTAATTTTTTGAGGAATTTCCATACTGTTTTCCACAGTGGTTGCACAAGTCTGCATTCCCACCAGCAGTGCAGGAGGGTTCCCTTTCCTTCACACCCTCACCAGCACTTGTTGTTTGTTGATTTGTTAGTTAGAGCCATTCTGACAGGTATGAGGTGGTATTTCATTGTGGTTTTAATTTGCATTTCTCTGATGATTAGTGGCATTAAACATTTTTTCATATGCCTGTTGGCCATCTGCATGTCCTCTTTTTTTTATTTTTAATTTATTCATTTTAGAGAGGAGAGAGAGAGAGAGAGAGAGAAGAGGCAGGGGGGGGGGGAGCTGGAAGCATCAACTCCCATATGTGCCTTGACCAGGCAAGCCCAGGGTTTCGAACCGGCGACCTCAGCATTTCCAGGTCGACGCTTTATCCACTGCGCCACCACAGGTCAGGCTGCATGTCCTCTTTGAAGAAGTGTCGATTCAGTTCCTCTGCCCATTTTTTAACTGGATTGTTTACCTTCCTGGTGTTGAATTTTAGAAGTGCTGTATAACTTTTTGTTATTAACTCTTTATCAGACATATTGGCGAATATGTTCTCCCATTGTGTGGGTTGTCTTTTTATTTTGTTTGTGGTGTCTTTTGCTGTGCAAAACCTTTGTAGTTTGATATAGTCCCATTTGTTTATTTTGTACTTTATTTCATTTGTCCATGGAGATACATCAGCAAAAATATTACTACAAGAGATATTGGAGAGTTTACTGCCTATGTTTTCTTCCAAAATTTTTATGGTTTTGCAACTTACATTTAAGTCTTTTATCCCTGTTGAGTTTATTTTTGTGAATGGTGTAAGTTGGTGCTCTAGTTTCATTTCTTTGCATGTATTTGTCCAATTTTCCCAGCACTATTAAAGAGTGTCTTTACTCCATTGTATATTCTTGCCTCCTTTGTTGTTTATCAATTGACTGTAAAGGCATGAGTTTATATCTGTGTTCTCTGTTCTGTGCTATTGATCTGTATACTTGGTTTTTTATTTCCTATTGAGAAGTGGGGAGTCAGAGACCGACTCCCTCCCGCATGTACCCTGACTAGGATTCACTCAGATTCACCTGGCAACCCCCCTACCAGGAAATGCTCTGCTGGTCTGGGCTGTTGCTCCATTGCTTGGCAACCAAGCTATTTAGTGCCTGAAGCAAGGCCATGGAGCCATCCTCAGTGCCCAGGGCCAACTTTGCTTGAATCATTAGAGCCATGGCTGCGGGAGGGGGAAAAAGAGAAAGATAGGGAGAGAGGGAGGGAGAGGGTGAAGGATGGAGAAGCAGATGGTTGCTTCTCCTGTGTGCACTGACTGGGAATTGAACCTGGGACTTCTACATGCTGAGCTGACACTCTGCCACTGAGCAAACTGGCCAGGGCCTGTATGCCAGTTCTTATGCCAGTACCAAGCTGTTTTGATTACAATGGCCTTGTAGTACAATTTGATAGCAGGAAGTGTGATATCTCCCACTTTGTTCTTCATTTTCAAGATTGCTGAGGCTCTTCAGGTTCTTTTTTGTTTCCATATAAATTTTTGGAATGTTTGTTCTAGATCTGTGAAGTATGCCATTGATATTTTAATAGGAATTGCATTGAATCTATAGATTGCTTTGGGTAGTATAGACATTTTAGTGATGTTTATTCTATCTATCCATGAACAAGGCATATGCTTCTGCTTTTTTGTATCTTCCATGATTTCTTTTTTCAATGTCTTAAAATGTTCCGAGTACAAGTCTTTTATCTCCTTGATTAGATTTATTACTAGGTACTTTATTTTTTTTTGTTGAAATAGTGAAGAGGATTGTTTCCTTAATTTATCTTTCTGACAGTTTATTGTTGGTATATAAAAATGCCAGTGATTTCTGAATATTAATTTTATATCCTGCCACATTGCCAAATTCATTCCTCAGGTCTAGTAATTTTTTGACTGAGACTGTAGGGTTTTCAATGTACAGTATCATATCATCAGCAAATAAAGAGTTTTACTTCTTTTCCAATCTGGATGACTTTTATTTCTTCTTCTTGTCTGATTGCTGTGGCTAGGACTTACAGAACTATGTTGATATAAGAGTGGTGAAAGGGGGCACCTCTGTCTTGTTCCTGATCTTAATGGGGTGGCTTTTAATTTTTGCCCATTGAGTATGATTTAGGTTATCGGTTTGTCATAGATGGCATTTATTATGTTGAGTTATGTACCCTGTATTCCCACTTTGTTGAGAGTTTTGATCATAAATGGGTGCTGGATTTTATCAAATGCTTTTTCTACATCTACTGATATGATCATGTGATTTTTATCCATCATTCTGTTTATGTAACGAATCTTATTTATTTATTTATTTTTCTGATGTGAGAAGCTAGGAGGCAGAGAGACAGACTCCTGCAGGCGTCCGACTGGGATCCACCCAGTATGCCCACTAGGGGCGATGCTCTGCCCATCTAGGGTGATGCTGTGTTGCAACTGGAGACATTCTAGCGCCTGAGGCAGAGGCCATGGAGCCATCCTCAGCATCCAGGCCAACTTTGCTCCAATGGAGCCTTGGCTGCAGGAGGGGAAGAGAGAGATATAGAGAAAGGGTATGGGGAAGGGAGGAGAAGCAGTTGGGCACTTCTCTGGTGTGCCCTGGCCAGAAGTCAAACCTGGGACTTCCACAGGCCGGGCCAATGATCTGCCACTGAACCAACCATCCAGGGCCATGAATTACTATCTTCATAGTATTTTCTTACAATCCTTTGTATTTCTGTGGTGTCACTTGTTACTTCTCCACTTTTATTTCTAATTTTATTTATTTGGGTCCTCTCTCTTTTTTCTTGATGAGTCTGGTTAAAGGTCATCAATCTTGTTTACCTTTTCAGAGAACAATCTCCTGGTTTTATTGATCTTTTTTTTTTTTTTTTTTTTTTTTTGTATTTTTCTGAAGCTGGAAACGGGGAGAGACAGTCAGACAGACTCCCGCATGCGCCCGACTGGGATCCACCCGGCACGCCCACCAGGGGCGACGCTCTGCCCACCAGGGGGCGATGCTCTGCCCCTCCGGGGCGTCGCTCTGCCGCAACCAGAGCCACTCTAGTGCCTGGGGCAGAGGCCAAGGAGCCATCCCCAGCGCCCGGGCCATCCTTGCTCCAGTGG
Organism: Saccopteryx leptura; assembly: GCF_036850995.1. NCBI lineage: Eukaryota > Metazoa > Chordata > Mammalia > Chiroptera > Emballonuridae > Saccopteryx > Saccopteryx leptura. The sequence continues at coordinate 57,978,025 of NC_089510.1, forward strand.
AGCCTTGGCTGCGGGAGGGGAAGAGAGAGACAGAGAGGAAGGAGGGGGGGTGGAGAAGCAAATGGGCGCTTCTCCTATGTGCCCTGGCCGGGAATCGAACCCGGGTCCCCAGCACGCCAGGCTGACGCTCTACCGCTGAGCCAACCGGCCAGGGCCATTGATCTTTTGTATTGTTTGTTTAGCCTCTGTCATTTATTTCTGCTCTGTTCTTTATTATTTCCTTCCATCTGCTTCCTCTGGGCTTATTTTGTTGTTCTTTTTCTAATTATTTTAGGTGTACAGTTAGGTTGTTTATTTGAGCTTTTTCTTGTTTCTTGAAGTATGCCCTGTAATGCTATGAGCTTCCCTCTCAGGACTGCTTTTGCTGTGTCCCATAGGTTTTGATTTGTTGTATGTTCATTTTAATTTTTTTTCAAGGAAATTTTTGATTTCTTCCTTGATCTCATTGTTAACTCATTCATTATTTAATAACATATAGTCTCCAAGTGTTTGAATGTTTTTCAGTTTTTCTATTATAGTTGATTTCTAGTTTCATGCCATTGTGATCTAAGAAGATGCTTGATACCATTTCATCTCTTTAAGTTTATTGAGACTTGTTTTGTTTCCTTAGCATGTGGTCTATCTTAGAAAATGTATCAAGAGCACTTGAAAAGAATGTATATTCTGCTGCTTTGGGGTGAAAGGTTCTGAAGATATCAATTAAATCCCGTTGATCTAGTGTATTGTTTAACGCTGCTGTTTCTTTGTTAATTTGTTTTCTGGAGGATCTATCTATTGATGTTAGTGGGGTATTAAAATCCCCTACTATTATATATAGTATTGCTGTTGATCTCACACTTTCTATATCCATCAAAATCTGCTTTATATATTTAGGTGCTCCTATATAAAGTGTATAAATATTTACAATGGTTATATCCTCCTGTTGGATTGCTCCCTTTATAATTATGTAATGACCCTCTTTGTCCCTCACTATAGCCTTTGTTTTAAAGGTGTTTTATCAGATATAAGTATTAGTACCCCAGCTTCTTTTTCATTTCCATTTGCATGAAATACTTTTTTCTATCTCTTCACTTCCAGTCTCTATATATGTTTTGTTCTGAAGTGAGTCTCTGTAGACAGCATCTGTACGGATTCTGTTTTCTTATTCGTGCATCTACCCTATGTCATTTGATTGGAGCATTTAATCCATTTATATTTATATATATTTTTTTATTTTATTTTATTTTTTTGTAGTTTTCTGAAGTTGGAAACGGGGAGGCAGTCAGACAGACTCCCGCATGCGCCCAACCAGGATCCACCTGGCATGCCCACCAGGGGGCGATGCTTTGCCCATCTGGGGTGTTGCTCTGTTGCAACCAGAGCCATTCTAGCGCCTGAGGCAGAGGCCATGGAGCCATCCTCAGCACCCGGGCCAACTTTGCTCCAATGGAGCCTTGGCTGCGGTAGGGGAAGAGACAGACAGAGAGGAAGGAGAGGGGGAGGGGTGGAGAAGCAGATGGGCACTTCTCCTGTGTGCCCTGACCAGGAATCGAACCCGGGACTCCTGCACGCCAGGCCGACACTCTACCACTGAGCCAACTGGCCAGGGCCTAATCCATTTATATTTAAAGTTATTATTGTTATGTATTTATTTATTGCCATTTTATTCTTTAAATCTACAATCCTCTTTCTCTTGATGTCTTTTTTTCCTTTGCTCTTTTTATAGCAGGCCCCTTAACATTTCATGCAGCACTGGTTTGGTTGTAATGAATTACTTAAGTCTTTTTTTGTATGGGAAGCTTTTTATTTCTCTTTCAATTTTACATGATATCCGTGCTGGATAAAGTAGTCTTGGTTGTAGGTTCTTGTTTTGTATTACTTTGAATATTTCTCCCCAATCCCTTCTGGCCTCAAGTGTTTCTGTTGAGAAGTCAGATGTCAGCTTTAAGGGGGCTCCTCTGTAGGTAATTAACTACTCTGCTTTCCTCTTGCAGTCTTTCTTTGTCTTTTAACTTTGGCATTTTAATTATGATATATCTTGGTGTAGGCCTCCTTGGGTTCATCTTTAATGGGACTCTCTGTGTTTTTTGGACCCGTGTGACATTTTCTTTCATCAATTTTCAGCTTTGATATTTTCAAGCAGGGTCTGTATTTCTTGTTCGTTCTTTTCTCCTTCAGGAACCCCTATGATGTGGATGTTGTTTCTCTCCATGTTGTCACAGAGGGTTTCTTAGTGTTTCTTCAGGCTTTTTTAGCCTCTTTCATTTTTCTTACTCTGTTTCATTTTTCTTACTCTGCTTAGGTTTATAATGTCATGTATGTATGTATGTATGTATTTATTTATTTATTTATTGTGTGTGAGAGAGACAGAGAGAGGGACTGATAGGGACAGACAGGAAGGGAGAGAGATGAGAAGTATCAATTCTTTATTGAGGCACCCTAGTTGTTCATTGATTGCTTTCTCATATGTGCCTTGACCGGGGGGCTACAGCAGAGTGAGTGATCTCTTGCTCAAGCCAGTGAGGTTCGGCTCAAGCCAGCAACCTTGGGCTTCAAGCCTGCGACCTTTGGGCTCAAGCCAGTGATCGTGGGGTCATGTCTATGATCCCATGCTCAAGCCAGCAACCCCGCATTCAAGCCAGTGAGCCTGTACTGAAGCTGGATGAGCCTGTGCTTAAGCCAGCAATCTTGGGGCTTAGAACCTGGGTCCTGCATATCCCAGTCTGACGCTCTATCCACTGCTCCACCACCTGGTCAGGCTATATTGTTCTTTAAATTGCTGATTCGTTCCTCTGCTTCATCCAGCCTGCTGTTGATTCCTTCTAGTGTAGTCTTCATTTTTGATATTGCATGTAATTTCTGACTGGATGTGTCTTGTTATTTCAATGTCCTTTTTTGTTGCTTGCTATCTCTTTAAGTTCTCATTGTGATCATCCATTGTTGCTCTAAGATCCTTTAGCATCTTAAAAATCATTATTTTAAACTCTGCTTCTGGTAGTTTGGTTACTTCCATTTCATTTAGTTCTTTTTCTGGGATTTCTTTTGTTGATTCATTTGGGTCATATTTCTTTGCCCATTTTGTCTGTGTATTAGGTGGTGCTCTCTGAATTTGAAATTTGCTGTAGTATCTTTCTGAGGAAAACGGGCTCAGTGGTACTGACCTTCAAGCCACCTGAGTTCCTTGTTCTAGGAATGCTTCTTGAGGGTAGTATTTACCCTCCTGTTGTATGTGCATATTGAAAGTAGTTGGTCCTTTCATCGGTGCAGTTTTCCCTTCAGGATGGCTGGCTGTAAGGGTCAGCCTTGGCCATGGACACTGCAGTGTCTGTCCTGTTGGGCACATTTATTCTCCACAGTATCTGGTGCTTGCTGGACTCCTCCCTTGGGCTTGCTGCTGTGTAGCTACTGAGTCTAGTGTTGGTGCTGTCTGCCACCCACTACTGGTTGTGTTCTTTCTGGATCTCTTGGGTTGGGTTCAGCCGTTGTTTGCACCCTCCTGTGGTCTGCCTAACTGGACCTACTGCTCTGTTTGTATCTGTGTTTCCTGTGCTTGGGTAGTGTGGGAGGGGCCAACCTGTGTATAAGAATCAGCTTCCTCTTGCTTTGAGATAACAGCAGCTCCACAAAAGCCCCAAGCTTTGTAAGATTTGCCTCCACTTTTCAGCTGCTCCATCAACTTTTTGCAGCTGCCTGGTCTTCCCACAGAATCTTCTGTAGTAAGATTGTGGTGTGGGCTCAGACTGGCTTCACCCCACCAACCCCTCTACAGGTTGCAAGCTTGGTGGGTTAGGTTAACTGAGTTTGGGAATATAACGTTAGTGGGACCCCTACTTCAGGGGTCTCTTGGTCAGGAGCTCAGTATGGGGAAAGCGGCCCCTACCCAGAGCCTAATCCCTCAGCCACTGCTGGATACTCAAATTCTATTTCTCTCTAGCAAAGTAAGCAGCGGGTTCAGATTAGATGGGGCTGACAGACTCCTATACCAAAGTTCTTCCAGCTGGTGAGCCCCTGGACTGAGGGAGGGAGGAAGACTGAGATAGTCCTCCCCTGGGGCTGATTGTGTCTCCCTAGAAAGTGGCTAAACCCCTCAACCAGACCCAGTAATAGGCTTGCGGAGACCCAGACTTTGAATGTCCATGCTCCGAGTCTCTCTCTCTTCCTTCCCCCTGTGGAACCTAGCCCAGTGGGGCAGGATATCCAGGACCCAAGCCAGCAGACTGTGAAGCTACACCCTGTCCAGTGAGCACAAGCTGCTGTGCCGGTGCTAACCACAGAAAGTGGAACTCACCTCAGCTGGGTCCAGTGTCCAATGAGCCCTTCCTTAGGACCTGTTGCCAGAAAGAGTCATTAGGCCTGAACCAATGCTTTCTGCAACTGGCCACTGGATGTGCCAGCCCTGGGTTTTCCTGGAGGGATCTTGGCATGGACCAGTAGGGAGCACTGTCTATGACTGGCCCTCAGTAACCTTCTTGGAACTACACGCAAAGTGGGTGTTGAGGCTGCCTCTACTGGGCCCAGGTACTCCTGGAAATACCAAGCCACACACCTAAGCTGGCTTTTACCCACACTGGGCCTGGGGGAAGGTCTGCAAAAGACCAGGTTTTCTGAGCATTGCCTCCTGCAGCCTGTGTTTGCTGGCTGCTTGTTGGGCTCAGCCACTGGAAAAAAATCTCTGGTAGAGAATAGAAGAGCCTGGGGCAACTCACGGATTAGGAAGGGGGTGGGTATCTCTGCCTCTCAGCTCCAAATGTCAGTCTGTCCATACTTTTTTCACAGACCTGAGTTGGGTGTGGCCTCTGAGACCCAGAGATTTGGTCTGCCCACAGTCTGGACAGTTTCTGCTCAGTCTCCCATTAGGCGAAGTGCCAGTCATAGATGAGGGAGCATGCTGGGGGTGTGTGAGGTGGGCGGAGCTCTGGCCTCAACGCCAGAAAACTGAGTCATTGACATGCCCCCTGCTACCTGCCTTCTCAGAGTGGCACAATCCCTTTAGGGTGGGCAGGAGAGATTCCTGAGGGTAGGGCAGTTGCTTTTCCCCAGGCTGAAGCTGCACAGAGGGGACTGCCCCACCCAAGAAAGATGGCGACTGCGGTATTGGAGAATGACTCAGCACAGGGGTTCTGGTGGCCATCCCCCATGGTGTCCCTCCCTGGGCCACCAACTTCACACTCCACACACAGCTGTAGTCTCTCAGCCCTCTTCCTCTGGAATCCTGGATAAGTGGCTGTGAAGGAGATTTTCAGCCCTGGCCCTTTTAAGACACCATCTGTGTCCCTTTCTCATAGAAATCTGGGCTCTTTTTACCGCCTAGGTTAACTGCTTTCTTGGCACCTATTCTGGGCTCTGGGGCTCTAGGCTAGAGTGTCGGGCCTGGGGTTTAGGACCTGCATCTCTCAGGGCGAACCTCCCTGCAGTAAGAGGCCCCCCAGACCCTCCACCACCACTTGCTCCTGGGAGCGAGGCAGCCCTTTTCGCATCTCTACCCTTCCTACCAGTCTTGGTGTGGCTTCTTCTGTGATCCTTGGGTATAGACTCCTCTTCATGTAGTTCAGAGTTGGTTTTTCAAGATGATTGTTCTTAAATTAAGTTGTAATCCAATTTGATCCTGTGTAAGCTACTGGCCGTGGCCATGCAGGTTCACATTGGATTAAGGTAGACAGTAAAGGAGGATGGTGGGCCATTCCATTTATTAGAGTTGCAATGGTGGCTGAGCAAGCAGGCAGGAAAAAACGCTTCTCTTTCTCTCAGGGCTGAGGAGCAAACAGGCTGGGGGGAAAACCCCTTCTTCCAGCAAACAATAGCAAAAAATGGCCCCTCCCAATGGCAGCAGGCAATCCGCAATCTATAATCTGCCACCCTGAGGGCAAGCACCTGCAGCCTTACGTAGACTATACACACGTGGTGCTGCCCCGTGCTCATGCACCAATCAAGCAAAGTGCAAGTGAGCAAGCCTAACATAGTTGTTTGCTCAACATCCTGGGAGGTGGCAGTTGGAACGTCCGCCTACTCCGTCACCATATTGCAATCCCCTGCATAGTGTTTGTATCTGATTCTCTACTCTGTGTTCATTCCACTGATCAGTTTGTCTATTCAAATCCATTATCAGACTTTTAATTACTGTACCTGTATATTTTAATAGCATATAGGACTAATGTCCCCACCTCGTTACTGTCCTTCAATTTTTTTTTTCTTCTTGCATGTTGGTTACTTCATGTTTTTTAGAATTAATTTTTCTGGTTCTTAAGACTTATTATTTTATAATTAGCAAACTATTTAAAAGACTAGTCTGTCAGCATTTTTTATAGTCAGTTTTGAGGAATGATGATCCTATGAGAACACTTCCTCTAAGGTTCCATGTCTAATGTTTTTGAGAAATACTGCATATTATAACTCTTCTCTAGGCTTCACCCTATACAGCAGGCATCCCCAAACTACGCCGCATGAGGCCCCCTGAGGCCATTTATCCGGCCCCCCACCACACTTCCGGAAGGGGCACCTCTTTCATTGGTGGTCAGTAAGAGGAGCACTGTATGTGGCGGCCCTCCAATGGTCTGAGGGACAGTGAACTGGCCCTATACAGCAAAACTTTTAAAAGTTTAGTAATAAGAAATCTGTTTAACTTTTTAAACTGAGCTTCCTAGACCTATTTGATTACACCTTATTTTGGTGTAAAATGTTTCTGCAAGATAATCCATAGAATATATATTAAGAAACGATCTATCGCCTGACCAGGCGGTGGCGCAGTGGATAGAGCGTTGGACTGGGATGCGGAAGGACCCAGGTTCGAGACCCTGAGGTTGCCAGCTTGAGCGCGGGTTCATCTGGCTTGAGCAAAATAAAAAATGCTCACCAGCTTAGACCCAAGGTCGCTGGCTCAAGCAAGGGGTTACTTGGTCTGCTGAAGGCCCGCGGTCAAGGCACATATGAAAAAGCAATCAATGAACAACTAAGATGTCGCAACGAAAAACTGATGATTGATGCTTCTCATCTCTCTCTGTTCCTGTCTGTCCCTGTCTATCCCTCTCTCTGACTCTCTCTGTCCCTGTAAATAAAAAAAATAAATAAATAAATAAAATAAGATAAAAAAAAATTTAAAAAAAAAAAAGAAACGATCTGTCATATATCTTTTTCATCATCATTTCATAACTCACTGTAATCTGGTTGTAGACCTCCAGTCAGTCAGTGTCTCTTAAAACTATTCTTGACAGGGATGCTGATTACTCTTTGTCAGCAAACTCAATAGATATTTTTAAAGTCTTTCTAAAACTTGACTGTTAGGGATTTTCAACTTAATTCATCATCCATCTTTTGATACTTTGTTCTTTTTTGACTTTGGTGAAATGATTCTTTTACTTTTATTCCTATGTTTTCTTCTTATTTAGTCTCCCTTGTGGGGTCCTCACTCTGCAAGCTGTGTCCTTGGCTTTCTGTCTAGGATAGAGATAGCATTGATACTGTTTATTTCATGACTCCTCTATCTGTATCTGTACACTCTTCTTTGAGTTTCAAACATTTCTGTTTTCACTGGTATTTGATAGACTTTTCATTTGGCTTATTTCATAGGGCCATCTAGCTCAGGCCCACCTCACAGGCCCAACACGGTTAAAATGGTGTCTGCTGGCCAGTGTGAAACTGCATTTTGTAGCAGATGTATCCCTCAGCAGGCTGCCGAATTTCAGTTCCTACCTTTACCCTTGGTAGGACATAGACTACATAACTGTACACAGTACTCGACTGTTATTCTTCAAGTTATTTCCCCTCTCTCTCCCCACATACTGCCTTAATTTAGGCTGTCATAGTTTTTGGTATACTGTCCTTTTTTGGGGGGGAGGGTAAACAGATTTATTATTTATTGATTTTGGAGAGAAGAGAAAGAAAATGGGGGAGGAGAGGGAAGCATGAGCTCGTAGTAGTTGCTTCTTGTATGTGACTTGACCAGGCATGCCTTGGGTTTTGAACCGGTGATCTCAGCATTTCAGGTTGACGCTCCATCCACTATGCCATGACAGGCCAGGCTTGGTTTAATATCCTTATCTTTATTCTTTATATATCCCTATCTTTAGATTTTCTTCTTTTAGGTCATCTTTCTAAGATGAAACTCCAGGCAACTCACCCAATTAATAGCTTTGTTAATAGCTATTTTCTTTCATATAAAATGTGAATGCCCTTAACATTGCATACAAGGCTCTTCCTGCTCTGGCTTGTGTATGCATTTTCATGCTGCAGTAAGGTACTTCTTGCTGGCCTTGCCCTCTTATACTTCTGGGCCTTTGCACATGCTCTTCATAAAGTAGTATCTCCCCATTATCTACTTCATAAAGTAGTATCTTCCCAAATTTGATTGGCTAATTTCTATGGGTCTTCAGGACTTTCCTTAAATGTTACCTACTCAGAGATCCTTTCTGTTCCCCACAGTCTTAGTTAGATGTTCTTTCTTTGTTCCCTCATGCATGATTTTGTCATGTATTGCAATTGTGTTTGTGCTGTGTATAGAATTTATCTAGTCTGCTCTTTAAAATTAGGAGAGCCTGAGAGCAGAGAGTGTTTTCTTTTTCATCTATCTATCTATCTATCTATCTATGTATTTAAAAAAAAATTTTTTTTTTCCGAAGTTGGAAATGGGGAGGCAGTCAGACAGACTCCACCATGCGCCCAACTGGGATTCACCTGGCATGCCCACCAGGGGGCGATGCTCTGCCTATCTGGGGTGTTGCTCTGTTGTGGCCAGAACCATTCTAGTTCCTGAGGTGGAGGCCATGTAGCTGTCCTCAGCACCCGGGCCAACTTTGCTCCAGTGGAGCCTTGGCTGCGGGAGAGGAAGAGAGAGAGATAGAGAGGAAGGAGAGGGGGAAGAGTGGAGAAGTAGATGGGTGCTTCTCCCGTGTGCCCTGACTGGGAATCGAACCCAGGGCTCCACATGCTGGGCTGGCGCTCTACCACTGAGCCAACTGGCCAGGGCCCCAGAGGGTGTTTTCAATTTTTTTTCTTCAAGGGCCTAGGGCAACAGTTTTAACTTGTACTCCTGAGATCCGTTTGTCTTTTCTAAAGTTTTTATGGGCTCTTTATCTTCTTTGTGCCCCCCCACACCTATTCAATATCCTTTCTTCCTTCATCTGTGGCTCCACTTTTATCTTTTAAGTATTTACCATTCACCCAAGATTTTATTTGTTTAAATTAAAGAAAGAAAGATGGAGGGAGGGAGAGAGGGAAAAAGGGAGGAAGGAACAGATTTAGTCCTTAATTTTGCACAATACCTAGAACAGTAGGCATTGGTTAAATATGGTTGATTAATCAATTCAGACATCTGCTTTGATAGACGGATATTGAAATAACCAGCAGTACTAACCCAGCATACTACTTTACTTCCCTTTCTTCCAACACACCACAGTTTTTAAAAATATATAAATTTTATTGTACTGCTTTCACTGCCTGAAGTTTCCTTTTCTTCCTTCAAAGGAGGTGCTTTAATAATTTTTTAGGAAGTTAATTTATAGGATTGAATTTGACTTGATAAAATGATATTTTGCTGTTATCAGCCAACCTCTGGGTCCTGAAACATTAACTTTTTGTTACAACTCTCCTATGAATTACTTGTTTCATTAAATGATTTGTAAAATTATTTTCAATCTGATGTAATTAATTTTTTTTTCCAGCTTGTGAAGCTTTGTATCGTGATGATTGATACCGGAAAAGCCTTTTGTGTTGCAAATAAACAGTTCATGAACGGGATTCGAGACCTGGCACAATATTCTAGTAATGATGCTGTAGTTGAGGTTAGTATTTTAAAATTATTTAAAATGATAAATGTTGCAAGACATTAATCAATTATGTATTCATTTGCCTTATGAAGAGTTATAGTGGTCCTTGAAGTTAGAAATAGAAAAGCTGTCACCTCTTGGTGCTATCTTATATTATTCTGTTTTCTTGAATACTGAGATGTTGATGGTTGATTTGCATTTGTAAATATAAGTTTACTGACTGCTAGGTGACCTGAAACATCTACAAGACGTTTTGAGCAGGAAAAGCAGAATCTTGCTTACTAGTAGCTGCTTTATAGAGGAAAGCAGAGCATTAACCTAAGAGTATCTAACTGTATGTATGGGGGGCTGCATAGGAAAGTTTTGGTCAGCTACCTATGTATGCTAGGTTAGCCTAGGCCTCTTGCTATAGTATGTGGTATGACATTTCTTTCATGAGGAATAATAACAGGTAAAGAAATGGGGATAGTTTGGTAATTATTTGATCTATAGATGCTTACATGGGCACAGTCTTGATATATTCAATTTTACTTTTAGGTTTAAATATACCATTTGTATTTGTTAGCATAATACTATGATAGGGCATTACTAATTTTTTGACTATTCTAGGGTTTTATGTTACAACATATAGACTTGACCTCTGTAGAGCATGCATGAGGTAGTGAGATTGTCCTTAGAAATAAATGTTATTGTTTATAGTATGACTTGATCTTTCTGTGAGAAATGCTGAAGTAACATTTTTGTGGCCTGTTTTAATGGCTCTTAAATGACTTGTTGTTTTTCTTATGGTTTCTGTCTCACAGACAAGTTTGACCAAGTTCTCTGACAGCCTTCAAGAAATGATAAATTTTCATACAGTAAGTGTCAGTAAGTAGGTATTACTATGGCCATCTTTTAGTACTTTATTTTTGGTGGCAGCATTCTGTAAAACTACTTAACTTGCAATTCAGTGAGTGAATTTATCAACAACTTTTTCATTGGGTGTATCTAAAATGTGTGAGTGTGTGAGTGTCGGAAAAAGAATGCATTTTATTTTCCATTCTAAAATCTGAACTTGATCAAGGAAGTACACACCCATAAGTTATTTTTTTAACTTGTACCTTTGCAACTTTTTAAGCAATCATTTCAAGACAAGAGAAGTAAAAGTCTTTCTAAATTTACTTTTTTTTAAAGAAACTTACAAATACATCCCCTTTGTTTGGTCAATTGCCTATATTAAAGACTGCTGTATTATTTCAAATATTTATTATATGTGTGTTTAATATTTGAGGGCATTTCCCTTTCAGTAATGAGAGATACATGTACTTTTGGATATTTTTTTTTTTTTGTATTTTTCCGAAGCCAGAAGCGGGGAGGCAGTCAGATAGACTCCCGCATGCGCCCGACCGGGATCCACCCGGCACGCCCACCAGGGGGCGATGCTCTGCCCATCTGGGGCATCGCTCTGCCGCAATCAGAGCCATTCCAGCGCCTGAGGCAGAGGCCACAGAGCCATCCTCAGCGCCTGGGCAAACTTTGCTCCAATGGAGCCTTGGCTGCGGGAGGGGAACAGAGAGATAGAGAGGAAGGAGAGGGGGAGGGGTGAGAGGCAGATGGGCGCTTCTCCTGTGTGTCCTGGCCGGGAATCGAACCCTGGACTCCTGCATGCCAGGCCAACGCTCTACCACGGAGCCAACTGGCCAGGGCCTGGATATTTCTTTTTTAATTTAATAAAAGTTTACTGAAAATATAGTCCTTATAAGTTATATACATATTAATTTTTTTATTTAAAAAACATAGCGTATATGGCAGTTATATAATTATTTTTTCCGTGTTTCGAATTTATTAGCTGCTATTTATAACAAGAATGTCAACACTTATATTCCTTATAAAATCTGTTCATTTTTGATTCTTAGTTAATTTGATTTTCTTCTTATTTATTAGTTTTGGTTAACATATATTAAGGCTGAAGTTATCTGATAATATTTAATTGTAGTTCAAATTTAAGTTGTACCATAATTAGGATGTACAAATATCTGCTTCAGTTTCTACTTTCAATTCTTTTGAGTATGTATCTAGGTGTAGAATTGTGGGTCATGTGGTAATTCTATATTTATTGGTTGAGGAACTGTCAGATTATTTTCCACAAAGGCTGCACCGTTATACATTCCAACCAGCAATGTATGAGTGTTCCAATATTTCACATCCTTCACCACATTTGCTATGTTCTATTTTTCTGATTATATCCATCCTAGTAGGTATGAAGTGGTATCTCTTTGTGGTTTTAATTTGCATTTTCTTAAAAACTTTGAGCACCTTTTTATGTGCTTGTTGGCCATTTATATATATATATGTTCTTCCATCATTGTTGCTGTTGTCTATTGAAGTTTATTAGATTTTTTTTAATTGAATTTTTTATATACTCTGGATATTAAACCTTAATTAGCTATGTAATATTTATATATTTGGACATGTATTATCTTCCATTCTGTAATTTGTCTTTTGCCTTCTGATGCACAAAAGTTTTAATTTTGATTAAGTTCAGGTCATTTATTTTTTCTTCTGTTGCTCCTGACTTTGGGATCATACGCAAAAATCCATTGTAAATTCCAGATCATGATTTATCCCTTTATGGTTTTAGCTTTAATATTTTGCACTAATTTGTTTTTAACGATTTCTTACTAGTTCTCTTTCTGCCTTCCAGTGAACTTAGATGCCAGTGTATGGTATATTTAATTTCTCTTGAAATCAAGTAGTCTTTTGGATTCCAACTTTTAAAAATATATACTGTGCATTAATATTTTGGTTAAAAAGTATATTGATTTTGAATTAACATAATAGGTTAAATGTTTTCTTTATATTACCTTTTGTATAATATGTTTCTGATATATTCTTCAAATCCATCAGTCTTATTGTTTTATATAAAGAATACCTTGCTCTTCTTTTGTAGTTTTATATGTGGGGAAAACCTAGTTATATAATTTAGTAGCATTTTCTACAATGAAATTTTTTTTTTTTTTTTTAGCAAGAGATAGTGACAGGAAAGGAGAGAGACAAGAAGCATCAGTTCTTCATTGAGGCATCTTAGTTGTTCATTGACTGCTTTCTCATATGTGCCTTTGGCTGAGGGGTAGGGGATGGGCTCCAGCTGAGCCAGCGACCCCTTGCTCAAGCCAGCAACCTGGACTTAAGCCAGTGACCTTGAGCTTTAAGCCAGTGACCTTTGGGCTCAAGTCAGCGACCATGGGGTCATGTCTATGATCCCACGCTCAAGCCAGTGACCCTGTGCTCAAGCTGGTGAGGCCACGCTCAAGCCAGATGAGCCTGTGCTCAAGCTGGCAACCTTGGGGTCTCAATCTTGGGTCAAGACTCTACCCACTGCACCACTGCCTGGTCAGGTTACAATTAATTTTTTTAAGCAGAAATTTAACCTCTAATTCTTATTTATTTATATACATTATTTTTACAAATTAGAAATTTTATTTAAAGATTTATTTATTGGGCCTGACTTGTGGTGGCACAGTGGATAAAAGCGTCGATCTAGAATGCTGAGATTGCCGGTTCAAAACCCTGGGCTTGCCTGGTCAAGGCACATATGGGAGTTGATGCTTCCTGCTCCTACCCCCTTCTCTCTCTCTCTGTGTCTCCTCTCTCTAAAATGAATAAATGAAATAAAAATATATATATATATTTTAAAAAAAAGATTTATTTATTGGTTTCAGAGGGAGGAATGGAGAAAGAAAGAGAAAGAGAGTGAGAGCAAGAGAGAAAGAGAAACATTGATCTGTTCCTGGGTGTCAAACTGGCAACCTTCGCTTTTGGGAAGATGCTCTAACCAAAGAAGCTATCCAGACAGGGCTAATTCTTTTTTAAATCCAATCATATAGATATGAACAAATCATGAACCCAATCTTCCCAGTTATTGATGAAATACAGTGGTACTTTGAGATATGAGTTTAATTTGTTCTGTAACTGAGCTCGTAAGTCAGTCAACTCGCATATCAAACTGCCGATACTGGACCCGTGCACCAACGCGCCAACTAGCGGCAGCTTCCTGAATCACGACTCGTATCTTGGAATTTAGCTTGGATCTCAAACAAAAATATGGACCGAGTCGCAGCTCGTATCTTAAAATTCATATGTTGGTCTGTTCGTATTTCAAGGTACCACTGTAATGACTTTAAAGTTGTTTGCCTGTATGATTGATTGTTTTCTCTCTAGATCTTCATCTCTATATTTCCTTTTTTCCTAAGGTCAACTTTTTAAAAATTTATTTTAAAAAATTTATTGGGATGACATGGTTTGCCAAACCATACAGATTTCAAGTGTACAACTCAATATAGCACCATCGCATCGTGCACCCTCTGCCCCAAGCAAAGTCTCTTCCCACCCCCATTTCCTCTGCCTGTGCCCTCCTCCCCCTCCCTCCACTCTGGCTATTGCCACCCTGTTGTCTGTATCTCTGTGTTATGTATATATATATGTCTTCTGGCTAATCCCTTCTTTCATCTAGTCCTGTCACCCTGCTCCCCTCTGTTTCATGTGTCCGTGCCTCTGTCTCTATTTTTATCATATTTTTGTATTCATTAGATTCTAAAAATGAGTAAGATCATAGGGTATTTGTATTTCTCTGACTGGATTATTTCATATAGCACATAAATCTCAAAGTCCATCCATGCTGTTGCAGAAGGTCAGATTTTTTTTCCTTTTTATAGCTACGTGGTATTCCATTGTATAAATCAGGGGTCGGGAACCTTTTTGACTGAGAGAGCCATGAACGCCACATATTTTAAAATGTAATTCCGTGAGAGCCATACAATCCCATGTACGTTATGCATTATCCAGTAAAAATTTGGTGTTGTCCCGGAGGACAGCTGTGATTGGCTCCAGCCACCCGCAACCATGAACATGAGCAGTAGGAAATGAATGGATTGTAAAATGAGAATGTTTTATATTTTTAATGTTATTATTTTTTTTATTAAAGATTTGTCTGTGAGCCAGATGCAGCCATCAAAAGAGCCACATCTGGCTCGTGAGCCATAGGTTCCCGACCCCTGGTATAAATGTACTGCAGTTTTTTTATCCAGTCATGCATTGATGGACACTTGGGCTACTTCCAGCTCTTGGCTTTTCTAAATATTGCTGTGTGAACACAGGGTTGCATATATTCTTTCAAATTAGTGTTCTGGGATTCTTAGGATATATTCTCAGATGTGGAATTGCTGGGTCAAAAGGCAGTTATCATTAAATCCAGCTGATCTAGTATGTCATTTAAGGCCACTATTTCCTTGTTAATTTTCTGTTTGGAAAATCTATCCATTGATGTCAATGTGATGTTAAAATCCCTTAACTATGACGGTATTGCTTTTAGTCTCTTTCTTGACCTCCATCAAGATCTGCTTTACATATTTAGGTGCTGTTACAGTGAGTACATAAATGTTTACAATAGTTATATCCTCTTGGTGGATTGCTTCCTCCATTATGTGGTGTCCTTCTTTGTCTCTTACTATAGCCTTTGTTTTAAGGACTACTATAATTTGTTAGATATAAGTGTTGCTACCCCAGCTCTTTTTTCATTATCATTTACATAGAATATTTTTTTCCATCCCTTCACTTTTAGTCTGTGTGTGTCTTTTGTTCTGAGATGGGCAGCATATAAATGGGTTATGTTTTCTTATCCATGCAGCTTCCCTATGTCTTTTGATTGGAGTATTTAATCCATTTACATTTAAGGTTATTATTGATATGTACTTATTTATTGCCATTTTATTTTTTATACCTATAATCCTCTCTCTCTTGATTTCTTTTTTTGTTTCCTCTTAAAGCAGGCTCTTTAACATTTCTTGGAGTACTGGTTTAGTGGTAATGAATTCCTTTAGTGTTTTTTTTTTTTTTTTTTTGGTCTGGGAAGCTTTTTATTTCTCCTTCAATTTTAATTTTTTTTATTTTTTATTTTTTATTTTTTTTCATTTTTCCGAAGCTGGAAACGGGGAGGCAGTCAGACAGACTCCTGCATGCGCCCGACCAGAGCCATTCTAGCGCCTGAGGCAGAGGCCACAGAGCCCTCCTCAGCGCCCGGGCCATCTTTGCTCCAACGGAGCCTCGCTGCGGGAGGGGAAGAGAGAGACAGAGAGGAAGGAGAGGGGGAGGGTTGGAGAAGCAAATGGGCGCCTCTCCTGTGTGCCCTGGCTGGGAATCGAACCTGGGACTCCTGCACGCCAGGCCGACGCTCTACCGCTGAGCCAACCGGCGAGGGCCTCTCCTTCAATTTTAAATGATAGTCTTATTGGATAGAGTTGTCTTGGTTGTAGGTCATTGCTTTTCATCACTTTGAATATTTCATGCCAATCCCTTCTGTACTGAAATGTTTCTGTTGAGAAATCAGCTGACAGACTTATGGGACTCCTTTGTAGGTAATTAATTCATTTTCTCTTGCAAATTTTAAGATTCTCCTTCTGTTGGCGTTTTAATCTTTGACATTTTAATTTTTTAAAAATAATTCAGTGAGAGGAAAGGAATCAGAGAGACAGACTTCCACATGTGCCCTGACCTGGATCCACCCAGCAAGCACACTAGGGGTGATGCTCTGCCTATCTGGGGCATTGCTCTGTTGATCAGTAACAGAGCTCTTCTTAGCACCTGAAGTAGAGGCCATGGAGCCATCCTCAGCACCTCGTACCAACTCGCTCCAACTGAGTCATGGCTGCAGGAGGGGGTGAGAGAGGGGGTGGAGAGAGAAAGAGAAGCAAGAGGGGAAGGGGTAAAGAAGCAGATGGACACTTCTCCTATGTGCCCTGACTGGGAATTGAATCTGGGACATCCACACATTGGGATGATGCTCTGCCACTGAGCCAACAGGCCAGGGCCTTGGTATTTTAATTTTGATGTGCCTTGGTGCAGGCCTCTTTAGGTTCATCTTGATTGGGACTTTGTTTCCTGAACTTGTGTAACTTTTTCCTTTACCAGGTTAGGGAAGTTTTCAGCTATAATTTCTTAAAGCAGGTTCTCTGTCCCTTGTTTGCTCTTTTCAGGCACCCCCTATGAGGTGGATGTTGTGTCACTTGATGTCTCAGAGATTTCTTAGACTTTCCTCAGCCTTCTTAATTCTCTTTTCACTGCTCTTTTGTGTGCTTACTGTTATTTTGTTCTGTAAATCACCAGTTTGATCCTCTACTGCAGGGGTCCCCAAACTTTTTACACAGGGGGCCAGTTCACTGTCCCTCAGACCATTGGAGGGCCGGACTATAGAAAAAAACTATGAACAAATCCCTATGCACACTGCACATATCTTATTTTAAAGTAAAAAAACAAAACGGGAACAAATACAATATTTAAAATAAAGAACAAGTAAATTTAAATCAACAAACTGACCAGTATTTCAATGGGAACTATGGGCCTGCTTTTGGCTAATGAGATGGTCAATGTCCGGTTCCATATTTGTCACTGCTAGCCATAACAAGTGATATGACGTGCTTCCGGAGCCGTGAGGCATGCGTCCCGCGTCACTGGAAGTAGTACTGTAATGTGAGCAATGCCGCACTTTGCATCCCGTGCTCCTCTCACTGACCACCAATGTAAGAGGTGCCCCTTCCGGAAGTGCGGCGCGGGGGTGGGGGGCGGATAAATGGCCTCAGGGGCCACATGCAGCCCGCGGGCCCGTAGTTTGGAAACCCCTGTTCTACCGCATCTAGCCTGCTATGTATTCCTTCTTGTGTGTTCTTCATTTCAGATATTATATTCATTATTTCTGACTGGTTCTTTTTATAGTTTCTGTATCCTTTTCAATGCTTATTATCTCGTTAAGTTCTCACCATTTTCCCCTTAAGAATGTTGAGCATCCTTAAAGCTATTGTTTTAAACTTTGCATCTGATAGTTTGGTTGCTTCTATTTCATTTAATTTTTTTTCTGGGGATTTCTCTTGATTCATTTGGCTAAATTTTTTTGTTTTCCCATTTTGTCTGTGTATTAAGTTGCCCTTTATGACTCCCATACTTGTTATGCTGTCTTGATGGTGATGGTGTCTTGTTGGACTCAGTTGTACACACCTCCAGATCACCTGAGCTCCTTGCTGTAGGAAATGATTCTTGTGGCTTAAATGCACCTCCTATTGTATATGAATCTTGGATGCTTTTGACCTTTCATGGATATAGTTAACCCCTCAGGCTGGCTGGCTCTAAGAGTCAACCTTGATCATCGTGTATGAGATGCTGTGCAGTGGCTACCCCTGGCCTGAGTTGTTCCCAGCAGGGTCTGGTGTCAGCTGGACTGTCCCTTTGGTTATGCCACTGTGTGGCTAACTGAGTCTAGCTCTGGTGGTGTTTCAGGGTCCACATGGGCAGAGTTCAGGTATGGGTTGAGGTCAGATGTTGTTTTTAACCTGCTATAGGCTCCCTGTCTGGAGCTACCACTCTGTTCACTGTTCTGTGGCTGCATTTACTGTGCCTGGGTATGTATTGGAGGGGTCAATCTGTGTATAAGGGTTTATTTACTATCCTCTTACTTATAGCTGAGGGTAGGTCTGTAGAAGGGCTTAAGCTTCTTGAGGTCCACTTCCATCTGTCAGCTGCTCCATCTCCCTTTGCAAAGCCTTCTTCAGAAAGATTGTAGAGTAGGCTTGGACTGGCCTCGCCTCACAGCCCCTTTCAGAGGCTTTGAGTTTGGCAGGGCAGGGCATCTTGGGTTGGGAGGACAAGGGTAGTGGGTCCCCTACTTAGGGATCACATGGTCAGGCACTCAGTGATCTCTCAGTCACTACTGGAGACTTCAACTCTACTTCCCGAGCCACAGGTTCAGGCTGGTGGGGCCGACAGTCCCCTCTACAGGAATACTTTCAACTGAGGAGCCACTGGTCTCGGGGGCAGCTTTAGAGATTCTCCCACTGGAGCTAATGTGGCCCAACCCACAGGAGGGATCGATGCGTTTTGTCCAGGTCCCTGACAATAGCCTTCAAGGAATTCAGACTTTGAATGTCTAGCTCTAACACCCTCTCCCTGCCCCCCACCCCTGGAACTGACCCCAATGGGCAGAGGAATCTGGGACTTGGCAGGGCTAAGCCAAATAGCCTCCCCTTGAGGGTGGTGCTTGTAAACCTATAGTAGGGGATTAGGTTATCTAGTCATTTAAAAAATAAATTATTTGGATTCTTTTGTGATTTATT
Source organism: Saccopteryx leptura (assembly GCF_036850995.1). Lineage (NCBI taxonomy): Eukaryota > Metazoa > Chordata > Mammalia > Chiroptera > Emballonuridae > Saccopteryx > Saccopteryx leptura. The sequence goes on from NC_089510.1 coordinate 57,996,899, forward strand.
TCTTTTATAAAAATGGATAATACTGTTTCTTATTTAATCCAAATTTCCTAGGGTTACTCTTTAATTCTTATGTATTTATAAGATGCCAATTCATGCCTTTTCCAGAGCAGGTCATGTATGCCACACTTTACTAAGTCCTAGAGTTGATTTAAATACTGACTTGTTTTTCTGGAGCATAATTTCTGTAACCTCACTGATGATTAACTCTTTTGGATTCTAATTTGATTGTTGGTATAAGAAAGTTGGAATATTACTATTTTTACTGAATGAAACTTTAAAGGTGAATTACTGCATAAATTCTCTGAAAATATGTGACTTTTGTGTGTGTGTGTGAATGACTTTCTTTATTTTATCTATTCTCCCATTTATTCAACAAATGGTTGTAGGTAGCGAGAATACAGTAGTTTAGTGTTTCCCAACTGTTGTCATCTCATAGCACAGATAGAAACTGATGGTCTATTTGTATTGGACACTTGAGGAGACTGTGGGGGGGGCATGTGGGTGTTATATCCTATCTGGGAGTTGGGGAAAATGTATATATTTTAATGTAATTATGTTAAAATAATTAATTTAATTAATATTTAATAAATCAGCCTGTGGTGGCTCAGTGGTTCAAGTGTTGACCTGGAATGCTGAGGTTGCTGGTTCAAAACTCTGGGTTTGCCTCATCAAGGCATATATGACAATCAATCAGTGAACAAATAAAGTGAAGCAATTATGATTTGATATTTCCTGTTCTCTCCACTTCTGTAAAAGCAATAAATAAAATTTTTGTTAAAAAGAAATTTAAAAAATAAATTATTTTTATAGATTATGTTAAAATAAACACGTTAGGGAAGATTTTACATATTGAATGTAATAAATTTGTAAAAAAGACCACTAGTTAAATAAGGCATCTTTCAAAGCCAGTAACTGGCATTGAACAAATTTTAATGTTGAAAATTGTTCCTCCTAAACTTTTGAATTCTACTTTTAACTTATAAATTTAGGCAAAATTCTTCCTTTGGACAAGAATGAAACAGCAGGGTGGTATTCTCATATCATTTCTTTATAAAAAGCTGAAAATAGATGAAGCTTAATGTTTTGAAAATTTTTTTGATTCATGCATCATTTTTATAACATTTAATATGGAATTCATATCTACATGCAAACTTTTACATTTGAGATATTTTGTAAAATAATGTAGTAGTAGATCTTCATAGTTTTCCAAATGAATTATTATTATTATTATTCTCCTCCTCCTCCTCCTTCTCCTCCCCCCCCACCCCCAGGGAGGCAGAGAGACAGATTCCCACATGCATCCCAATCCCCTACCAGGCAGTGCTCTGTCCATTTGGTGCCCTTCTGTTGCTCAGCAACCAAGCAATTTTAGTTACTGAGGCAAGACCATGGAGTCATCCTCAGCACCAGGAGTCAACTTGCTCAAACAATTCAAGCCATGGCTACAGGAGGCGGGCGAGAGAGAAAGAGAGGAGAGAGAGAGAAGGAGGAGTGGGGAGGGTTGGAGAAGCAGATGGCAGCTTCTCCTGTGTGCCCTGACTGGAATTAAACCTAGGACTTCTACATGCTGGGCTGACGCTCTACTGCTGAGCCAATGGCCAGGGCTCCAAGTGAATTCTTAATATAAATGTTATATCTTGCTATTATTGTGACTCAACTATCAATATGAAAAATTAGTTTTTTTATAATATCTTTTTGTTTTAAATTTTTCTCTTTTTTTTAAGTGAGTGAGCGAGAGACAGGGATAGAGAGAGACAGATCGGAAGGAAGAGAGATGAGAAGCATCAACTAGTTTTGGCACTTCAACTTTTCAATGATTGCTGTCTCATATGTGCCTTGACCAGGGGGCTCCAGCTAAGCCAACGACCTTGGGCTCAAGCCAGTGGCTTTAGGCTTCAAGCCAGTGACCTTTGGGATCAAGCTAGCACAACCATGAGGTCATGTCTATGATCCCATGTTCAAGCCAGCAAGCCTGTGCTCAAGCTGGATGAGCATGCTTAAGCTGGTGACCTTGGGGTTTCGAACCTGAGTCCTTAGTGTCCCAGGTTAGTGTTCTATTCACTGCACCACAACCTGGTCAGGCTTCAAGTTTTCTGATAACATTTTGAGTATTTTATCCCTAGTAGTTTTATTGGTACTTTGCAAAACAATCAATGCTCTTCTAAAATAATTATTAAACTTTTTTTTTTTTTTTGTATTTTTCTGTCTCATTATTTAGTTGTAAGAGTCCTGTCTATATTCCATATGTCTTTTGTCAGAAAAAAGTTTTTGTTTTTTTTTTAAATTAGTATAATCTTTTATTTTTATTTTTATTATTATTACTTTTTTGTATTTTTCTGAAGTTGGAAACAGGGAGGCATTCAGACAGACTCCCGCATGCACCCGACCGGGATCCACCCGGCATGCCCACCAGGGGGCGATGCTCTGCCCATCTGGGGCGTCGCTCTGTTGCATCCAGAGCCATTCTAGCGCCTGAGGCAGAGGCCACAGAGCTATCCTCAGCACCTGGGCCAACTTTGCTCCAATGGAGCCTCGGCTGCGGGAAGGGAAGAGAGAAACAGAGAGGAAGGAGAGGGGGTGGGGTGGAGAAGCAGATGGGCGCTTCTCCTGTGTGCCCTGGCTGGGAATCGAACCCGGGACTCCTGCACGCCAGGCCGACGCTCTACCACTGAGCCAACCGGCCAGGGCCCAGAAAAAAGTTTTGTGCCCTAGCCGATGGCTAAGTGGGTTAGAGTATTGTCCTAAAACGCAGTGGTTGCCGGTTCAATCCCTGATCAGGGCACATACAGGAACACCTGGTTAGTGTTCCTGTTTCTCTCTCCCTATTCCTTTCTCTCTAAAATCAATAAAATATATTTTATAAAAAAGTCTTGCAGATATTTTTTTCCGAGGCTGTGGCTTGTCCTTTTTATTTTTGTAGTGCTGTCTTTTGAAGAGCAAGTTTTTAAATTGATGAAGTAAATTTATTGATTTTTAAAATAGTTTTTGTGTCCTTTTAAGAAATATTTGCCAAACCCAAGTTCACTAAGATTTTATTCTCTGTTTAGTTTAGGTCGGTGATCCATTCCAAGTTAATATTTGTGTTGCATGGTAAGGGTCAAGGTTCATTTTTTTTGGTCATATAATTCTTCACTTGTTTGTTTCAGTACCATTTGTTAAAAAAAATTATGTTTTCCCTATTAGTACCTTTTGTTTAAAAAATTGACTATGTGTGGTTCATTTCTGGACTCGTCTGTGTCCTTGATCTTTTTTGCCTATTTTAATCCCACAACTGCCTTGATTACTGTATCTTTTATAATGTCTTAAAATGAGGTAGTATAGGTACTCAAACTTTATGCCTTTTGGGGGGGGGACTGGCTATTTTAGGTTCTTTATATTTCTGTATAAATTTCAGAACCAGGTTTATAACTTATGCATAAAGCCTTAATGAGATTTGGAGTAGGATCATGTCAAATTTATAGATCAGTTTGATGAGAATTGACATCTTACTAATATTGAGTTTTCTAACTCATAAACATAGTATATCCATTTACCATATATTTTGCTTCATAAGATGCACCTGACCATAAGACACACCTAGGGTTTTAAGGAGGAAAATAAGAAAAAAAATATTCTGAACCAAATGGTGTGTTAAAATATTTAATAAAATACTGTATTTTTGCCCTGGCCGGTTGGCTCAGCGGTAGAGCGTCGGCCTAGCGTGCGGAGAACCCGGGTTCGATTCCCAGCCAGGGCACACAGGAGAAGTGCCCATTTGCTTCTCCACCCCTCCGCTGCGCCTTCCTCTCTGTCTCCCCTCCCGCAGCCAAGGCTCTATTGGAGCAAAGATGGCCTGGGCGCTGGGGATGGCTCTGTGGCCTCTGCCCCAGGCGCTAGAGGGGCTCTGGTCGCAACATGGCGACGCCCAGGATGGGCAGAGCATCGCCCCCTGGTGGGCAGAGCGTCGCCCCATGGTGGGCGTGCCGGGTGGATCCCGGTCGGGTGCATGCGAGAGTCTGTCTGACTGTCTTTCCCTGTTTCCAGCTTCAGAAAAATGCAAAAAAACAACAACAAACAAACAAACAAACAAAATAAATAAAATACTGTATTTTTTGCTCCATAAGATGCACGGGCATTTCCCCCTCCACTTTTGGGGGAAAAAGTGCGTCTTATGGAGCGAAAAATGCGGTATTTAATTTTTCACTGTACAAGTCTTGCATAACTTTTTTCAGATTTATCCCTAATCATTTCCTATTTTTTGATGCTGTTATAAATGGTATTCTTTTTAAAACTTTACAATTTCTAATTGGTCATTGCTGGTATGTAGAAATACCACTGATTTTTGTATATGACTTTGCTTCTGCAACCTTTTTAGTAAATTTTTCTCTGTAGAGTTATCTGCATAGCCGATCAGGTAGCCCCTGGATAAAAACAATTTTGTATTCTTCCTTTCTAATATGTCTGCCTTTTATTTATTTATTTTTGCTTGATTGCATTGCTAGGATTTCTAGTACAATATTATGTAGAAGTGATGAAAACAGACATACTTTCTTTGTTGCTGATTGTAGGGAGAAAGTCGTTTCTTCCCACTTAATGTAATGTTAGCTATAGGATTTTCATATGTGACTTTTATTGTATTGAGGGTATATCCTTCTATTCCCGAATTCCCAAGAATTTTTTTTATTAGGAATGAATGTTGGATTTTGTCTAATGCTTTTTTGCATCTGTCAAGATGATCATATAGTTTTTCTGTTTTAATCTGTGAATGTGGTAAATTATATTGATTGGTTTTTGAATTTTAAATCAATCTTTTCTGGGATAAATCCCAGTTGGTCATGATATATTTTCCTTTTTATATTATTGTTAAGTTTCATTGTTATGTATTCTTAAGAATTTTTTTGTAGGTTTCTTTTCTTACAATATCTTTTATTTTGTCCATCATAAGAATTTTCTCATGAATAAATTTTCTGGTAGAGAAGATTTTGGGGAAAGAGTTTGAGTAGAATTAGTATCTTTTTTCTTGCTTAATGTTTTCTTTATTTTAATTTTATTGATTTTAGAGAGATAAGGGAAAGAGGGAGAGAGAGAGAGAGAAACAGAAACAGAAACATATACCTGTTCCTATATGTGCCCTGACTGTGATCAAACTGGCAACCTCTGTGTTTTGGGACAACACTCAACCAACTAAGCTGTCTGGCCAGGGCACTTCCTTAATGTTTGATAGGACTCTTTGTATCGTTTTGTTTTAGAAGGGTTTTTTTTTAATTATATTTTTTTTGAAGAGGAATGACTTTTTCTGATTCTTTTAATTTTGCAGTAAACATTCATATACATACTTGCTAGATATATTTGCTTTATCACATAATTGTCCATTTTTTCTTTCTATTCATGCATCAATCTTCCTGTAGTTGATATATTTCAAAAGTAATTTATAGACAGCAGTGTATTTCACTCCTAAATACTTTCCCATCTGTAATTTGAGTTTGTGTTTTACAAATTTAAAAATTTTCAAGGTATATTTTAAATATAGTTAAATTCATGACTTAAGTTTACCAATCAGCAAATTTTGATAAATGCATGGTTTTTGTGTGTGTGTGTGGTTTTTTTTGGTATTTTTCTGAAGTTCGAAACAGGGAGGCAGTCAGACAGACTCCCGCATGCTCCCCACGGGGATCCACCCTGGCATGCCCACCAGGGGGCGAAGCTCTGCCCATCTGGGGCATTGCTCTGTTGCAACCAGAGCCACTCTAGTGCCTGAGGCAGAGGCCATGGAGCCATCCTCAGCGCGCGGGCCAACTTTGCTCCAGTGGAACGTTGGCTGTGGGAGGGGAAGAGAGAGACAGAGAGGAAGGAGAGGGGGAGAGGTGGAGAAGCAGATGGGTGCTTCTCCTGTGTGCCCTGGCCAGGAATCGAACCCAGGACTCCTGCACGCCAGGCCGATGCTTTACCATTGAGCCAACTGGCCAGGACCAAATGCATATGTTTTTGTAACCTAAATCTCTTAAGATAAAAATCATTATCTGTGAAGTTTTCTCGTACATCTTCTCAGATAGTTCCAACCCACACTCCTGAGGCAAGACTGTTCTGTTTTTTTTCTATACCTAGTTTTGCTTGTTTTATAACTTAATATAAATGGAATAATACAGAGGTTGTGTGTGAGAGAGGGAGAGAGGGAGACTTCTTTGACTTGTCATACATTTTTCAAGATTGACCTATGTTATGCGTATCAGTAGTATAATTTCATTGAGGTTAGAGAACATGTTGTAGATCAGTGGTAGTCAACCTGGTCCCTACTGCCCACTAGTGGGCGTTCTAGCTTTCATGGTGGGTTTTAGCGGAGCAACCAAAGTATAAATAAAAAGACAGATTTAACTATAGTAAGTTGTTTTATAAAGATTTATTCTGCCAAACTTAGCGAAAATCCGACATAAAGTACTTAGTAAGTAATTATTATTATATGTTTTAACTTGCTGTAACTCTGTTTTATAAATTTTATAAAGTTACTTCCCTACTTTATAAATCACCATTTCTGTGGAACCAGTGGGCAGTTAGAAAATTTTACTACTAACAGAGATACAGAAGTGGGCGGTAGGTATAAAAAGGTTGACTACCCCTGTTCTAGATGATGCCATACACTTGCTTTATCCTTTATTTAAATGCTTAATTTTCTTTTCTTTCTTTCTTTCTTTCTTTCTTTCTTTCTTTCTTTCTTTCTTTCTTTCTTTCTTTCTTTCTTTCTTTTTTTTTTTTTTTTTAACAGAGACAGAGAGTGAGTCAGAGAGAGGGATAGATAGGGACAGACAAACAGGAACAGAGAGAGATGAGAAGCATCAATCATTAGTTTTTCATTGTGCATTGCAACACCTTAGTTGTTCATTGATTGCTTTCTCATATGTGCCTTGACTGCGGGCCTTCAGCAGACCGAGTAACCCCTTGCTGGAGCCAGTGACCTTGGGTTCAAGCTAGTGGGCTTTTGCTCAAACCAGATGAGCCCGCACTCAAGCTGGCGACCTCGGGGTCTCGAACCTGGGTCCTCTGCATTCCAGTCCGACGCTCTATCTACTGCGCTACCACCTGGTCAGGCAAATGCTTAATTTTCATAAATGTTGTTATGGGTATTTTCTTGTTGGTTTTATGTTTCTACACCTGTCTTTCAGTCAACCTCATTAGTCATGCTGTTTGTTTTTTAAATTAAAAAAAAAATCTGTTGGTTTATATGTATCCTGTTGTTCTTCATATTTTAACGTTATCTTAAAATTTAAATACAACTAAACTGATTCCTTATGGATTGACAACTGCATATAGTTGGGTCTCTACTCACAAGCAAGATGCAGTTCCATTAACTAAAACTAACTTCATGACTACCCCATTGTTTCTCCGCCTTTCCTTCCTCCCCCTGCCACTGGAAATTGCTGACTCTTTTTTTCGATCTCTCTAATTTTGCCTTTTCCTAAATATTATATAAATGGAATCATACAGCTTGTATAGCCTTTGTGGGGTTTTTTTGGTTTTAGAGGAAAATAAATGGATTTTAATAGCCAACGGAGCACGTGGGGCTGATAGAACCAAAGACAGGAGCTCTCAAAGTTAGATTACTTACATCTTTTTTTTTCTGTGTATTTTCAATTGATTTTAATTTATTGTGTTTACATAGATTCTAGTGTTTCCCCGAATGTATCCCCCCTCCCCCATGTCCCCCTCACATCCCCCTTGCACCCCTCCCTCCCAATACCCTACCCCCTTCACTCCAGGATTTGCTTTTTTGCTCTCTATAATGCTGTGTTATGTATATATAATTTCGCCAATCTCTGTCCCTTCTCTGATCCCATCTTTTTTTTTTTTTTGTATTTTTCTGAAGCTGGAAACGGGGAGAGACAGTCAGTCAGACTCCCGCATGCGCCCGACCAGGATCCACCCAGCACGCCCACCAGGGGCTACGCTCTGCCCACCAGGGGGCGATGCTCTGCCCCTCCGGGGCGTGACTCTGCCGCAACCAGAGCCACTCTAGCGCCTGGGGCAGAGGCCAAGGAGCCATCCCCAGCGCCCGGGCCATCTTTGCTCCAATGGAGCCTCGGCTGCGGGAGGGGAAGAGAGAGACAGAGAGGAAGGAGAGGGGGAGGGGTGGAGAAGCAAATGGGCACTTCTCCTATGTGCCCTGGCCGGGAATTGAACCCCGGACTTCTGCACGCCAGGCCGACGCTCTACCACTGAGCCAATCGGCCAGGGCTGATCCCATCTTATCACCCCCTTTCCCTCTGTCTGCTTTCCCTCTGGTCCCTTTGATCTCGCCTCTGTTTCTATTCTGTTCCTGAGTTCACATTGTTCATTGGATCCTCAAATGAGTGAGGTCATATGATATTTTTCTTTTTCAGCCTGGTTTATTTCACTTAACATAATAGTTTTCAGGTCCATCCATGTTGTCACAAAAGGTAAGATTTCCTTCTTTTTTATGGCCCCATAGTATTCCATTGTGTATATGTACCACAGCTTTTTAATCCACTCGTCCACTGATGGACACTTGGGCTGTTTCCAGAACTTGGCTATTGTAAACAACGCTGCCATAAACATGGGGATGCATTTCATCTTTTGAATCAGTGATATGGTGTTCTTGGGATATATTCCTAAGAGTGAGATGGCTGGGTCAAAAGGCAGTTTGATTTTTAATTTTTTGAGGAATCTCCGTACTGTTTTCCACAGTGGCTGCACCAGTCTGCATTCCCACCAGCAGTGCAGGAGGGTTCCCTTTTCTCCACATCCTGGACAGCACTTATGTGTTGTTTTGTTAATGAGCGCCATTCTGACTGGTGTTAGGTGACATCTCATGTTAGGTGATATCTCATTGTCTCATTGTGGTTTTAATTTGCATTTCTCCAATGACTAGTGATGTTGAACATTTTTTCATCTGCCTATTGGCCATCTGTATGTCCTCTTCGGAGAAGTGTCTATTCATTTATTTTGCCTACTTTTTGATTGGATTGTTTATCTTCCTGTCCTTTATTTCCCTTGCCTGTGGAGATAAATCAACAAATATATTGCTGCAAAAGATGTCAGAGAGCTTACTGCCTATGTTTTCTTCTAAGATGCTTATGATTCCCGACTTACATTTAAGTCTTTTATCCATTTTGAGTTTATTTTTGTGAATGGTGTAAGTTAGTGGTTTAGTTTCATTTTTCTACAAGTAGCTGTCCAATTTTCCCAACACCTTTTGTCGAAGAGGCTGTCTTAACTCCATTGTATGCTCTTACCTCCTTGTCAAATAGCAATTGTCCATAAAGGTGTGGATTTATTTCTGGGTTCTCTGTTCTGTTCCATTGATTTATATGCTTGTTATTATGAGTACAATGGCCTTGTAATATCTCTTGGTATCAGGAAGTGTGATACCACACACTTTATTCTTCTTTTTCAAGATTGCTGAGGCTATTCATGTTCTTTTTTGGTTCCATAAAATTTTTGGAATATTAGTTCTATATCTTTGAAGTATGTCATTGGTATTTTAATAGGAATTGCATTGAATTTATAGATTGCTTTGGATAATATAGACATTTTAATGGTGTTTATTCTTATCCATGAGCACAGTATATGCTTCCACTTGTTTGTAATTTCCTTGATTTCTTTTATGAATGTTTTATAATTTTCCAAGTATAAGTCTTTAACCTCCTTGGTTATATTTACTCCTAGGTACTTTATTTTTTTGGTTGCAATAGGGAAGGGGATTGTTTTCTTAATTTCTCTTTCAGACAGTTCATTGTTGGTATATAAAAATGCCTCTGATTTCTGAATATTAATTTTATATTCTGCCACCTTGTTGAATTCATTTATCAGGTCCAGAAGCTTTTTGACTGAAACATTAGGGTTTTCTATATACAGTATCATATCATCAGCAAATAATGATAGTTTTACTTCTTTTCCAATTTGGATGCCTTTTATTTCTTTTTCTTGTCTGATTGCTGTGGCTTGGACTTCCAGAACTATGTTGAATAAGAGTGGTGAGAGGGGGCACCCCTGCATTGTTCCTGATCTTAAGGGGATTAATTTTAATTTTTGCCCATTGAGTATGATGTTGGCGGTGGGTTTGTCACAGATGGCCTTTATCATGTTGAGGTATGTTCCCTGTATTCCCACTTTGCTGAGAGTTTTGATCATAAATGGGTGCTGGATTTTATCAAATGCTTTTCCTGCATCTGTTGATATTATCATGTGATTTTTATCCTTCCTTTTGTTTATGTGATGAATCACATTGATTGATTTGCAAATATTGTACCAGCCTTACCTCCTCAGAATAAATCCCACTTAATCATGATGTATGATTTTTTTCATGTACCAATATTGTTGGATCCGATTTGCTAATATCACTGGGGAACAAATTTTTTTTCATTTTCTGTTGCATAAGGTTTTAGAACTGTTTCTATATATTTCTGCATCACTGATTCCAAATCTGAAATCCGTTTTTTGGTGCATGTTGTAGTTCAGGGGTAATCAACCTTTTTATACCTACCACCCAGTTTTGTATCTCTTAGTATTTTTTCTTTTTCTGAATATTGACTTTTCTGCCTGGTTCATCTGACCATCTGTTTGTAATTCTGAATGAAGTATATCTACAAATTACGAAGGTACTTAGAATTCCTATGACTAGACCTGTGACATTTACCACACATGGAGTTATCAAAGTTAACAATGTGGCACCGTTTAAGTAGGACAAACTATTGTGAAGAATAAAATTCTGTTCTTGTCTTTAATATTAGTAATTATTTAAAATAAAGAAGGAAACAGTGTTTACTAGAACTTGGAATAGAAGCATTTAAATCCCCATGTCTTCCCAAATGAATAACCTTTAACTAAGATATACTGTAGTTGTGGAGTTGTTTTCATCTGGTGTGCTTTGATATATGAGATTAAGAAATTTCATGTTGTGGATGGAGTGGAATTTGTATTAGTCTTTTAGGTTGTCTTCCAAAATGTGAATTAAAATCAAAGAAATGAACTCCTCTACTGTTTGAGCATTTTATTTAAATTTTAAAGTAGATCTGATTTCCTCTAAATAGACGTGATTTTTTTTAATATTTTAGTTTAGTTTAGTTTATTTTCAGTGAGTGAGAGAGATAGACAGGGACAGATAGACAGGATAGGAGGAGATGAGAAGCATCAGTTCTTCATTGCAGCACCTTAGTTGTTCATTAATTGCTTTCTCATATGTGCCTTGACCTGGGGGCTACAGCAGAGTGAGTGACCCCTTGCTCAAGCCAGCAACCTTGGGCTCAAGCCAGTGACCTTGGGCTTCAAGCTAGCGACCCTTGACTTCAAGCTTGCAACCATGGGGTCATGTCTATGATTCCACACTCAAGCCAGCAACCCCACACTCAAGTTGGCGAGCCTGTGCTCAAGCCGGATGAGCTCATGCTCAAACCGGTGACCTTGGGGTTTTGAACCTGTTTCCTCTGCATCCCAGCCTGATGCTTTCTATCCACTGTGCTACTGTCTGGTCAGGCAGTTTGTTTCTTTTTTAAATGCTTATTTCTTAGTAGTCTTGAATAAGAAATTTAGGTGTTACTAGAAATTGGAGAGTTGATAGAGGGATGTGATAATTATAGAACTACTTGACTATTTTTATTTACTTTTCTAATTGTTTAATGTTATATTTTATCTTTTAGATCCTATTTGACCAAACTCAGAGATCAATTAAGGCACAGCTTCAGAACTTTGTTAAAGAGTAAGTCAATTGCAGTGAAGGAAAAAGAAAAACAGTTTGTTATTTATTACATCTGGGAGTTGGTATCTTTGGAGAGAAATTGTGGAAGATGAATTACAAAAATATTAGTTTTTTTGGTTTGCTTTGTGAAATGTATATAGTACTGCCTTTTTTTCAGCATTACTCTGTAAAGAATCAGACTTAATACTTTATAGTGAATATTTATACTGTGAATATGTATTCTGGATACATAGCTAAAATTGTAGATTTAAAAGATGTAAGAAATAATTTTTTAAAATAAAAACAAACCCCAAGAGTGGTTGAAATAATATTAGCTGTTGTAGTTGATATTAAGTTTTGCATTGTCTCAATATGGTCTTTTCTTTGAAGAGAAGTTAATGTAATATATGAGAATGAGTAATGAGAATGCATTTTTTTTTTACTACATCTGAGACTTTGTGTCATATTCATTGCATTTTATATGTGAAATAAAATGAAACTATATAGCTAAAAAAAAAATCTAACTTTCCTGGTTCCTTTTTCCACATTAATAATTCAGATTTTCTCTTTTAATTCCTGACTGGGAATATAAAATTACAGATAAAGTTGATTGTAATATAGTATTCAGGATAAATTATAGATGTTATGAGCTGTAAATAGTGGCAGATCACATGAATGTAATACACTGCCATTTTAGTAGGTTAGAATTATTGTAGTGAAGGTGATACCTTGCAGATTATTTATAAATTATTTCACAATAGACAGATATTTAGACTGTTCTTATAGAATGTACACATTTAAGTTAATGGCTTCTTACAAGAGTTCTTTCTTAGGTATATTTTATTATTTTAAAATTGTTTGCCTTCAAGTTATTTTGCCTCCTTCTCTGATAGAAAAAGTAAAAGCAAAGTGATGTTATATACTTACCTATGATCATTAATGAATCAAGGATTTCAGATTTTCAGATTACTAAAATGCTTACTATTACTCTTAATGTGTATAAGAATTCTTTAAGAAAGCATTATGTATATGTTTTAAGAATACAGTCATGGCCCTGGTCAGTTGGCTCAATGGTAGAGCATTGGCCCAGCATGTGGATGTCCTGGTTCAATTCCCAGTCAGAGCACACAGGAAAAGCGACCATTTGTTTCTCCACCCCTCCCCCTCTGCCTTTTTTCTATCTCTTTCTTCTCCTCTTGCAGCAATGGCTCAGCTGGAGAAAATTTGCCCTAGGCACTGAGGATGCCTCCATGGCCTTGCCTCAGGCTCTAAAATAGTTTAGTTGCTGAGCAAAGGAACAGTGGCCCCAGATGGGCAGAGCATTGCCCACTATGGGGCTTGCCAGGTGGATCCCCATACGTCGGGGTGTGTATGGGAGTCTGTCTCTCTGCCTCCCTGCTTCTCACTTAAAAAATAAAAAGAATAGTCATATCCTTTGGACCAGTAGTTCTTCAACAAGAAATGTATGTTGTTGATCCTTGAAGTGTGGTCTGCGACCACCCATAGCAGTAAAATTAAGGATGTGTCTTAAAACCCCTCCTCCCACCCCAGATATCTAGGATTTATCCCAAAGACCAATGAATTATAATATCTGGGAGAGGAGGAGCCTTGGAATTTGTGTATTCAACAAGTTCCTTATGGTAATTCTTAGGTATATTACTATTTAAAAATCATTTGTTTAAATAATCATACCTGTCCCTGAATTTGTCTTTAGGGAAAAATAACTTTGCTTTTAATGTTTCTGTAATGTTAATTTTCCAACTTATTTTCACCTAAAATTTATAGATTTAAGCAAGGAAATGTTAGGTGACTATGTTGGGAATTATATATAATTGAGAAACAGTATATATTGTTGTTGGAAGAGCTATTGAGTGTTACTTCACAGTGAATCAAATAAGTAGAGAAACATAAAAATTAAATTCTAAATGTTTAAAATTTTTGATCAAGAAAGTTTTATAAAGGCTTCACTGTTTTTATTTTTTTAGGGATCTTAGAAAATTCAAAGATGCCAAGAAGCAATTTGAAAAAGTCAGTGAAGAGAAAGAAAATGCATTAGTAAAAAATGCTCAAGTACAGAGAAACAAACAGCATGAAGTTGAAGAAGCCACAAACATTCTGACGGCAACAAGAAAATGTTTTAGACACATAGCCCTTGACTATGTACTTCAGGTATATTTATTATATATTTTCATAAAAGCTTACTAAACATGTAGTTACTTTTGAGTGATTATACTGAAAAGAATTAATCATAGTGTTTTTTTGTTTGTTTCTAGTTTAAAATTAAACCAAATTTTTGTGAAAAAATTTCAGTTGTTTATAAATCTATATATGGCCGTGTATAACTTTGGTTGTGATTTCTACCCCCTTTCAGTTAACATTAAATTTTCCCCAATTTTAAATATTGTAAAAAGCATTTTTTAATTCCTATATTTTATTTTGTAGAGTTGCTGTGTCAATTTAATTAATATTTGGTTATGAGACATTTTTAGTGTTGGCAGTTTTACTGGTAATAATGAAAATGTAATTTTCAATCATTTTAAATGATAATATCTTTGTATACAGATCTTTTGTCACATTTCTGATTATTTTTTTAAATTCTAGTGTACTGAGGATCACCATGTTGCCAAATGAAAAGAAGTAGTGTTCTCATGTTTTGCATTAGGCACTGCTTTTTACCCCCATTGATTGGGGGGGGGGGGGCGTCAACTCGTTGTTCCACTTAGTTGTGCATTTATTGGTTGCTTCTCACTTGTGCTTTGACTGGGGATGGAGCATATGACCTTGGCATGCCAGAATGGTGCTCTGTCTACTGAGCCATGTGGCCAGAGCCTAGGTGCTACTTTTTTAAAAAACTAGAGATAAGTTTTTGGTAAATTGCCTGTGATCTTCTGGTCCAATGTAGAATTGAAACCAATTTGAAGGTGACAGGTCTCTAAAGAAATTTGAGAGAAATGAAAAATGAAGGCACATATTATGCATTCCTTCACGTGTATATTGTGTGTCCCTATATAGATCAGGGAGTTTAAAGCTTTCAAGTTTAGTAAAATACAGTGTGTCCGTAAAGTCATGGTGCACTTTTGACTGGTCACAGGAAAGCAACAAAAGATGATAGAAATGTGAAATCTGCACCAAATAGAAGGAAAACTCTCCCAGTTTCATACCTATTCAGTGCAGTTTGATGTGGGCTCACGCACAGACTTTTTAGGGCTCCTTAGGTAGCTATCCCGTATAGCCTCTACAGACTCGTCACTGACTGATGGCCTACCAGAACGGGGTTTCTCCACCAAACTGTCGGTTTCCTTCAACTGCTTATCCCACCGAGTAATGTTATTCCTATGTGGTGGCGCTTTGTTATAAACGCGCCAATATTCACGTTGCACTTTTGTTATGGATTCGGATTTAGTGAGCCACAGAACACTGAACTTTCCTCTGTACCGTCCACATGGCTGTGGGCTGCTCCGCTGTATACACGGTGTTATGTCATCATCTACGCATGCGCACATGCTGCCACATCATCCTACAGAAACTGGGAGGGTTTTCCTTTTATTGGTGCAGATTTCACATTTCTGTTGTCTTTTGCTGCTTTCCTATGATCGGTCAAAAGTGCACCATGACTTTACGGACACACTGTAGTTTTTGTAAATCTCATTTTATAAAACATCAGTGAGTCCCAGAGATTGTTGACTAAATGATTATCAAAGAACTAGAAAGCCCGGCGGTCATACGAAGTGACCGCTGTTCTAGATATTATAAATTGTAATTAAAATGATTTGTGCAAAGGTGTCTGCTAATTCAAACTGAATTACCCAGGGTAGGCAGCGAGGACGCCCCTTTGCTTACTGCCCCACGGGGTTTTCCCCTTCTACTTGCTTAATTGCTTAAAGTAGAATGCAATGAAGGAAACCACTGGCAGTACATTTCTTAAGAGCCACCGCTAGCTCAATAAATAAAGGTGATTTAAATAATAAAATGTTAATTCACATGTCAAAGATCTCTTTGTACACAACATTTCTTGTGTAGATCTTTCCATCATTTTTAAGCTCGCCTTGCAGAGGACCATCAATTATTTTTAATTTTACGTCCGTTCTTTCACGAATTCTTGAACAGGCAACATAAATTTGACCGTGTCCAAATGCAGGCTCAGGTAAAAAAATGCCAACACGCTTAAGCGTTTGGCCCTGAGACTTATTGATGGTCATAGCAAAGGCAAGTTTTACAGGAAATTGTCTACATCTCAATTGAAACGGCAACCCTGTTTGAGATGGAGCCAGATCAATTCTTGGAATGACATGTATTTCACCTTTAGAGGAGCCAGTTAAAGACTTAGGTATTATGACATTATTTTTCAATTGGAGAACCTCTAGTCTTATACCATTGCAAAGACCCCTTCTGGTGTTAAGATTTCTTAACAGCATAATAATTGCTCCAATCTTTAACCTCCATTTGTGAGGTGGCATGCCAGAAGGTGGGTCTATTTGAATGCTGTGGCAACTTCACCCCATTGGCTAGTACAGTTACGCAAGCAACCAATAAGATATCGGCAACAAACAGACACTTAAGCCGCATATAATAAAGATATTTCTTTAAACAATATATACATAACAATATACAAGTTAGTGATTAAAAACTACTCAGATAGCTTTGCAAAACAGTAGAAAATGACTTTAAGATTTTAAAAATTAAGTTCCCATTCAGTTGAGTAGGAACTTAAAATTTTTAAATGAAGTAGACTTCCTTTGTTAATGAAAGTTGTCTAAAATGGACTTTCCTGTCTCCTGTGACCTATCCCACATTCATACCTCTTCATAGCGGTAGTACGAGTTTGCAGTTTTCCTGCCCCATTCCACTGAAATGGCTGATGCAAAGAAGGTCTTCTTCATAAGATACATTTTAGTTTTTCACCATCTTGGATATTGTTTTTCACTGAAAATGTAGGCTATACTCTCTTGAAACATACTTATATCTTGATTTATCGCAAATCACTTTTAGATAATCTGTCTTTTCCATTTTTGCCATGGATTTCTCTCTGCTCACCTTTTCAATCTCTTTTACAGGATTTTATCTTTGGCCCTTGTCTTTTATGACTTTATCATTTCTCTGACAGTCTCATCATGCCCCTTGCTTGAATTACCACCATAAAAAGATGACAAATTATTTTTTTACAGAAGTATCTTATTATTTTTGTGTCCAAAAATGAAAATCTCCCAAACAGCTTCTTTTCGTTCTTACCTAACTGAATGGTTTCACCCTCTAAATTATAGAAGTTTAAAATTGGAGAATTATATCAGATATTCTTAATATCCTCAGCTACTATAGCTAACAACCAAAACTACCTTGGAAAGTTCTACATATTTCTTTTTCTTTTTTTTTTTTTTAATAGTTTTATTTAGACAGTCAAGTTTTTTGGTTTTTTTTTGGTATTTTTCTGAAGCTGGAAACGGGGATAGACAGTCAGACAGACTCCCGCATGCGCCCGACCGGGATCCACCCGGCACGCCCACCAGGGGGCAACGCTCTGCCCACCAGGGGGCGATGCTCTGCCCCTCTGGGGCGTCGCTCTGTCGCGACCAGAGCCACTCTAGTGCCTGGGGCAGGGGCCAAGGAGCCATCCCCAGCGCCCGGGCCATCTTTGCTCCAATGGAGCCTTGGCTGCGGGAGGGGAAGAGAGAGACAGAGAGGAAGGAGAGGGGGAGGGGTGGAGAAGCAAATGGGCGCCTCTCCTGTGTGCCCTGGCCGGGAATCGAACCCCGGACTTCTTTGCATGCCAGGCCAACGCTCTACCAGTGAGCCAACCGGCCAGGGCCTAGACAGTCAAATTTAACAGGGTGACATTGGTCAACTATATATAGCACATAGATTTAGAGACAACATCTCCACATCATTTTGACATTCGATTAGGTTGTATTCCCATCACCCAAAGTCAAACCGTCCTCCTTCACCCTTCATTTGATTTTCTTTCTGCTCCTTCCCTGTCTCCACCCCCTCCTGGCGTATTTCTTGTATCTGTTCTTTCTCACTCTTGCTGTAGCCCTAACATCAGCTCTTACTGTTTCTTTTTTTTTTTTAAATATATATATTTTTAATTTATTCATTTTAGAGAGGAGAGGGGGAGAGAGAGAGAGAGAGAGAGAGAGAGAGAAGAGAGACAGAGAGAGAGAAGGGGGGAGGAGCTGGAAGCATCAACTCCCATATGTGCCTTGACCAGGCAAGCCAGGGTTTCGAACCGGTGACCTCAGCATTTCCAGGTCGACGCTTTATCCCGCTGCACCACCACAGGTCAGGCCAGCTCTTATTGTTTATTGTTTATTATCTAGAACAGGGGTCCCCAAACTACGGCCCGCGGGCCGCATGCGGCCCCCGCTGCACTTCCGGAAGGGGCACCTCTTTCATTGGTGGTCAGTGAGAGGAGCCCATTGGCCATCTCATTAGCCAAAAGCAGGCCCATAGTTCCCATTGAAATACTGGTAGTTTGTTGATTTAAATTTACTTGTTTTTTATTTTAAATATTGTATTTGTTCTCGTTTTGTTTTTTTACTTTAAAATAAGATATGTGCAGTGTGCATAGGGATTTGTTCATAGTTTTTTTTTTTTTTTTTTCCCTTTGTATTTTTCTGAAGCTGGAAACGGGGAGAGACAGTCAGACAGACTCCCGCATGCGCCCGACCGGGATCCACCCGGCACGCCCACCAGGGGGCGTCGCTCTGCCCCTCCGGGGCTTCGCTCTGCTGCGACCAGAGCCACTCTAGCGCCCAGGGCAAAGGCCAAGGAGCCATCCCCAGCGCCCGGGCCATCTTTGCTCCAATGGAGCCTTGGCTGCGGGAAGGGAAGAGAGAGACAGAGAGGAAGGGGGGGGGTGGAGAAGCAAATGGGCGCTTCTCCTGTGTGCCCTGGCCGGGAATCGAACCCAGGTCCCCTGCACGCCAGGCCGACGCTCTACCGCTGAGCCAACAGGCCAGGGCCTGTTCATAGTTTTTTTTATAGTCTGGCCCTCCAATGGTCTGAGGGACAGTGAACTGGCCCCCTGTGTAAAAAGTTTGAGGACCCCTGATCTAGAATATTGAGATGTTTTCATGTAGTTGGTCTTTCTTGCATGATTTTATTAACCCTGTTACTAATTCATTCTTTGTTCTGTGGTCAGTCACTCGAACTTCTTCAGGCAAAATGAATCCTTGTTCATCTGTCTCTGCTGTGCTGCATTAATATTGTCATACACTTTGCTGTTGGAGCACTGAACTAATTTATTTAAATTACTTATATGTCTTTTCTACTCCTCAAGTATATCCCTTCCATCTAGTCTAGTGGTTGAAAAAAATAGGCAATTTTTTTGAAAGAACAAATGGTTTATTTTAAAATTTAATTTGGGTAGGAGGATTCAGCCTAAAATATTCATTATTTTCAAATTACATATTATAAATTATTCATTTCCTTTGGTGTCCTTCCAGTTATTCTAAGTTAGGAGTCTCACTTTCCAATCAGTTTTCCAATGATTTTTCTGATGAGAACTGTACCATTTTATGATATGGCCAAAAGGTTTAATTTAGAGAATAGTAAGTAATAAACATCCAGTCTTATAAAAGTTTGTCATGCTTTAGCATCTCTAAATATTAGAATTACCCCCTCCCCATACACACACAGTAAATGCTGTTTTTCATTGCCAGATGGGAGAAGAAAAAAAAGGAAACAAAACCAAAAAACAAAACAAAGACACTTTTAACATTTTTCAGAGTTTGAATAATAGGTTATCTGTAGCCTCTGCTTTAGAGCATTTGAAAGTTAATATTTTAAGCCCTGGCCTGTTGGCTCAATGGTAGAGCGTCAGCCTGGCGTGCAGGAGTCCCGGGTTTGATTTCCGGCCAGGGCACACAGGAGAAGCGCCCATCTGCTTCTCCATCCCTCCCCCTCTCCTTCCTCTCTGTCTCTCTCTTCCCCTCCCGCAGCCAAGGCTCCATTGGAGCAAAGTTGGCCCGGGCGTTGAGGATGGCTCTGTGGCCTCTGCCTCAGGTGCTAGAATGGCTCTGGTTGCAACAGAGCAACGCCCCAGATGGGCAGAGCATTGCCCCCTGGTGGGCATGCCGGGTGGATCCTGGTCGGGCGCATGTGGGAGTCTGTCTGACTGTCTCCCTATTTCCAACTTCAGAAAAATACAAAAAAAAAAGGAAAAAAGAAAGTTAGTATTTTAGTTCTGAGAACTGAATAGACCTTGAAAGAGACAAGCAGAAGAAACTAATGCTTAGTTAAGCTAAGCTATTTGGATTTTTCTTGGTCTGTTTTAAAATTTTATAATTTTAAAGCTCTCATCAACAGGCAGGATACTCAGTAAAAAGGACTTATTAAAAAGGCAGGTAGTCGGGGGTAGGGTCAGGGGAGGGGCACAAAGAAAACCAGATAGAAGGTGACAGAAGACAATTTGATTTTGGGTGAGGGGAATGCAACATAATCAAATGTCAAAATAATCTGGAGATGTTTTCTCTGAACATATGTACCCTGATTTATCAATGTCACTGCATTAAAATTAATAATGAAGGAAAAAAGAAAAAAAGGCAGGTATTCTATAATAACTGTCTTTTGACAATATTAGCAAAAAGTAAATCATTCTTTTGTTATAAACATTTTGTTAAATTTATAAATAACAATAGACAAAAAATGTTATGAATTTCTAGAGTTAGGAGAGATAACACAAAATATTTAACAAATATTTATTGAGTGCTTCATGTGTACCATTTGGAGACTATAGCTGAGAATAAAGTAAGGTCCTGATCTTACAGAGCTTACACTTTAGCTGGGAGAAGACCTAAATAAGTAAGAAAATAGAAGGTAGTTATGATTGCTATGAAGAAATAAATAGGGTTGATGTATTACAGAGTGTGTACAGGCCTTCTTTAGACCTTTGTGAGGAGATAGCATTTATACTTACCTAATTGGTAAGATAAAGCTCTGTGCTCATTAGGGCAGAGAATCATGACATGAAGTTAGAACAACTGGTGTGCATACATTGGGGTAGGAGTAGTCTTAGGTTGTAGTTGGACCACAAAAAGGGGGAAAGTGCTAGAAAAGTAGTTGGAGAGGTAGGCAGGGGCAACATCACAAAAGGCCGTGAAGGCTGTGATAAGGAGTTGGGAGGTTTTACAGATGAAACATGATCTTACTTACATTTGAGAAAGATTACTCTGGTTGCTGAATGGATTGTAGGGAGTCAAGAGTGGAAACACTAGTTCATAGACTGTTGCAGCAGTCTAGAAGAGATATGATGGTGGTTGGTGGTCGTGGTAAAAGTGATCACAGTTTACATTAGGGTGTATATTGAAGGGTCTTGATGAGCAAATGAGATAAGGGGAGTGGGTAATGATAGAATTCTTAGAAATTCAAATATCTATCAAAGTGATAGTTTTAGCACTTCAATATTATGATTTATACCCAGCCAGTTTTTCTTTGAGATCGAAAATGGATGAGAGTTTCATTGGTATGTTTGTCTTACTATTTTCACAAAAAATAGGTGGAAGGATGAAAAATTTAAACCTTGTTTTTATTTACTTTTCAGGAAAAAATTTAAAACATTAGAATAAGCAACTTTTACAATATTGTATTATGGATTAGTTTTTTAAAGTTTGTCTGGATGATTAACCAAGTGTATTTTTCCTCAGATTAATGTCCTTCAATCAAAAAGGAGATCAGAAATCCTAAAATCAGTAAGATATTTGTTGAAATGATGTTTTAAATATTTTCATATAAACTACATGTGCATATTTGTTTAAAAAAATGATATATGTGTGTGTGCATGCATGTTTATTTATCCCAGATTCACAATTAATCTCTTTACCTTTTTGTAATTATTTTATGTCATCTACTTTTTTGTCTCCATCTTATAGTTATTAATGTGTGTCGTTTTTGTTTTTTAATTTTCTGTGACAGAGAGAGACAGAGAGAGGGACAGATAGGGACAGACAGACAGGAAGAGAGAGAGATGAGAAGCATCAGTCATTAGTTTTTCATTGCGTGTTGCAACACCTTAGTTGTTCATTGATTGCTTTCTCATAAGTGCCCCGACCGCGGGCCTTCAGCAGACTGAGCAACCCCTTGCTCGAGCCAGCAACCCTGGGTTCAAGCTGATGGGCTTCTGCTCAAACCAGATGAGCCCGCGCTCAAGCTGGCGACCTTGGGGTCTCGAACCTGGGTCCTCTGCATCCCAGTCCGACGCTCTATCTACTGCGCCACCACCTGGTCAGGCTAAATATAAATATTTTAGAAATGAGAGCATACATAAATAATCAGCATTTAGAGAATATTCTGGCCCTGGCTGGTGGTTTAGTGGATAGAAAGTTAGCCCAGCATATGGATGTCCTGGTTTGATTCCCTGTCAGGGCACACAGGAGAGGGGACCATCTGCCTCTCTAGCCCTCCTTCTTTCCCCTTTCTCCCTCTTCCCCTCCCACAGGCAGCTCGATTGGTTCAAGTGTAGTCCCAGGGGCTGAGAATATCTTTTTTTTTTTTTCAGTGCTTAAACCTCAGGTGCTAAAAATAGCTCAGCACTTGAGCATTTGCTCCAGAAGAATCCTGGTTGAGGTGCATGTGGGAGTCTGCCTCACTATCTTCCCTCCTCTCACCTTAAAGAAAAGAGAGAGAGAGAGAGAGAGAGAGAGAGACTGACTTTCCCCCCTTGGGCCGTTGCTGATGTATAAACCTTTTGGTTTGTTCTTTAGTGTGCATTTAGAAAACAAATGGGATGAAAATTGAGAATTACTTTTTTTTTTCTTAGTCTCTACACCCATGTTGACATTAATTTCTTTTTTGCCTATTTTTTGTTTTAAAGTTAACAAGGAAGTGATCAGAGAATGGTGGTGACATGGCATTTCACTTATATTTTGAGAACCTTAAAAATAATTTTTTGTCTCTGACTTTGTTCACTGATGTTTTTTATTTTTCTGAAAGAGTATACTTCAATTGTTCATCATCCTTGTCCCTGTCTAGCTTTTTCCTAAATTCTGTGTTTATATGTTTGTTATTTCTTATCAGATAAGAACATTTTACTTCTTTATCTCTACCTCCATTTGTAGTCTGAGAGTAATGTATATTAATTTTAGAAAATCAGAAAATAAAGTGTATGAAGAGAAAAATAAAGATACTTACAAATCCTACTACCAAGGGAGAACCACTATTAATATCTTGGTTTATATGATATATTTGTCTTCTCTTTTTCTGTGTGTGTTTGTGTATGTATGTATGTATGTATGTATATGGGAACATACCTATTTATTTATTAATTGCATTTAATTCTTTTGAAGAAAATAGGAATAATTTCTGTATGCTGTTTTATAACTTTCTTTTTTTATTAATACTTTCCAAAATCATCATACCTTATTAAATAAAAAATAATTAATGATGGCTTTGTGGCCAGGTAGAGCTCTACAATGTGAATTTATAAGGGGTGGGCAAACTTTTCTTTTTGAAGGACTAGGTAGTTAATATGTTAGGATTTGTGGGCTATGGTCTGTGTTGCAGCTACTCAGCTGTGCTGTTTTAATGAGAAAGCCGCTATTGACAATATATGAATGAATGACATAGCTGTGTTCCAATAAAAGTTTTTAATGGACATGGAAATTTGAATTTCATATAATTTTCATGCATCACAAATTTTATGTTTTTATTCCAACCATTTCAAATGTAAAAACTATTGTTAACTCATAAGCCATCAAAATACAGGTAGTAAAGATAGATACAGTTTGCTGGTCATGATTTGCTGACTTTGAATATACCATAAGTTAACTTTATCCATTAATGGATTTTTAAATAATTTCCATATCTTTTACATTAAAGTATGGCATTATAATGATCATACTAATGAATTATATGATTATTTCCTTAGGAAATATTTAAGACAAGAGATTACTTAGTCAAAGGATTTAAGTATTTATTAATACTTTAAATAAATACTGTCAAATTTCCACTGGAAGTGTGTGTAAATAGAATGTTTTTCCACATTTTACCAACACTGGATATTACTTCCCCCACTCTACCCACAACTAAGTAGATAGTGTGATCTGATTTTTCACTTTTGCCTGATTTAATACAAATGAATTTGAATATTTTCCATATTTTTTTGTTCATTTCTATTCCCTATGTATGTCCTTTGTATCTTTTTCTGTTGAAGTGTTCACTTTTTCATACTGATTTGTAACTTTTTTTATGCATTAAGACTATTAACCCTTTGTTATGTGTTTTTTTTTTTAGTTTATTGTTTATTTTTTAATGTGCTTATGCATTTTGATATACTGGTGTATTTTACATTTTTATGTAATTGTAGCTACCTTTTAAAATAACTGTGGTAGCCCTGGCCGGTTGGCTCAGCGGTAGAGCGTCGGCCTAGCGTGCGGAGGACCCGGGTTCGATTCCCGGCCAGGGCACACAGGAGAAGCGCCCATTTGCTTCTCCACCCCTCCGCCACGCTTTCCTCTCTGTCTCTCTCTTCCCCTCCCGCAGCCAAGGCTCCATTGGAGCAAAGATGGCCCGGGCGCTGGGGATGGCTCTGTGGCCTCTGCCCCAGGCGCTAGAGTGGCTCTGGTCGCAACATGGCGACGCCCAGGATGGGCAGAGCATCGCCCCCTGGTGGGCAGAGCGTCGCCCCATGGTGGGCGTGCCGGGTGGATCCCGGTCGGGCGCATGCGGGAGTCTGTCTGACTGTCTCTCCCTGTTTCCAGCTTCAGAAAAATGGAAAAAAAAATAAAAATAAAAAAAAAAATAAAATAAAATAAAATAACTGTGGTTTTTATTATATTCATAAAGCTGTACAACTATCTTAGTCTAATTCCAGAATAATCTTTTAGTGAGCTTTGTTTTTTCTTGTGTGTGTTTTAATTGGCTTTTCTTTATTAAAATATCATGAATAGGTAAAGTTTAGGAAAACGTGGAAAACAATTTCATCCCGGTAATGACATTTTGGACTTAGGGAACGAGTGGGAAGGAGCTCCAGAGCAAAGGCTGTGTACTCATTTTATTTTGGCGTCTTGAGGACAAAATTAATTCTGCTGCAATGGGTTAAGCTTGGTGCTCTAATAAGTTGTACAGTGTTTGTGATTGTTTTATTTTGAGTACTTTATATTTCTCCTTTTAATCCTTTAGTGTCTTATTTTCAATTTAAGGTTTTGCCAATGAGTTTGATTGAAAGTCATATTGATATTTTATAATATATCTAGAGATGGTGAAGCTACTGAAAACTTGATTCTTTGAAGTATTACTAGGATCATTTTGATCTGTCTAGATATAGTTCAAACAACTAAAATTTGGGACATTATTAAACTTTTAAACTATTTAGAAATTTCTTTTGAATAATATTGTCAGTTTGCAAATATTTCTGAAATATTCTTTTTATGAAAAATAACTCAGTTTAATTTTAAATAGGTTTGATAGGCCCTTATGGGATAATTTTTAAATATTAGGTAAGATAAGGATTTTTAATAATTTGTAATGTTATCTAAGACTTGATTTTAAAATGCTAATCTTTTTTTTTCCTATTAGATGTTATCCTTTATGTATGCGCACTTGGCCTTCTTTCATCAAGGATATGATTTATTTAGTGAACTTGGGCCCTACATGAAGGATCTTGGTGCACAGGTATACACCTCTTGATTCTGTGTTATACATTAATATCTGTATTTTTAAAAATTGAGATATAATTGCCATATAACATTTTACATTACTTTCAGGTATACAATATAATGATTTGACCCACACACATGATTACCGTAAGTCTAATGAACATCCATCACCCTATATAGTTTTAATTATTTCTTTTTGTGATGAGAACTTTTAAGATATATTCTCATACCAACTTGCAAATATACAAAACAGTATTATAAACTATAGTCACCATGCTATAAATTACATTTGCAGGAATTGTTTTATAACTGAAAATTTGTACATTTAGACCACCTTGACTCATTATGCTCACTCTCTGGCCCTGCTTTTGGCAGCCACCACACGGTTGTCTCTATCAGTGAGTTTGGGATTTTTCCTCTGATATTTCACTTAGCGAATACCCTCAAGGCCTATCCTTATCCTAAAAGGCAGGATTTTCTTTTTTTTTTTTCATTACTGAATAATATTTCATTGTGTATATATACCACATTTTCTTTATCCATTCATCCATCAATGGACACTTAAGTTGTTTCCATGTCTTGACTATTGTAAATAATGCTGCAGTGAACATGGAGATGGAGATAGGTCTTTTTAATTTTTTAATTTACAATTACAGTTGGCATACAATAATATATCAGTTTCAGGTGTACACCCTAGTGATTAGATGTTATATAACTGTCTAAGTGATCATTCCAGTAATTCTCATACCCATCTGACACCAGTCATAGTAATTAGAATATTATTGACTATATTCCCTATGCTGTACTTTACATCCCATGACTATTCTAAATGACTTGTACCTCTTAATCTCTTCACAGTTTTCACCCATTTCCCCAACACCCCTTCCACCTGGCAACTGTCAAAATGTTCTCTGTATTATGAGTCTGTGTTCTATTCTGCTTGTTAATTTATTTTGTCTTTTAGTTTCAATTTTGACAGATATGTATTTATTCCCATTTTATTGTTTATAGTTTTGATTTTTTTCTTCTTCTTCTTAAAGAAGACCCTTTGACATTTCTTGTAATACTCATTTGGTGGTGATAAACTCCTTTAGCTCTTTCTTGTCTGGGAAGCTCTTTATCTGACCTTCGAGTCTAAATGATAGTTTTGCTGGGTTGAATAATCTGGGTAGTAGGGCCTTGCTTTTCAGGTTGAAATGTGTTGATTTTTGAGGATAGGATATCTGGATATCTAAATGGGTATTTCTGGAGCTCAAGAGAAAGATATAGACTAAAGAAGTCAACAGCATTTAGTTGCTAATTGCAACCACAAGAGTGGATGAGTCGATCCAAAGAGAGTTAATAGATAGCTTAGAATCATGGAGCTATTTTTTAAAATGCAAGTGCCCAAACTTTGACTTGGTAAGTTAAGGTCAATTTATGCTAGTATAGATTAAAAAGAGTATTTTTCTTGGTACAGGGCCCTAAGAATAACCAGTTTCTAAGAGATTGCTAGGTAAGAGGAGTTCCATGAAAACAGAATGAGAGAATGGGTGGAAGACTGGGAGACTGGTAGCACAGGCTAAGGAAAAAGTGTCTCAAAAAGGAGGGGGTGGTTATCAGTAAAAATTTTGGAGAGAAGGTCAAGTAAATCTAGGAGAGCTTTCTATTGTGTTTAGCAGCAAGTAGGTTACTTGTTACCCTGTGAGAATTAAGTGTCCTAACAGCAGAAATTCTAAATTCCTAATTTAGAATTAGAAAGTTAAATTACAGTGGGTAGATGAAAATGAAATGGGCTAGTAGAGAACAGGGATGAATTTTCTTTTCTTTTCTTTTCTTTTTTTTTTTTTTGCATTTTTCCAAAGCTGGAAACGGGGAGGCAGTCAGACAGACTCCCGCATGCGCCCGACTGGGATCCACCCGGCATGCCCACCAGGGGGCGATGCTCTGCCCCTCTGGGGTGTTGCTCTGTTGCATCCAGAGCCATTCTAGCGCCTGAGGCAGAGGCCACAGAGCCATCCTCAGCGCCCGGGCCATCTTTGCTCCAATGGAGCCTCGGCTGCGGGAGGGGTTAGAGAGAGACAGAGAGGAAGGAGAGGGGGAGGGGTGGAGAAGCAGATGGGCGCTTCTCCTGTGTGCCCTGGCTGGGAATCGAACCTGGGACTCCTACATGCCAGGCCGACGCTGTACCACTGAGCCAACCAGCCAGGGCAGGGATGAATTTTCAAGTTGTGTTGTGAAGGAAAGAGAGAAAGAAGGTGGTAGCTAGAGAGTAATATGGGTTGGAGGAAAGTTATATTTAAGGTAGTATGATTTGCACAAATTTAAAGGCAGAAGGGAATGGCAAGAGTTCAAAAGCAGAACCTGACTGTTGGTTGTGCAGTGGATAGAGCATTGACCCGGGATGCTGAGGACCCCAGCTCAAAATCCCGAGGTGTCAACTTTGCCAGCTTGAGCTCAGGATCATCAACGTGATCCCACGGTCACTGGCTGGCCTGAGCCCCTAGTCAAGGCACGTATGAGAAGTAATCCATGAACAGCTAAAGTGAAGCAACTATGAGTTGATGCTTCTCACTCTCTCCTCCTTCCCTCTCTCTCTCTCTCTCTCTCTCTCTCCTGTTCTTTCTCTTTCTTTTTCTTTCTCTTACTCTCAAGAAAAACAAAAGTTGAAAAGCAGAAAGAAAAGTGATGATATTTTAGGGGGTAGGAGTGGATGTGGTTTAGAACACAGATAGAGGATTGGGGTACCTGTCTAGTTATAGGAGCCTGTTAAACTCATTAGGTCCAATGCTAATAGAAATGTAGGATACATCCTACTCTGCTCCAAACTCTCTCTTCCTGACACAGTCCCCAGCATTTAGGAGACAAGGCTGCTGGTCTTCATATCTTTCCAACTCATACCTCCCCCAACCTTCTCCATGTTGAGAAATGCTTTTTCCTTTATATTCTTCAGCAGATTGAGAGGGGAATTTTCCCTCTTTCTGCTGCAATAGTAGTGGAAGAGAATGCAGAGAGGAGTTTACTACCAGTTTGACTGGCAGAAAATCATTACTTGTATTTAGGTCTGTGTGAAAGGAACATGCCCTCAGGTTTACAAATATTAGGTTTAATCTTGGGGGCTACCTTGTATTGCACATTAATTTGAATCAATGAATAATATTTATATGTCCATTCAACTAAAGGTTATAAAACCATGGTAAAAGGTTTTTCTACTTATTCATTTAAGAGGCTATTGCAGACAAATATTTTTCTAGTGTGGCATGTACAGCTTTGCCCGTTAAATCAATGTTACATGTCACTAAGGTACGTATGCGTTAGATCTAAAGTGGAGTAGTATAGTTACCATCTAAGTCAATCAAGTATTTTATAATAGTGACAGATCTGTTTCAGTCTGTTTTATTTTGCTTATTACTATTCAGTGATACTAAGATTCTGTATCCAGAATGATTTTCTTGTGGAAAAAAAAGTATATCATTTGTGAGAGAAAGTGAATAAAGGATCAATTAGAGTTTTAAGGAGGACTCTGTTTCAATTCAGTTTTTAAAGGATATCAATTAAAACATTTGGACATTTAATACTTCATCTTCCTCCACACTCCTGTTGATATTTGTCTTTTGGTATATTCATTTATCACACATTAATCAGTTAGAGGATTGGAGTTCAAAGATGAAATGACATTGATCACAGTCTAGAATAGTAGAACCATAGATTGGAGTATATTTGATGACCTAATTGTTGTTTTTGTTTTTTGTGGTTTGTTTTTGTTTTTGTTTTTACAGAGAGAGTAGAGAGAGGGATAGACAGGGACAGACAGACAGGAATGTTGAGATGAGAAGCATCAATCATTAGTTTTTCATTGCGCGTTGCGACACCTTAGTTGTTCATTGATTACTTTCTCATATGTGCCTTGACCGCGGGACTTCAGCTGACCAAGTAACTCGTGGCTTAGCCAGTGACCTTGAGTCCAAGCTGGTGAGCTTTGCTCAAACCTGATGAGCCTGCACTCAAGCTGGTGACCTCGGGGTCTCAAGCCTGGGTCCTTCGCATCCCAATCCGACGCTCTATCCACTGCACCATCACCTGGTCAGGCTGATGACCCAATTGTTTTTCCAGCAGAGAGGAGTTCAATTAGCCAGTGAATTTGTCATAATACTGGAAGTCAGATATTTCTTATGAATGATTACTATTCTATTATTTCCTTTTTAGCTTTTTCTTTTATCCAGTGAATTATTTTTTTTAACATTTAGATTTGATGATAACATTAGGAAGCCAACTTGAAAACAGGAAGTATCTTGAATAATTGGAAGTCTTTTTGAATTTGTGAGAGCTGGCATGTACTAGCTTAGCTGCTACTTTTTGCTGTTGTAGAAAAAAACAACCGTGTATTTTTTCTCTATCTTTGATTGTTAACTACCAGAAGTACTGAGAGTGTCAGCAGGCAACTTAAGCTGGAGTCATTTTTCTTATCCAAGGAGTGAACATGTGATCCCTGTTGTATCTTTGACAAAGCCTCCTCTCACCTCTGTTTGAACCATGACTGTTCCTAGAAACATTTTCCCTAGGGGAGTTACAGACCTTTTCAAAGAGGATTTGATACCATGAAAAACAAACAAACAAACAAAAACTTCCACTCCAGAGTTAACAGCCAAAATGCCTTTTTTCCTCTATTTTTTTCTCAATCCCCCCTCACCTGCCCCATGTAGTCCCCCACACCCTACAGCTGTCAGCCTGCTCTCTATGAGTCTGTCTCTATTTTACTGTTAGTTCATTTTGTTCATTAGACTCCATATGAGTGAAATCATATTGTACTTGTCTTTCTCTGGTTTATTTCACTTACCATAATGACTTGTTAAAGTTAACTTAAATTGACTGACTTATTGAGACTATGAAAAGCACCCTTGTTTTTTTTCTTAAGTCTGTATAATTTTCTTCTTTTCCCCCCATTGTAGTTGGATCGACTGGTTGTGGATGCAGCAAAAGAGAAAAGAGAGATGGAGCAAAAACATTCCACCATTCAACAAAAGGTAGCCGAGGGGAAAAGTTAAAGGAGATTAATTCCCATTTTACATGATTGATTATTAGTTTCAGCAAGATACCATTGTGTTGGGATCAATCCTTTGAGTTCCTTTAATAACTAAATTGTGAAGGTGAATTCCTCCTTTTTTGTGTGAAAACTAAAATATTTTTCAGGTGTTTAGGTATTTACTTTATTATTCCTTTACCTCAAAATATTTGAAAGGTATGCTCTTGAACCAGTTTATAAAAACATTAATCTATTAGGGCCTTGACTAATTTGAAAATGGTTCTTAGTTAGAATTTAAAATGCTGTTTATATTTTTAGTTAGGATACCACCAACCCCTATAAAAGTGTGTTGTGTTGGGGGAGGCAGGTCGGGTGCTGGGTGGGGTAGGTAGGGGTGGAGAATACCTTAGCATCAACGTGTGAGTACTTACCATCTGCAGTCCCCATCCCTCATGTGATGCCGAAATTTTGCTTGCATTTCTTGTTATTTTGCCTAAGCCTAGCTAAACTGATATTTGAAAAAATATATTTATTACTTTTTCCTTTTTATTGAATTTATTGGTGTTAACACTGGTTAAAAAAAATTTTTTTTTTGTATTTTTTCTGAAGCTGGAAACGGGGAGAGACAGTCAGACAGACTCCCGCATGCGCCCGACCGGGATCCACCCGGCACGCCCACCAGGGGCTACGCTCTGCCCACCAGGGGGCGATGCTCTGCCCCTCCGGGGCGTCGCTCTGCAGCGACCAGAGCCACTCTAGCGCCTGGGGCAGAGGCCAAGGAGCCATCTCCAGCGCCCGGGCCATCTTTGCTCCAATGGAGCCTTGGCTGCAGGAGGGGAAGAGAGAGACAGAGAGGAAGGAGAGGGGGAGGGGTGGAGAAGCAGATGGGCGCTTCTCCTGTGTGCCCTGGCCGGGAATCGAACCCAGGTCCCCTGCACGCCAGGCCAACGCTCTACCGCTGAGCCAACCGGCCAGGGCCTAAAATATTTTTAAATGAATATTTAAATATGAAACCAGTTTTTATTTCTGTATGCTAAATTAAAAGCTTTGAATATTACAAACCTGGAACTTAATAATAGTTTATCTTACATAGTCAGTGATATTTCTTTGTGTAGAAACCTGAAAACAAAAGGAGAGAATTAAAAGTTGAATGTAGTAATACAAGTCTGTGACAAGATGCCTTCTATCCTGTTTCACAGCAGATGGCTTGATTATGGAGGTGCTTTTCCCAGAGCGAGGCTTACTGATTATATTTCTGATGTACTAACCCCTGTGATTTTCCAAAATGTGGAAAACTGAACTGCATAATTTGTGGTAGTGGGGGACTATACTTTCCCCTAAAAAGGAAAAACAAAACAGAACAGAAAAGGATGCCTCCTAGCATTGTTTTAAGAAATCTGTTCCCCTGGTATTGAGCAATCAAACCAGGTTTTGTTATAGTTTATTTAGAATTTAAAATATCACTGAACTAAATTTGACATAGAACATATTAGTGGGAAAAAATGCAAGTGAAATCAGTAATGAAGTTAAGGAAAATTTTATTGGTGATGGGTTATTAATACTCAAAGAGAAACATGGTTTAACAAAGGGAAGATTGTCTTCTGTACCATCTTTAAATTAGTTGCTTTTTTAAAAAAAAAATTATTTTAGTGAGAAGAGGGGATGTAAAGAGACAGTCTTCTGCATCTGCCCCAACCAGGATCCACCTGGGCTATTGCTCCGTTGCTTAGCAACTGGGCTATTTTTTTTTTTTTTTTTAAGTGCCTGAGGTGGAGGCCATGGAGCCATCCTCAGCACCTGAGGTCAACTCGCTTGAACCTATTGACTCAAGGCTGCGGGAGAGGAAGAAAGAGAGAGGAGAAGGGGAGGGTGGAGAAGCAGATTGTTGCTTCTCCTGTGTGCCCTGACTGGGAATCAAACCCAGGACATCCATACCCTGGGCCGATGCTCTACCACTGAGCCAACCAGCCAGTTACTTTTAGCGATAGTCAAGTAAGACTAGCTCCATATTTTGTTTTTGTTTAAGGTTAAATTACTTTTGGTTGGGTAACTTGTTTTACCATGAAAAGATTAGCAATTTGGGCCCAGTCATTTCTAATTAAATTAAGAAATCATGATATTTATAAAATCATGACTATTTGCTTAAACTAAATTATTTGATTAGTATATATATTTTAAAGTCTTTCCCTATTATATACACATTTCAAAGGTAGTAGATTATTAAATCTAAGATTAAATTTATTTGATTTTAAGAAATGGTCAATTACTGTTTTCCTTTAAAGAAAGTATGCTATTTTTGCTCATTATGTATACTTACTTTTTTCTGCCCTTAAATGCTGACACAAGGCTGCATTACAGGTAAAAAAAAAAAAAATGGTGTGTGTGGGGAAGAGATCCAGTCAATTAAAAATTAAGAAAAAAATATGTCTAATATAATTATTTAGATTTTCAAGAATTGAAGTTTAAATAAATTTTCACTTAAAGAAATAAATTTATGTGTATTTACCATAATTCTAAACTATTTTTCAAATTGTTATACCATTCCCAGAAGGCAGAACTGTGTTAGAATTCCCATTGCTCCTTGCTATCTCATTGTATTGTGAGAGTTTTTAATTTTTTTGCTTATTATGGTGGGTAGATATTGATAGCTTATTGTGGTTTTAAATTTAGGCTTTAGTTACAAATGAGCTTAAGTACCTTAAATTATAGTATGTCTCTTGTCATTTGGATATCTTCTTTGTGAAATGTCTGTAAGTCTTTTTCCCATTTTTCCATTAGGTTGCCTAACTGTTAATCAAATTTCTTCATGTATTTTGAATGTAAACTCCCTTTTGGGGTATATGTGTTTTTGACTTTCGCATAGTGTTTTTTTTCAGTCATTTTAAATTTTTGATTACAGCAGACATACATTATTATACTAGTTTCAGGTGCATACCCCAGTGATTAGACATTACATTCTTACTAAGTAATCATTCTGATAATCTCACATCCACTGACAGCATACATAGTTATTAGAATATTACTGACTATATTTCCTATGCTGCACTTTACATTCCCATGACTATTCTGTAACAACCAATTTGTACTTCTTAATCCCTTCCATTTTTTCACCCACTACCCGACCCCCATCCCATCTGGCAACTGTCAAAACATTTTCTATATTTCTGAGCCTATTTTCTGTTCTGCTGTTCATTTATTTTGTATTTTAGATTTAACTGTTGGTGGGTGTGTATTTATTGTCATTTTATTGTTCATATTTTTTATCTTTTTTCTTCATCTGAAAGAAGACCCTTTAAGACTTCTTATAATACTAGTTTGTGGTGATGAACCCCTTTAGTTTCTTCTTGTCTGGGAAGCTGTTTGTCCTTCGGTTCTAAATGATAGCTTTGCTGGGTAGAGTAATCTTGGTTGCAGGTCCTTGATTTTCATCACTTTGAGTATTTTTGGCCACCTCTTCTGGCCAGCAAAGTTTCATTTGAGAAATCAGCTGACAGTCTTATGGGAGTTCCTTTGTAGGAAACTGCTTTTCTCATGCTGCTTTTAAGATTCTCTCTTTATTTTTAACTTTTAGCATTTTTTAAATAATTTTTTAAGGTAAAATTTCCCTTTTTTAAAATTAAAATTATTTTTTATTTATTTTGAGAGAGAGAGAGAGAGGGAGAAAGTGCAAGAGGGGGAAGAAGCATGTTTTTGGTAGTTGCTTCCTGTATGTGTCTTGACCAGGCAAGCCCAGGGTTTAAAATGGCGACCTGTGTTCCAGGTCAGTGCTTTATCCACTGCGCCAGCACAGGTCAGGCGACCTTTGGCATTTTAATTACATATCTTGGTGTGAGCCTTCTTTGGGTTCATCTTGTTTGGGACTCTTGTACTTCCTGGTCTTGTATGTCTATTTCCTTCACCAAGTTAGGGAAGTTTTCTGTCATTATTTTTTCAAATAGGTTTTTCAATTTTTTGCTGTCTTTATCTCCTTTCAGCACCCCCAAGGTGTGAATGTTACTATGCTTGATGTTCTAATTAGGTGTTTCTTGCTTCCTTGTATTCTGAATCGCTGATTTGATTCTTGCTTCATCTACTCTACTGTTGAAGCCTTGAAAATTATTCTTCATTTCAGTTAATGTGTCTTTCATTTCTGACTGGTCCTTTTTATACTTTTGAGGTTTTTGTTTTGTTTTGTTTTTAGAGAGAGAGAGGGACAGAGAGATAGGAAAGGAGAGAGATGAGGAGCATCAGTTTTTTGTTGCAGCACCTTAGTTGTTCATTGATTGCTTTTTCATATGTGCCTTGACCAGGGGCTACAGCTGAGCTGGTGACCCCTTACTCAAGCCAGCGACCTTGGGATTAAAGTTAGTGACCTTTGAGCTAAAGCCATCCACCATGGGGTCATGTCTGATCCCATGTTCAAACTAGCGACCCTGTGCTCAAGCTGATGAGCCCGCGCTCAAACTGGAGACCTCAGGGTTTCAAATTTGGGTCCTTCCTGTTACAGGCTGATGCTCTGTCCACTGCGCCACCACCTGATCAGGCTATACTTTTGAGGTTCTTGCTAAGTTCATTGAGCATCCTTATAACCAGTGGGCTTTTTGTTGTTGTTCATTTCTTTTTTTGGTGAGAGGGAAGGAAATGAGAAGCATCAACTTGTAGTTGCATCACTTTAGTTGTTCATTGATTGTTTTTCATACATGCCTTGACTGGGGGGCTCCAGCCGAGACAGTGAACCCTTGCTCAAGCCAGCAACCTTGGGCTTCAAGCCGTGACCTCTGGGCTCAAGCCAGTGACCATGGGGTCACATTGATGATCCCATGCTCAAGCTGGATGAGCCTTGATCAAGCCTGTTACCTCAGGGTTTCGAACCTGAGACCTCAGCTTTCCAGGTTGACATTCTGTCCACTGTGCCACCACCTGTTAGGCTATCACCAGTGTTTTGAACTTTGCATCTAGTATGTACTTGTTACCATTTTGTTTAGTTTTTTTTTTTTTTTTTTAGTTTTGTTCTGTTCTTTCATTTGGGATGTGTTTCTTTGTCTCGTTTTGGCAGATTCCCCATGTTTGTTTGTATGTATTAGGTAGGGCTGGAACAACTCCATATTAGGTGGCCTATAGCAGTGGTCCCCAACCCCCGGGCTGCGGACCGGTACCGGTCCGTGGGCCATTTGGTACCAGTCCGCAGAGAAAGAATAAATAACTTACATTATTTCCGTTTTATTTATATTTAAGTCTGAACGATGTTTTATTTTTAAAAAATGACCAGATTCCCTCTGTTATATCCATCTAAGACTCACTCTTGACGCTTGTCTGGTCACGTGATACATTTATCCGTCCCACCCTAAAGGCTAGTCCGTGAAAATATTTTCTGACATTAAACCAGTCCGTGGCTCAAAAAAGGTTGGGGACCACTGGCCTATAGGATCCAGTGGCATAGCATTTCTGATCACCCAAGTTGGGCACTTGCTGTGCACTCCCGTGTGGGTTGTGTACACCCTACTCTTGTAGTTGAGCTTTGATTGCTGTTGGCACGTCAGTGGAAGGGATATACCCCCAAGCTGATGAGCTGCAAAGACTAGCTGCAACCACTGACCTCTGACCAAGGTGGAGGATTAGCTATGTAAAGGCCCACCCTACAGAGCAGGACTTCAGCAGGGCTCTGGTGCCTGCTGAATCCACCCCTTGAGTGTGTCACTTGTGGAGGTGGTTGGGTGTTGGTGCTTTGACATAGTCTGTGTCTGTTCACTGGGTGCACCGACTCTGGGGCCTCCTGTGAGGTACAGGCCAAGGACAGCCACCACCTGTGTTCTTGAGCTATAAAGCAATCTGCAAATGGTTGCTACTTGTGCTGAGCTTAGAGGTGCCCTGGCTAGGCCAAGCTGTGAATCAAAATCGGCTGCTGCTGGTGCCTGGCCTGGGGCCACTTAGCAAGAAGTACAGAGGAAGCAGCAGCCAGGTGCTGCTTGTTTTAGAGATTTTAGGAAAATCTGAAGTATGAGCTGAGACAGACCATTTTTTTGGAAAAGCCACTGGAAGCAGGTTGGGTGGTCCCAAAAGTTGGGTGGGCAGGGCCTCAGGAAATCACCAGGGCTGGGCGAACAGTGTGAGCCAGGTTGACGGAGTCTCAGATATATATGGTGCCCACCTGCTGGCTCTGTTGAGGGGGGCTCCTCAAAGGAACAGTGTCCTCTGCCAGCGAGAAAGCTGTCCCCTCCCCTTCCAGTTCTTGTCTTGATCTAGACAATTCTGTTCCCCCCAGTATGGTGCCTTTCAAGCTACTTTCCCCCACTCTAGAGCTCAGAGAGAGTGAGTATGAGTTAGTCTGTGTGCAGGCCCTTTAAAAGGAACTAACTGCCTGGGACTCCAGCAGCCCCATCTCCCTCTACCTCAAACTCTGGTGGGTTTTACAGCCAGAAATTATTGGGACTTCTCTTCTGGCACTGAAACCCTGGGTTGGGGTGTCCTGGTGTGGGACTGGGACCCCTTGCTTCTCAGAGGGCATCTCTACAGTGGAGATATCCCTCCCTGTTTTTATCTGCCACATGTGAGTGTGAGACAAGCTTGTTCTGTGTCTCTGCTCCTCCTACCAGTCTCATGGGGCTTTTTCTTTGATTTCCTAGTTGTAGGGCTTTTCTGTTCAGCTCTATTTCAAGCAGTTTTGAATGATGATTGTTACATAGTTTATTTGTAATTCTTATGTGGTTTTGGGAGGAGGCAAGTACCACATTTACCTATCTAGTCTTGCTCAGAAGACCGCCACCACCTTAAGCCCTAAGCCTTCCCATCCATGTAGTATTTTTTTTATTAAGTCTTTTATGGTTGTGTGTGTGTATGTGTATAAATATCCTTTCATGTCTTGTTTAATAGATTCTTCCCAACTCAAGATCATGAAGATATATCTCCTGTATAATCTTCTGAGTATGTATAGGTTTGCTTTTATTCTTCAATCTTTAATCCATCTATAATAGGGTTTTTGTGTATGAAGTGAGGTAGAGATCCAATTTCCTTTTATTCTCACTTTGGTAGCTAATCAGTTATTACAATGCTTGTTCTTTTCCTACTATTTTGTTATACATCACATTTTCATACATGCGAGGTTGGCTTTCAGGCTCTCTATTTTGCTTCATTGGTTTTCTATCTTAATTCTGCCAGTACTATACTGTCTTAATTATTTTAGCTTTATAGTACATCTTATATCTGACAAAACAAATCCTCCTACCTTCTTTTCTTGAAACGTGAATTACTTAAATTTTGCATTTTCATATATGAGTTTTGACTGGGATTACATTGGGTCTATGAATTAATTTAGGGAAAAGTTGGTATCTTAATTTTACAATGTCTTCTAATCGATTAGTTTGAAATATTTCTCCACTTATATGTTTTCTTTAATGTCCTTCATAACATTTGATAATTTTCTTATACAGCTTTTGTTCAATTTATCCTTATACAACTGTATTACAAATGTTATTTTAAATATTATCTTAAAATTTATTTTTCAGTTTACTTTTGTTATAGAATAAAATTGTCTTTTTTGTATTGATTTTATAACCAGTAATCTTGTTGTGCTCTTTTGAACACTAATTTGTCTCTTCACTCATTGTGTACATCTTTAAGTGTTCTGTGTACAAAGTTACATCATCTTCAGATAATGATAGTTCATTTCTTCCTTTCCAATCCTTTGCTTTTTGTTTGTTATCTTGCTGACCAGGACTTTCAGCATAATCTTGAATGAAAGTAGTAATAATGGTCCTTTCGGTCTTGGTTGGCAATTTGAAAAGGGAAAGCTTCTATTAGGTTCCCTTTATGGGCCAGCCTTAGTGGTGCCTTCTATTTCCTGGGTCCCACACCAAAGCTACACGTTCTACTGATGCGGCCAATGCTTTTAAGGTGAAAGCTACTTCCCTTGCTCTGCTTACCACTTTGGCTTTCAGTTTTCACTTACTCTTTTGCCTTTGAGTACTGTATTCCTTTCTAATTTGTCAGCTCATCAATATACTTAAGTTCTAATATATATATTAAGTTCTAATATATAACCCAACATTATTAGTTACTTTCATTATAAAATTATATAATCTGTCACATTTTAAGTACTATAATATATTAATTTAATATTAATAGTATTTAAATTGAAGACTTCATTTATCTTAAGAAATATAGTTGGAAATTAGAAGAGTCCTTAATGCATTGCATTTTCATTGAAGTCTTATATGATGTTTTAAGGAGCATCTGGGTTTTTAAAAAGCTGTTGATGTTACAAATGAAAACTTTAGAATGTTGCCAAATTCAATTATATCTATTGCTGACTTAACACTGTCTGCATAATTAAATAAATTATAGCCTCAAATAAATTTTAAGCAAGGGAATTAAAGTTTCCCTGATGTTTTTCCAAGGAAAAAATAGGAAGAAATGTAACAATTCATTTACAGATTCTGTTTCATTTGATTATTTTGGATTATCATGTCTTTTTATAGTTAAATTTTGAGGCATGTCAGGAGAGGTTTTTTTTTATTTTTAATTCTGACTTAGTCTCTTTCCTTTTTTCACTTACATAGATTCTCAGATTTGGAAGACCCTTAGGTGATTTCTCACTTTGCCGCCCTTCTGTGCAAGACCTTCATATCCAGCAGTCTTGGCATTTAGCCTTTGTCAAAATCTTTCTCAAGACAGAAAGTTTACTACTCCCTAATAGGATCATATTCTAATTTTGATCATAGGCAAGAGTAACTTTGAAAGTTGTGAAACTGATTTTTAAAGTTTTAAATTTGGGAATAGCAGCAGTCTTGCAGTTTTATCAGATTACTTTGGAACTTCATCAGGAAATATTTTAAATATGCATTTCTGATTTTAAAATTTTATGAATTCTTGGAGTATAATTGAAAGTTTGAATTGCATTCAATTGAAGATTAGAATGATTAGAATGATAGAAGGTTGTGAATGAATCTATAGTCCTCATAAAAATGAGTTTGACACTCTTGCTTTGAACTGTGCTTTTCCTTTGTAACACTAAATTTTTAGGAAAAAAACGTCTTCAGTGCTCTCCAATAGTGGAGTTTTTTAATACTATCAGATTAAAAAATTACCATGATAGTAATATATTTAGAAAATAGTGGCAATCCCATTTAAAAAATATTCACATAAATATATATTTTATAGCGAGAGAGAGAGAGAGAGAGAGAGAGAGAGAGAGATATGGACAGACAGGGGCAGACAGTAGGAAGGGAGAGAGATGAGAAGCTTCAACTTGTTGTGGCACTTTAGTTGTTCATTGATTGCTTTCTCATATGTGCTGTGACCAAGGGACTCCAGTTGAGCCAGTGACCCTTTGCTCAAGCCAGTGACTTTGAGCATCAAGCCAACAACCTTGGGCTTCAAGCCAGTGGCTTTTGGGCTCAAGCCAGTGACCATGGGGTTATGTCTTTGATCCCATGCTCAAGCCGGCAACCCTGCACTCAAGCTGGTGAGCCTGCGCTCAAGCCGGATGAGCTCATGCTCAAGACAGTGACCTTGACATTTTGAATCTGGGTCCTCAGTGTCCCAGGTCGATGATTTATCTACTGCACCACTGTCTGGTCAGGCCATATTCTTTTTTTAAATTGTTAGCACACACATCACCAAATATTAGAAAATATTAGAAAAAAATGAAAACATTTTAAATATATCTATGTATAATATTGAGTTGTTCTTTTTGTATACATATTATTTTGTGCTTTTAATCACTGTATATCTAATTTATATTTTTGTTAAGAATATATTCTATATAACTATAATCATCTGTATTTTTATATCATCTTAATAACATTATTGCGTAATAGTCAACTGAATTGAAATACTTTACTATGTTGAAGCATTCTTCTATTATTGATCATTTAGGTGTCCTTTCTTATGAATGTTGTTGATATAACTATCGTAATGCAAAGTTTTGTGTTTTTTTTTTTTACCAATTTGAGTTGTTTCTCCAGGATAAATTTGTTGTCTAGGGAACTTAGTCAAATCATATGAACCTTTTTATGTGTTTTGTTTTTGTTTAGGATTTCTCCAGTGATGATTCCAAGTTAGAATATAATGTAGATGCTGCAAATGGCATTGTTATGGAAGGATATTTGTTCAAACGAGCCAGCAATGCTTTCAAAACTTGGAACAGGTAATATATTTAAATACTAGTCTTGATCTTTCCATATTCTAAGTTTTCTGACTTTTCCTGTGATTTGGCAACTCTTCATAATTCTCTAACTTCACAGCCCATAGTAATTTTTCTGAACCCAGTTCATTGAAGATAAGATGCCCTTCTAGGAAAGGGGACCCTAGCAAGTGAAAAATGACAACACTAATTAGAAATGATAAAATTTAAGCAAAGTTTAAACCAGGAAGCAATGAGAATTTTTATAGTCATTGGTCTATACTGTAAGTAAATTTTTAATGTGAGCTAGTTTTTATGTGTATTAGGAAATAGATTTGATTACAAAATGATATGTTGAATATCATGGGTAAATAAACCAGGTGAACTTTCCCTTGAGTTCCTGCCTTATGTGATGTTTGTTTACAATTTTACTTAGTGTTTATTCATAAATTTTAAACCAGGTGATTCTGATCTTTGCAACAATTTTAATTAACCAGGAATTTTAGAAAATGGGATTGTTCTTACGTTTATTATGTGTTGCAGCTGCTGCTGCTTTATTCTAAACTTGATAGCTACCAAAAGCTCTGAAGTTTTTTTGCTAAATTGGTTTTTATAAAATATTAATTTAGTAAATTCTGTTAAATGCATTTATGAAACATTTTATCATATTTTCCATGTATTAATAAAATGAAATCACTTTAGACATTAAAGCATTAAAAGAAGATTGAGCTATCTCAGGATCATCGGTGCCTGTCTTTTTTATAAAAAAGAAAAGTCAGAACAATTTTGTAATAATTGAGAGTAGTATTGGGTTCTAGTTAATTGATTTCCTATTATATTATTGGTTGAGTATATATTATTTTCTGCTTGAATGGCATATGAGTTCACTTAATGATAGAGAAAATTTTCTTTTTAAAAAGTGGAAATAAGTAAAATAAGTATAATTTTCCTGGTAAGTTTAGTATACATTTTTGTTTAAATGGAAATGATCATGCTTTAATATTCAATATATTGAAAAATGGATTCCTGGTGTACTTTATTTTGATTTCTTGGTGATGAGGTTATATAGTAAAAACATTCACTGATATTTTCAAATTTGAGCATGTCACTACGATTTGGTATTACCAAATGTTTAAATGGTACATGGTGTGTTTTAAATATATATTTTTACCTGCGAATTAATATAAACTGGAAAAAATGATAACATATGATATTATGCCTCTTTGAGTTATGTAGAACTTTAAAAATAATTATATAGAAGAACCAATTAAGATGGTCTGATCAGAAATAATATTACTAACTATTATAAAGTAAAAATGAAAAATTAAAACTCTGTTTTTTTAAGCTGTAAAAACCAACATAAGCCTTTCCTGGCAAATTATCATAGCCAGAGTAGGAAATTAAAATAAAAAATAATGTGATTATCAAATTTTTATAATAAAGATATCTCACCCAATTTGATTTCATGAGGTAGTGTTCGAGTTGAAATTTAACCTTCAGATTTCAAAACAACCTACCTACACCGAATTTGACTTGGTGAAAATACATTAAATCCATGAAATGAAATTCTTTTAGACACTCTAGTGAGATATGACTCAGATTTCAAAATGAAGCACAGTATTACTAGAAAATTGCATTGCCATTTAGGACAATAGAAAAAAATAAATTCTGATTTAAGCATGGACCTTTTTATTTTTTATTATTTGTTTCATGAATTCTATCAATTAGCATAGCTATTAAAATGTAACTAAGATCAAGTAGGAAATAATTATTAAATTCTCAATTGTAGGCAAATTATCTACCATTGGCACAGTGAAAAAGTACCTTTAGAGATGAGGCTGCTTTATAAATTAGATGCCATCTATATGTAGTAGATGACACTTTTTTTTTTTTAATGAGAGGAGGGAAGATAGTGAGGCAGACTCCTGCATGTGCTATGACCAGGATCCACCTGGCAACCCCATCTGGGGCCAATGCTTGAATACTGAGCTATTTTTAGTGCCTGAGGCCAATGTGCTTGGACCAACAGAGCCATCCTCAGTGCCCAGGGCCACACTCAAACCAGTTGAGCTGCTGGCTGCAGGAGGGGAAGAGGGAGAAAAGATGGGGGAAGAAACAGATGGTCAATTCTCCTCTGACCGAGAATTGAATCCAGGATATCTATATACCAGGCCGACGCTTTATCCACTGAGACACTGACCTGGGCCTGGATGACCCTTATTGATTTAAATCATAGATTGTAGTTCAGCACCCTAATTGTTAGTAAAGAAATGGAGGTGCTGAGAGATGTTTACTTATTCAAGGTCACACAGCTGGTTTGTGACAAAACCTGGTTTGAGGCCCAAAACTAGGCATTTTTTTAAAGCTTGATATGGAAATTCCAAGCAATCCATATTTTAATAAAGCAAAATACAACTTTAGCTAATAAAGAAAAGAGCTTTAAAACTATTTTAAAATACCTTTCTAGTCTATTTGCATTATTAGGAAAATTATGGATAGCAAATTAATTTCATGTACTTTTAAAGAACATTTTGATGAAAACTGGTAAAAAGCAGACTTGTAGGAATAGAACATATAAACATTATATAAAATTTTTTCACAAAAGCAAAAGTAACAGAAGTCTTAAGTATTTTTCAGGTTATAGGCCAGTAACTATGAAAAGAAAAAGAAATAAAAAGTAATCTATTACTTTTTATTCAGGGCACATACAGAAATGGGTCGATGTTTCTGGCTCTCTCTCGCCC
The DNA here is from genome assembly GCF_036850995.1 of Saccopteryx leptura. Taxonomy (NCBI): domain Eukaryota; kingdom Metazoa; phylum Chordata; class Mammalia; order Chiroptera; family Emballonuridae; genus Saccopteryx; species Saccopteryx leptura. The sequence continues at coordinate 58,039,998 of NC_089510.1, forward strand.
TACTTCTCTCTCACTCAAATCAATACATTTATTAAAAAATTCAGGAATCCAGCTATTCAGAAAAGATTTTCTGTCTACTGTTTCTTTTTTTTTTTAAAGAATGTGGATTAATTTTAGGAGAACTTTTTTTTGTCATAGGTACCAATCATCTGATGACAAATTTGCCATTATTTATAGTCTTATAGAATAGTTACATATTTTCAGAATCAACTTTTTAAATAAACCTCCTTTTGAGAGAAATGTGAATTTGACTACGAATTCCTGACAGTTTTAAAACCTGACCTTGTGCTTCATAAAATCTAAGTGTATTTGGAAAGCATTATTATATAACCTGAAATTTCACTGAAGAGATCGTATTTTGATGTAGTTGAAGTAGCATAAGGAGTGAAATATTTTGTCATGTGAAGTGTTGAGCTTGTTTCTGGTCAGTTTCAAATTTTTGGTTTTTGGTGTCTCAAGATTTCTTTATGCCTATAATATATATATATATTTCATGAAAACGTGTGATCTGTCAAAATAATCTTTTTATATTAGGCCATTTTCTCAGTGTAGGAGCTTTATTTCAGGGTCAAATTAGTGCTATATGAGATTATTAGTACCTATATTTCTCTCTTACTTTCATGATAAATTTGGAATGGATGAATAAACAGTGAAAATAATTAAATATTAACATTATTTAGTAGTAAACTAGTAAAATGAATAAAGCTGAAATATTATGTGCTATGCTATTTGTTAAACTAGAAAATATAGCTAAAAGCATAAAATGTTCTATCCAGTTTCTTAAATTATTCTACATGCTGCTGATACTGATATAAAATTTTATTTTCTTTGTCTTTGTTTTAAAATAAGTGTATACATAGATTAAACATGAACTCAGCTTATATGTAGCCTTTGAGTCTGCTAACATTTAATGAAAAGGGGGTGAGCTGGTGGGTAGGTTATTTGGCTGAAAATATTTTATAATCACTGAAATTCTTCGTGATCCCACTTTCCTTATGAGAAGTTTTTGTGTGTTTCAGGTTTCTATAGATATAGCTATAGTTATATCTAAGAAACAGATTAAGATGAAGAACGGTAATATCTATATTTAATAGCTATGACGATAGAAGCAGGAAATAATAGTGGAGGTATACCTAAGTATGCTAAATCCTACTAGAACTTTTTATACCATAATACTTGAATAAAATTTTTGAATATTTCTGAAATATTAATGTTTCAGATTCTTAAGAGTTGAAATTAATTGTACAAGTGCATATATATATAATATGTGAAATATAACAGATATTTTCAATTATTTTGTTAGGTTATAAGCTTAAGCTTGTTTCTTTAATTCTTGCTTTATTTTCATATCATGCTAGTCCTTTGCTTATTTTGCACATTTGCGTTTTCATTCTTTTACCACCTTTCCCTTATGTTTTAATCCTGCCCCATTTTTTCACATGACAGGAAAAAGCCCGATCATACCAGGTACCAAATGGTTTTCTTCCCCTCACCCCTACCTTACTTCAATTTTCTCTTTGGCACGAGAAAGCTCATAATTAACCTGCATTTCATTTGGATTACTTGCAATGGATATAAAATCTCTTATGTTTTAAATTGGGAAGAAAATGTAAACATCTTGAGGAATGGAATTATGATTTTCATTGCTGTCTCCTCAATTTCTTTTAATCTGGAAAAGAACATTTGATATGTTGATAGCTATTCAAAGAAGATTATATATTGAGTAATATGATACCTTTATATATTTTTAATGGAAATAAGCTATTAAAGGCTTTTCAAAAATTTAAACAGTAACTAGGAATTAGTCCCTTTAGTAATAGCCATATTGTTATGTTGAAAGGAAAGATTGCCATTTTCTAGATTGTTTGTTTCTTTTATTATTATTTTTCCTTGTGAAAATAAAATTGAATTTGAAATAAAGGAGCATAAATGTTCAGCTTTTAATTTTGTTAAATGTTTGCCTATTAGGCGCTTATGAGTATGTGCATGAACCCATTGTCTGTATAAGTTTAGTGAAAAAGCTTTTTCCAGTTTGGAAGTTTGACTTTTACCCATGTTCTTGATTTCAAGGACAGTTCTGGGACTAGTGATTTATTTTTTTACAAATATATTTCCCTCTCCCCTAATTTTGTCATCTGGAAAGCTGTCATTGGTATTTGCAATTTAATAATAATAAATTGTTTATTAATATAATATTTTGGTCTCAAATCTTTATTATATTGAGTTACTTCAGTTTGAGAGAGAGATAAAATACTGTCTTATTTTTCTTAAGAACCAAGATATTTTTCTTTTTAAAACATTGTCTTAAATTTTGGCTTTGTGACAGTTCTGAATCTTGGAGACTAGTGTGGTTGCCAGTACAGTGCTTTCCAAAATTTGTCTTTTTCATTTAATGACTTTTTAAATATATCTTCAAATTGCAAGTAATATGAGTTTAAAATACTAAGTATTTTTCTGTATTCCATAAGAATATCTGTACTGTCCCATTTTTCCTTTTAATGAAAATGTTAATAACTAGGATTATTCTATAGGAGCAATTAAAATTATATTCCACTTTACTTACCTGATTAAAGTCCTGATCAGTGTAAATGAGTATAGTTAGGTATTTTTTCTTCTTTTTAATGGCAGAGGAGGGGAGATAGTGTCATAAGATATACAGATTTCATAATTGAAAAAATTTTTTCTACATAGGATACATCATGGTTTTTTTCCTTAGGAGGAATTGCCAAATTAAAATGAATTTATAGTATCTTTCCTGAGTGCACAAAAATTGATATGAGAAAGTCACAGGAAACAAGATTTCAGAAATATATACGATCTATAAAGTTAATAATCAGAGGAATGATTTCTGACTAAAAACAAGTTTTTATCTAATATTACTTTTAGAGGTTATGATTCAAAAATGTAGCAGGTCAAAATAAATTTATTTTTTGAAGATCTCAGAAGCATGAAAAACATACCTAGTTGTTTAGGTGTTCTTCTATTGTGTAGTAAAACTCATTATAGATTTTCATCAAGTTATATAAATGATTACTATAAAACATAAGAATTTTTATTAATATTGTTCATCCTACCTCAAATCGTTTTTAAAACTACACTTTAATCACTATCAGAGATTGTTTCCATTGCATGTCATCCCATGTGGCAGGGCTGCACAATTTTGTTTGTAGGTATTCCTTTAACATCTCTAACCACTATGTGTCCCAAAGCAGCGAAACCCAGAAGTTCTTCCTTTTCTAGCCTGCCTCTTGATGGTTTTGCATTTAGAGGCAATCCACTTGGTTTTACTGAGATAAAAATAAGTCTCTATTTAACAAATCTCTATTTTAATGGTAAAGATGATACCTTTTTAAGTAGCAAGGAAACCTAACAATCTGTCTAGCTTAAAAATAGAAAAACAGCTAATCATTTCCTCAGCTTTGGAGAATTAATATTAAAAATAGAAATTCTAAATATGTCTAAATACAATTTCTAGTGCTTTTTATTAGTAACAATGAAAAGGTAGAATCTCTATCTGCTAATAGATTAATAACTAATGTTTACAATAGAAATCATCTCACGTGAAACTAATTTAAAAATAATGACTTAGATATTGTTTTACCTTTCATGCTTGATGAGAATTTTTGCTTCCTTTTATGAATGGCTTTTGGCTGTGAAATTTTTTTTTTTTTGTAAATCTTAGGTCCTTTTACTGTTTTAATAGAATTAGTAAATATGTCATAAGTAGCTTAGCTTTTTCTTCTAAATATTGCAAGTAAATTGTTTACTTAATAATTTACTATAATGAGCAGAACAATATAAATAGTTGGATGAAGCATTTCTAATAACTGATTATTCTGCTTATATGATTATCTGAGAGTAAGACCAAGTAAATTGGCAATTGTTTCTTGTTTGATAGCAGTTGTAAAATGATGATTTAATTTTCTGTTTTGCTTAACAAATCAAATGCTTGCTAAATTAGCTGCAGAAGGGTTGAAAACAAAGCACCATTTATTACAATGTTTTATTGTATACAAAAGGATAGTCTTATTTACAATATAAATTTATTTTACTTTATAAAAAAGCAATTGTTTTAGGAGAAAGATTTTGGGTGAGATAAATTTTTACTTTGAATAATTATTATTTGGTGATAGCATAAAAAATAACAGCTTTTGTTAGGATTTAAATTTCTAACTTAAAATGAATAAAAATATAGTAATTTTACTTTTCTAATCTGTGGTTTTAAAATTGTTTAAAATTGTTCTATACTTTTAGTAGTTATGTCATTGGCATCAGTTTATATAAAGCAAAACAAACAATGTACTTCTCAAAGCAGAATTACCATAAACTGATTTTCTAGTGCTTTCCCAAATATTTTGCTCCTAAGAACAACTGAAATAAATTGTGTTTGTGAAAACTTAATCTATTTTGTATTTATTTAGACGCTGGTTTTCAATACAGAACAATCAGTTGGTTTACCAGAAAAAATTTAAGGTATGTTTTTTATTAAGTAATTAAGTAAAAAAGCTTCAATGAATCTCTGGTTTTAGTCCTTAACTGTTTGTCTTGGGAAAGCACTGAAGTCCATAAATATTCACATGTGTGAAGTTCCTGTTTATTAGTTTTATGTTTAAAAGGCTTCAAGAATAATTCTACCATTTCACAGTACTATTCTGAGTACTGTAGAAAAGGATGCCTTTTAAGAAATATCACCTTATGGGCAAAGGCGATAATATAGAAAAGTTAGAAATGACATGAGTTAAAATGTAACCTTGAAGTAATTTAAGTAAAAACCTTTAAATTTGTTAGTATTGGTTTTATATATTTGTTTATTTGAACCTTATTTGAAGGGAGAGGAATTTTTATGTATTACAAAGGCATACTGAAATTACATGTGACATGAGATAGTTAAAAATAATTGGAAAAGAAACCATTAGTTAATTGGTGACTTGATTTTTACTTGTTTAGCATTTATGAGTGCTACATTCAATTGTAAATTTGAAATTTCACTTTACTCTAGAGGTGACACAGAATGAAATTTTACTTGTTAGGTTCTATGGTTTCACGTTTTTTTCACGTAAGGTTTTTATTCTAACCAACTTATGATTTCTTCTACTCTGGTAAACTTGATTTTGAGTTATATTTTTATTAAGTACTAGAAAACCATAAAATCTCATTTTCTTAGGTATTTTAAGAAGGCTATATAGAATTCTTATTTTTCTTTCAGCCTTATAAAATTTGACTCATTAAAGGCTTCTTTTTTGGAGGAAAGTAGTTTTCATTATATGTGAGTAGGGACCAGGAACATAATGGATATGAAAGAAAATTAACAGGAAGTTAACATTGAGCATATACTAATTAACCAAGTGTTGGACTTGGCTTAAACTATTTTATTTGATTCTTATACAGCAATTGTATGAGGCAGATAAAATTATTATTAACGGCAAAATTACCTTTATTAGTTATATTTATGTTGATACTCCTTCCTCTAATCTAAAATAAGAAAAAATATAAATCTTTAAAATTAGACCATTAATTTCAAGTAATGTTTTTAAGTATTATCGGTGGTAGTATTTAAAACCTACATTGATAAATATAGGAGTTGTTTCCTTACTGTAGGATAACCCCACTGTGGTAGTGGAAGACCTCAGGCTCTGCACAGTGAAACACTGTGAAGATATAGAGCGGCGGTTCTGCTTTGAGGTGGTCTCTCCAACAAAGTGAGTGGCTCTAAAGAATTTGAGAGTTGCTTTTATGTTTTATAGTTTGTCATAAAGATCTTCCCAGAGTAGAGAAAGATTTGGGAGTCACTTGTGATTTGTGATACTCTGTGCTAAAGAGAAAAAATAACTTTTAAAAGTAAATTTCATTAATTAGTAATTACAGGTATTACAGTCAGAAATTTCTGTAAATTTTATGCCATATCAAATTCTTTAAATTCTATAAAGATATTGATGGAACCATTTAACAAATTTTTAGCTGTCATAGGCAATGAACTGAACTCAGATCAATTTTTTGGTAACTATTATTTTATATTTCTACCCCACAGAAAAAATGTATTATGTTTATATGGTAAATTTAATTTTTTTTCTTCTTCTTTTTTTAAGTGAGAGGAGGGGAGATAGAGAGACAGACTCCTGCATGTGTCCCAACTGGGATCCACCCGGCAACCCTCTTCTGCGGCCAATGCTCTGCCCATCTTAGGGCCATGCTCGCAACCAGGCTATTTTTAGCACCTGAGGTGGAGGCTCCACAGAGCTATCCTCAGTGCCTGGGGCAATGCGCTTGGATTGATCAAGCCTTGGCTGCAGGAGGGGAAGAGAGAGAGAAAAAGAAGGGGAGTGGGAGGGGTGGAGAAGCAGATGGTCGCTTCTCCTATGTGCCCTGACTGCGAAATTGAACTGGGGACATCCACACACTGGATTGATGCTTTCTTTACCAATGAGCCAACTGATGAGGGCTTTTTTTTTTTTAATGAGCAGGAATGAGTGATTTATTTCCAATGGGTAACTTATTTCATTGATATCTTGATTTCTTTTTTTTATTTTTTTTTATTTTTATTTTATTTATTCATTTTTAAAGAGGAGAGAGAGACAGAGAGGGAGAGAGAGGAGAGAGAGACAGAGAGAGAGAGAAGGGGGGAGGAGCCGGAAGCATCAACTCCCATATGTGCCTTGACCAGGCAAGCCCAGGGTTTTGAACTGGCGACCTCAGCATTTCCAGGTCGACACTTTATCCACTGTGCCACCACAGGTCAGGCGATATCTTGATTTCTTAATGAATACACTCTGTCCTAAAGATAAGTGAAATAAAACCTTTCAACAGAAGTGATTGTTTTTTGTTAAAAAGTATTAAATAGCAAAGTGGGTAGAAAAGGAAACATTATTTTTGGGTGGTTAATTTAGTGACTGTGAAAACAATGTTTCTTTTTAGGAGTTGTATGCTTCAGGCAGATTCTGAAAAGCTGCGCCAGGCATGGATTAAGGCTGTTCAGACCAGCATTGCTACTGCATATAGAGAGAAGGGTGAAGAATCTGAGGTTAGTAAACAATGGTGCAATACCAGATGATATACTGCCAAAAGTTTTTAATTTTAGTTGCAACATTGTATGATTATAACATTTAAAAATTTTTAATTGGAGTATAATTGACAAATAACCTTATATAGGGGTTCCTCAGGTTATGACAGTCTCTACATTCAGAATTTCAAGTTTACAACACCCACTCCCATAAAATCTTAAAAAAATTGAGACATGAGTTTTTTGGCTTATACCGTTAGTATCATGCTTACAGACTACGTGGGCGAACTAGTTTGGTTGCATGTGGCAGAAGAATACTCAATATTCTTTTTCTGTGGCTTAGTTGTGTTCTAGATTATGATTTTACAACTGTGTTAGGATAAGTAAGTGACTTATGCTAGGGTATGTTTCAACTTACACCAAAATTCAAGTTACATCACTGTCGTAGAACGTAACAGGGTTGTAACCCGAGGACCCCTCTATTAGTTTCAGGTGTACAACATAATGGTTCAATATTTTTATACCCTACAAAATGATCACATTAGTAAATCTAGTTACTATCCATCATCCTAGATAGTTACTATCCATCATCCTAGATAGTAACAAAAATCTTTTTTTCTTGTGATGAGAGCTTTTTGGATTTACTCTCTTAGTGACTTTCATATATGCCATATAGTACTATATTACCTATAGTCATCTCCCTGTACATTATCGCTTCATGACTTATTTTATAACTTGTAGTTTGTACCTTTACCCATAACATTCTTTTTCATGGAAGATAATTTTTTTGTAAGTGAAATGGGTTTTATTTTTTAAATCTAGATTCAATTTATCTTTTTACTTCTCTAGACTTGACTATCATTTTATTTCAATATATGTTTAATTCCATATTTGAATATTGTCCAAGATTGACATAAGGTATTCTGATGCAAGTATTTCTCCCCCAAAATTATTTTACTTAATAATAAAATAATGATTATGAAAGGTAATTAAAATTAAAACTGGGTAAAAAATAAAAAAGGAAGGCTCAAACTGTCTTTGTTGAAGTCTTCCTTGGGAAGGTGAGCTGAGTATGGACTCTTGAGTCATGGACTGGCCTCAGCTTCCCAGTGAGATTAGAGACTCTTGAACATGGCCATCAGTGAGTCCTGGGAAATGGAACTCACCACATTCTTCAGTAGGATCCTGAAAATGAGACATGAGTGAGTCCATGCATGTCTGAAAATATCTTTATTCCATCCTCACATTTGCTTAATACTTTGGTTGGATGTGGAATAATGTTCTTAAGAATTTTAACTGCATTGTTTTTCTGGTTTCCAGTATTGCTGTTGGAGTCTTTCTTATTAGTACAGTCTTTTGTATTCTTCCTCTCTGATTTTCCTGTTGTTTTTTCCTCTGGGATTTCTGGACTGATTTTAAGATTGTCTTATTTTTTGTGTCTTTTTGCTCTAATTTCTGAAGATTTTTTCAGTTAATAATCTTCCAGACCTTCATTTGAATATTTCAGTTTTGGTAGTACACATTTCATTTCCAAGAGTTTCTTTTTGTTTGCTGAATGAATTCTTTTACATGAAACCTATTCTTTTTTCATGGATGCACTGTTAGAGCTATGGTTCTTAGCCTTGATTGCAAATTATGATAACACAGGGAGCTTTAAAAAAATCCCAGTATTAGAATCCACAACTCAACAGTTAAATGGAGTTGGGACCCAGGCCTCAATACTTTTAAAAGATTCCTAGTGATATCTGTGTATAGGCAGTATTGAGATCCTTTGTGTTAGGGGCTTTCCTTGGCTATTTGGTAACCTGCACATGATTATAAGGTAGCTAAAAACCACTTTGGAAGCTCTGAGAACATAGTTTGCACTTGGTTGACTGTGAGCTTTGCCGAATTCTGGACCATTGATTTGAGGAACAACCAGAATTAAGACCTTTGGAGCTTTTTCAAATGGTATTATTCCCCAGAGAGCACTCACTAGTCTCCTACATAGGGATAAGGGGCTGACTGGAAGCTCATTATTAGTGTGTGTGGGGGGGGTCTCAGCATTCAGTGTGCAAACATTCATTTAACCCCCTATCTTCCACTTTTCAAGTAAACCCCAATCAGAGACTGTTTTTTTTCACCAGAGAATAAACTTTCAGTCATTTGTGTTTATGAGTAGAGAGCAATCCTCTAATGCAGTGGTTCTCAAAGTGTGCGCCAGGACACAGTGGCACGCCCTAGAAAATTTCCAGGTGCGCCCTATGGTATTCCAGAGAAATATATGCCTGTTGGGGACCAAAGAACCAACAGGGTTCTTGGAGTTTAGATTTTTGTAGGGAACTGGCTGTAAGCTGACAGTCTGCCCAACCCCCCACCTCACTTGCCTGATTAGGTTGCAAAAGGCTGTTAAACTGTGGTGCTGGATTGTTTACACTACCCCCATGTTCCCCAGAAAGACTGGAGGCAAGTTTCTTCTATCCTTATTTGGTGTAAAGTTGATATGTATGGTGGGGTTTTGGATTGATGATTAAACATAGGAATTGTTTCTTGAAGCCTTTTGGATTTCTATAAAAGAAGAATATGTGGCAATATTTTAAAAAGCTTTGAACATTTTACTACAATTTTCAACATCCAATTTATGTGAATTAGGATTTTCTACCCTCAACACAATTAAGAGTAAAAAGAGGAATTCTTCAATGTATTGACGAGGAAATGAGAGTTTGCCTTTCAATTATATGCCCAACATTGAAGAAATCCCTAGGACACATCAGGCTCATGTTTCTCATAAACACAAGAATGAAAAAGCTTAACACATTCTCACTGGGACCTGCTGAATTTACTAAATCTTACTAAGAATGTATCTATATATATAAAAAGATAACCTTTTGTCGTTTTCTTATTTTTAACCCCTCTTTTTTACAAATTCTAAAAAGCATAACTCAATGTCAGAATAAATTTAATTTTGTCGTGTTTATTTCATTTAATTACCATGAAAGCATGCTTGGACTTTATATTTTTTTCTTTAATATTTGACTTAATTATTATAACATATTTTTCAGAAATTTGTATATAGTGCGCCTACAATTATTTGTAGGATTTTAAATGTGCCCTGACTTCAAAAAGTTTTGACAACCACTGCCCTAATGGCATGGAGTTGGGCAGGAGGCCTTGGGCTCTAACTGCTTCTTTTTTTTTTTTTTTTTTGACAGAGAAAGAGAGTCAGAGAGAGGGACAGAGAGGAACAGATAGACAGGAAAGGAGAGAGATAAGAAGCATCAATTCTTCATTGTGGCTCCTTAGCTATTCATTGATTACTTTCTCATGTGTGCTACAGCAGACCGAGTGATCTGTTGCTCAAGCCAGTGACTTTGGGCTCAAGCTGGTGGTGAGTGTTGCTCAAACTAGATGAGCCCGTATTCAAGCCGGCAACCATGGGGTCATGTCTGTGATCCCGCGCTCAAGCTGGATGAACCCATGCTCAAGCCAGCAACCTTGGGGTTTCAAACCTGAGTCCTCTGCATCCCAGTCTGATGCTCTATCCACTGCATCACTGCCTGGTCGGCTCTAACTCCTTCTTAAACAATCATTTCTCTATCTATCACACCTACTTCCAGGGTTAACTAGTATAAATCAGTGATTTTTTTTTTTTTTTTTGTGACAGAGTCAGAGTCAGAGGGACAGATAAGGACAGACAGGAAGGAAGAGACAGACAGGAAGGGAGAGAGATGAGAAGCATCAATTCTTCCTTGCGGCACCTTAGTTGTTCATTGATTGCTTTTTCATATGTGTCTTGACCGGGGGATACAACAAACCAAGTGACCCCTTGCTCGAGCTAGCGACCTTGGACTCAAGCTGGTGAGCCTTGCTCACACCAGATGAGCTCGCGCTCAAGCTGGTGACCTCGGGGTTTTGAACCTGGGTCCTCCATGTCCTAGTCCGACACTCTATTCACTGCACCACTGCCTGGTGGCTAAATCAGTGATTTTTAACTGGTGCCATGGCGTACTGGTATGCCGCAAGAATTTTTAATACATATAATACCTGACTAGTGATGGGCACTGACCTCTTTTTTCTTAGATTGTCAAATAAAAAATGGCAACAGGCAACAAAGTAGCTCTCCAGTATGAATGAATCAGAATTATACCTATATTTTTTGTTAGATTGGCAAAAATCTGTGTGCCACCATGTGATGAAAAAGGTTGAAAATGGCTGCTATAAATCCTTGAGCCCTTTGAATATTATGTGATGTAAATTGTTAAACTCTAAGGTTTTTTTTACTACCATCCTCAGGTTTGGCCTTGATCTGTTGTTCAGTTACCATTTATGTACCCATTTTCCAGCTCCTAAAATTTTGTTGTTCTTATTTCTTTTTCTGTTATTTCTGTTCTTGTGGGTGTTTTTATTTTTTTTAAAAGAAAAAATGATTTTTTAAACGTAGGTTATAGATATCATGTCATTCCACATCTAAGAGTAATTTCTTAGTATCATCTACTGTCCAGGGTATATTCACATGTCCCCAGTTGTCTTAAAAATGTCTTTTTTTTTTTTTTCTGTATTTTTCTGAAGCCGGAAACGGGGAGAGACAGTCAGACAGACTCCCACATGCGCCCGACCGGGATCCACCCGGCACGCCCACCAGGGAGTTACACTCTGCTCACCAAGGGGCGATGCTCTGCCCCTCCGGGGCGTTGCTCTGTTGCGACCAGAGCCACTCTAGCGCCTGGGGCAGAGGCCGAGGAGCCATCCCCAGCGCCCGGGCCATCTTTGCTCCAGTGGAGCCTCGGCTGCGGGAGGGGAAGAGAGAGACAGAGAGGAAAGAGAGAGGGAGGGGTGGAGAAGCAGATGGGCACTTCTCCTGTGTGCCCTGGCCGGGAATCAAACCCGGGACTTCTGCACACCAGGCCGACGCTCTAATGTCTTTGACAAACTATAGTACAAAGTAGGATTTTATCTATGATGGCATTGCATCTGGCTATGTCTCTCACATCTTTCAATCTAGAATAATCCCCTTTCTATATGGCAATGATTTACTAAAGAGATCAGGTTAGTTGTTTCTATAGAATTCCATCTCATAAAATTACATCACAGGTGGGGTGTCTGCTGCATGTTGCAACATGAGACACAATATTTGGTTATCTAACCAATGCTAATACTAAAGTCAGGCTTCTGTGTAAAGATGAAGTAGACACATTGGTTTAGGGAAATGAGAGTAAGACTCCTCCATTGTAAAGTGACATTTTCTCCCTTGTTCCCGATCTATTTTTTTATTTTGTGTGACAAATCTACTTCCTGTTACTTTCACTATGTAAGATCGACTCCCCCATCAACTATTCATCTAATGGTTTTACAGCTGAGTTTATTTCATTAGGAATTCTAAAATGATGATTTTCTAATTGTCATTCCATCAACATTTATTAACTTGCATATGTGAAATACAGCTTTTTTTTAATCACTTGGACCTGTTCAGTTACTATAATAAAATGTTCAATATTTTGCTTTTAATTACCACAGTTGGTTAATTTATTAGCTACCTTAAGTGGGAATAGATATCTAGTTTTTTGGATATAATTAGAAACTCATGAATTTTTGTAAGTATAGTAGGTCCCAGTTAATTGCAATAATTACTTTTTGATGATTAAAATAATCTCTAAAATCAATTAATAAATTTTTTAAAATGATTATATTTTTGTTCAACAAAGGCCCTGGGTTATGTCTTTTTAAAAATTCTCTAATTTTTAGCAGAGTTCTGAGAGGAAATAAAATTAGGTGTTTATCCTGATCATCTTGAAGACATTGGTGGCATTGATGAAGTACACTGCTCACAAAAATTAGGAGATATTTCAAAATGAATATGAAGCAATAAAAGAAAGAAGCATTTGGTTGGTTTTTTTTTTGTTTTTTTTTTCATTTTTCTGAAGCTGGAAACAGGGAGAGACAGTCAGACAGACTCCCGCATGCGCCCGACCGGGATCCACCCGGCATGCCCACCAGGGGCGACGCTCTGCCCACCAGGGGGCGATGCTCTGCCCATTCTGGGCGTCGCCATGTTGTGACCAGAGCCACTCTAGCGCCTGAGGCAGAGGCCACAGAGCCATCCCCAGCGCCCGGGCCATCTTTGCTCCAATGGAGCCTTGGCTGCAGGAGGGGAAGAGAGAGACAGAGAGGAAAGCACGGCGGAGGGGTGGAGAAGCAAATGGGCGCTTCTCCTGTGTGCCCTGGCCGGGAATCGAACCCGGGTCCTCCGCATGCTAGGCCGACGCTCTACCGCTGAGCCAACCGGCCAGGGCCTGGTTGTTTTTTTTTTATTAAACAAGAACATCAGAAAAGCAAATGACAAGTCAAAGAAAGTTGTTTGGTTATGCAAATGAGATGCAAACTCAATTATTGTGATTGAGTAGCAAGTGACATATTGGTGGGGGTGAACAGAAGCATGTCAATCTGGACGAGAGAGCCACACACATTGACTGTTCAGTAGGGTGTATGGTCACCCAAGACTGCCAAAACACAGACAGTGATAGGACATGGACAGGATCAGATTGTCCAGCAGTTCTTGTCAGATCCTCTGCCACTCTTGCTCCAGGGCAACTTCCAGCTCCAAAAGTGTTATGGGGCCCTGGCCGGCTGACACAGTGGTAGAGTGTCATTCCAATGTGTAGAAGTCCTGGGTTCAATTCCTGGCCAGGGCACACAGGAGAAGCGCCCGTCTGCTTCTCCACCCTTCCTCCTCTCTTTTCTATCTCTCTCTTCCCCTACCGCAACCAAGGCTCCATTGGAGCAAAGTTGGCTTGGACACTGAGGATGGCTCCATGGCCTCTGCCTCAGGCACTAGAATGGCTACAATTGCAGTGGAGCAACAACCCGAAGGGGTCTAGCATCGCCCCCTGGTGGGCATGCTGGGTGGATCCCTGTTGGGCGCATGCAGGAGTCAGTCTGTCTGCCGCCCCCTACTTCTCATTTTGGAAAAATACCTCCTCCCCCCAAAAAAAGTGTTGTGGGAGTCATTGGACGGTTTACCAGACGTCTTCTCAGTGCATCCCAAGCATGTTCAATAGGGTTCAGGTCTGGAGAATGTGAATGCCAGTCCATATGTTCAGTTCCTGCCTCCTGAAGCATGTTGTTGATGAGTTGTGCACGGTGGGGCCTTGCATTATTGTCCATGAAAAGAAAGATGTTTTCAGCTGCTCCAGCATAGGGTACCTACCACTATAGGGTGCAAGACTTCATCTTGGTAACTGACAGTAGTCAGTGATCTGTTTCTTATGACGTGGAGGTTGGTACGACCACCAGTGCTGATGACAGCCCAAACCATGATTCTACCACCACCGAAAGAGTCCCTTTCTCGCATGAAACATGGATTCTCCTGTGTTCCTCATACATGCCAGATCAGAACACAGTGATTGTCAGACTGCAGACTGGACCGTGACTCATCAGAGAAGAGGACAATTGACCACTCATCACGGGCCCAATGACTATGCTCATCCGCCCACCTTCTGCGGGTTCTGCGGTGGTTAGCAGATAATGGAATGCTAACCATTGGTTGCCCAGCATGCAGTCCAGTACGGTGGAGCTGATTTTGGTGGAGCCAATTTCGTATGGTCTGGGTGCATATTTGTCATCCAGTGGCAACAAGAAACTGTCCCCACAGCTCTGCTGCATTGCTGCACCTGTTCCTTCCAGTAAGGTCAAGTAGAGGTCATCTCTTGCTGCTGTGGCAGATAGGTGACTCTGCCTTCGTCTTTGTACTGTGCCAGTCTCTTGAAAGCAATTCCACAGTCTGCTAATCAATCATACTTTGGGATGTTCCAAGTGCTGGTGCCACTGTCGTCTGTGTTTGACCAGCTCCAAGACGTCCTGTGGCTCTCCAGTCTTCGCATTCGGGCAGATGGTGTTGCAGGGGCACTGCAAGGGCTGGGAGATTGCAGGATGTGCACTTTCAGGATCAGGGAACGTGCAGATATTTCAGTACTTTCAGACTTTTGTACAGTGCATTTTCACCAATGAAATAAAAGTTGGTTTTGCATCTCATTTGCATAATTGAACAACTTTCTTTGACTTGTTTGCTTTTCTGATGTTCTTGTTTCTTAAAAATGTCAAATGCTTTTTCTTATTGCTTCATAGTCATTTTGAAATAGCCCCTAATTTTTGTGAGCAGTATAATTGGGTTATACAAAATAATATGCTAGAAATAATAGGGATTATGGGGCAAATAGGGATAGGGCTGACCTAAAAACCTGTGTAAATTTGTAACTAGGACACTTTCAGGAACTTCAGAATGTCAATAAAAATACTAGCACAGTTAAATATAGAATAAATGAATACTACAGTATAGATAGGACTTAATTTTAAAAATTGGTGAACATAGCTCAATAGGAGAGTACAGAAAGACTGAGTTTACTGAGTTATGGTGACAGGCAAAACATGTAACAGCTCATGGCTTAAATGAGCCCAGAAGAATGAGGGATGGGTGTTGTGTTCAGACCTGTGTTTTTTGAGGTGGCTACCCTCTGTTCTGCTGTATTTGTGTACTTTGCTTTCAATTTCTCTAATTTGGTGCAAAAAGCATTAGCTTATAGAGGACAATTGATAGTAAACCAAATGATTTCTGCATTGTATTGAGCTCCTTTCCATATATGATAATTACTTATGAGTTAATTCACATTATCAAACATGTTCTACTAAAAAATTATAACTCTTTTACATTTTTCTTTGAAATAATGTTAAACTTCCAGAGATGTTCCTAGTACAAATGATTTTTTCCCCTGAACTGTTTCAAAGTTGCTAACATGATACCCTACTCACTACTATATCTTTAGTGAGTACTTACTGCAGCCTGGTTCATTCTCCCGTATAATCATGGTATAGCCATCAAGATAAAAAAATGAGCATTCATACATTACTACCGTTTGATTCCCAAATATCATTAAGTTTTAACAGTTGTCCCAATAATGTTCTTAATGGCAAAATGGTCCAGTCCAGATACACATTTAGTTGTCATGACTCTGGTTTCTGTTAGTCAGGAATAGTGCCTTTGTCTTACTTTGATCTTTTCCTTTTTTTTATTAAATATTTATTTATTGATTTTAATGAGAGAGGAAGGGGGGGAGAGAGAGAGAGAGAGAGAGAGAGAGACGGGAACGTTGATCAGTTCCTGTTTGTGCTTTGACTGGGAATTGAACCAACAACTTCTGCAGTTCAGACAATACTCTAACCAACCATGCTATCTGGCCAGGGCTTGATCTTGGTAGTTTGAAGATTATAGACTAGTTATTTTGTAGAGTGTCCCTCAGTATGGATTTGTCTGATGTTTATTCACAACACTATGCATCTTTGGGAAGAATATTATGTAAATGATGCTGTGTTTTTCCCACTGCATCATTTCAGGAGGCATTTGATTTTTGATTTGTCCCATTATTGGTGATATTAACTTGGATCACGTGATTAAGATGGTGTCTGCTAGGCTTCTTTACTGTAAAATTTCCTGTGTAGGTAGTAGGTATTTTGTGAGGTAAGATACTTTGAAACTATGTAAATATTCTGTTCCTTATCAAGCTTTAAATAGGCCCCTATTTTATTCAATGTGTTAAAATTCATTACTATTATTATTTGTTTTTTTTTTTAAATAAGCTTTTTGTTTTCTTTCTGGGAACCGTTTAAGATGGCCCTCTTTTTCTTTTTTAATTTTAATTTTTTTTAAATTTATTCACTTTAGAGAGGAGAGGCAGAGGCAGAGAGAGAGAAGGGGGGGAGGAGCTGGAAGCATCAACTCCCATATGTGCCTTGACCAGGCAAGCCCAGGGTTTCAAACCGGCGACCTCAGCATTTCCAGGTCGACGCTTTATCCACTGCGCCACCACAGGCCAGGCTATTATTATTTGTTTTATTGCTCAGATTGACCCAAGCTTGGCCAATAGAGCCCTGGCTTTTGTATCCTTTTGACATGGTCCCATTAATTTTTGAATTCTTCCTAACTTTTTAGCATGATGAGATGTTTAAGGTTCATACTGTACTTTCTCTGCACCAGCTCTGCAATCAGCAGTTTCTCCAAAGAACCCTAGTTCCTTTTGGTTGGAGGATGGTTTTTAGAAACCAGGATAATACAGATATACATGTATACACATGTACATTTATATTTCTTTATATGTTTATATTGAAAATCACCAGTGTGCCTATTGGTATCTCCAGTTCTAATCTAATACAACAGGGTTTGTTCTAATTCTCTCCCTTTCTTATGAGTAACTTGTTTCATAGCAGTGAGAAATCTGGCTCCCATTTATCTTAACATGTTTGCTTATATGATCAGTTCCCCCTGTATGTAACCAGTGTCCTTGCTCTGTTGCCACATGTCCCCTCACCCCACTTTGGTTATGACATCTCATAGTGTTAGTATGGCAACTCCTACTCCACACTTCTCGTTCCTCAGGCTCTTACTTCCCTTGCTGGGCTGCCTCTCTATGCAGATACCATCCTGATTCGGCTTAGAACCCAACAGCCTGCATGATGTTCCTCTCATTTGACGATATGCTCCTCATCCATTTCTATCCTCTCTGGAATACCATATCCCCATACTTTTATTCTTGTTTTAATTGAGAGGAGGAGAGATAATGAGATGGACTCCTGTATGTGCCCAGAACGGGATCTACCTGGCAGTGCCTGTCTAGGGCCAGTGTTCAAATCAACTGAGCTATTTTTAGCACCTGAAGCTGATGGGCTTCGACCGACAGAGCCATCCTCAGTGCCTGCACCTATGCTTGAACCCATCAAGCTACTGCCTGCGGGAGGGAAAGAGGGAGAGAAAGGATGGGGGAAGAAATGGATGGTCGCTTCTCTTGTGTGCCCTGACCAGAAATTGAACCCAAGACATCCATATGCCAGGCTGATGCTTTATCCACTGAGCCAAACCAGACAGGGCCCCCACACTGTTTTTACTTGGCCCCACCTAATGGCTATTGAATTGAGTTTTCAGGAAGGGCAAGGCAAGGGCCAAATTATATTTCTAATAATTCTGTACAAAAATACTGGGTTGTTGAAATGTTTTTAAATCCTAATACTTTTTAGACCATATCTCCAAATGCTTAGGATTTTCAAACTACATTTTTGAATTTGGTTATTATTGGTATAAACTTGCTGTGGACTTAAAAAATTAGCTTTTCCCTTATCTGCTACCTTTTGTTTTTTCTAATAACCTATGACATTTTTACATATTGTGCATTCTATTGTTGATTCACTGTATAATTATAATTTTGTAGTTGATCTGTTCTTTAGTAAAAGGCCATATCATTTGAAGCAACTTGCTTGCAGTTTACTGAATACCTTGGAAAAACTTGGTATAAAATTATTTTTGAGTCTTAATAGTCCGATGTTTCTTCCTTTTGTTTCTCATTTTGCATATTAAAGGTGTTTTCCTTTCTCTTTGACCTCATATCTTGTATCTATGTTCATTGTATTAGCTATTTATATATAAATATTCAATCTATATTCGATGTTTATGTATTTCTCCCCACAAGACTAAAAGCCAGTTGATTCAGGAACCTATATCTTCCATTCTTAAATCTCTAATGCCTCCAACAGTGCCTGGTTTAAGCCATAATAGGCCTTCAGTTTATTGATCAGAAGCTTTTCTTTGAAGCAGTTAGTATGCAACATGCTATTATAATCTTTTTTTAAAAAACAAAAACAAATAATTATTAATTCTTTTAGAAGCTGGATAAGAAATCATCTCCATCCACAGGAAGCCTGGATTCTGGAAATGAGTCAAAAGAAAAATTATTGAAAGGAGAAAGTGCACTGCAGCGAGTCCAGTGTATCCCCGGCAACGCCAGCTGCTGTGACTGTGGTCTGGCCGACCCCCGGTGGGCCAGCATCAACCTCGGCATCACCCTGTGTATCGAGTGTTCTGGGATTCACCGGTGGGTAGGCCTGCCCAGGATGAGAGACTTCTTTTGGATAAATTCACACTGTAAATTATCATGTCCCATTGGTTAGAGGTCCTTTTCCACTTGCCTAATATGACTGCCAGTTTATTTCTTTTTATCTTTTGTAAAGTGGATACAATTCAGATTTGTGAAGAGCTTTTGGGGACTTTGGTTCACCATTCATTGTAAATCAGAACATGTATTCCTGTTTATATAGGTGTTGAGGGCTATATTAGAGACTGTCACATTGTAAGAAAAGAGTAATTTGCATAATAAGCAAATAGAGATTGATAGTTTTATATTTTAACAAAATCTTTTCCCACTTAGGAGTCTGGGAGTTCATTTTTCAAAAGTACGTTCTTTAACCTTAGACACCTGGGAGCCTGAACTTTTAAAGGTAAAATATTTACTTAAAAATATTTCATATAAAACATCAGGAATTTAGAATCTTGGTTTACAAATGTATGAGTTTTTCAATGCTAACAATGAGCTATATTGTTTTAGAACATATCTGAGGCTATTTTGACAAATCTAGTATTTTCATATTGGGTTTTAAAAATTGCTAAACACTCTTAACTCCCAAGTTAGTTCAGTTTTTAAGGAAACCAGTGTTCCTACATTTTTATGTTTTCTTAAAAAGTGTCTTAGCCTGCCTGACCAGGCAGTAGTAGTTCAGTGGATAGAGCATTAGACGGGGATGCATAGGACCCAGGTTCAAAACCCCGAGGTCACTGGCTTGAGCACGGGCTCGCTTGAGTGTGGGATCATAGACATGACCCTATGGTCGCTGGCTTGAGCCGAAGGTCACTGCCTTGATCAAGAACTCACTCACTCTGCTGCAGCCCCCTAGTCAAGGCAATATAAGAGAAAGCAATCAATGAACAACTAAGGTGCTACAATGAAGAATTTATGCTTCTCATCTCTCTTCCTCCCTGTCTGTCTCTCTCTGTCCATCTCTGTCTTTCTCTGTCTCTGTCAAATAAAAAATGTATCTTAGCCTGACCTGTGATGGCACAGTGGATAAAGTGTCGACCTGGAAAGCTGAGGTCGCTGGTTTGAAACCCTGGGCTTGCCTGGTCAAGGCACGTATGGGAGTTGATACCTCCTGCTTCTCCTCCAAACCTCCTCTCTCTCTCTCTCTTCTCTATAGAAAAATAAATAAATAAATCTTTTTAAAAATTTCTTAAAAAAATAACTTAGATTCTGTGCCTTAATTTTAATCTTTTACAATTATATACATTCTTTTTTTTTTTCTTTGCATTTTTCCAAAGCTGGAAACGGGGAGGCAGTCAGACAGACTCCCGCATGCGCCCCACCGGGATCCACCCAGCATGCCCACCAGGGGGCGATGCTCTTCCCATCCTGGGGCATTGCTCTGCCCCAATCAGAGCCATTCCAGCACCTGAGGCAGAGGCCACAAAGCCATTCTCAGCGCCCGGGCAAAGTTTGCTCCAGTGGAGCCTTGGCTGCCGGAGGGGAAGAGAGAGACAGAGAGGAAGGAGAGGGAGAGAGGGGGAGGGGTGGAGAAGCAGATGGGCGCTTCTGTGTGCCCTGGCCAAGAATCGAACCCGGGACTCCTGCACGCCAGGCTGATGCTCTACCACTGAGCCAACTGGCCAGGGCCTAATTATATACATTCTTGATAAAAATATGAGACATATTGATATAGTAAGCTCCATAATAGATTGGCATCATATGTTGTTTTCATGGGGTTATTTTAGCATAGGAACATTTGCAAATTTACATTTATCAGGGTAGTAGTCATCAAATCAAGACATCCTTTTTCCATGTGTGCGGATTCATATCTATGAAAATGTCATACATAACTTGAGATCACCAAGTCTTTTCCATCACCTGAAAACTGTTATTTATTTATTTATTTATTTATTTATTTTTATTTATTTTTTTTTTTAAGGAGGAGAGAAAAAGAGAGAGAGAGAAAAGGACAGACAGACAGGAAGGGAGAGAGATGAGAAGCATCAACTCATAGTTGTGGCACCTTAGTTGTTCATTGATTGCTTTCTCATATGTGTCTTAAGCAGAGGGCTCCAGCTGAGCCAGTGACCATGGGGTCATGTCTGTGATCCCATGCTCAAGCCAGATGAGCCTGCGCTCAAGCCGGAGACGTTAGGGTTTCAAACCTGGGTGCTCAATTTGCTTTGTGTAATTATTGTGTAAACATCTAAATGAAAGTGATAAATTGACTCTTAAGGTCTGGAGCCCTATTTACATAGATTCTATTAATTGTCATGAATTCAAAGGTGAAGAAAGTAGGGGAAGAGGAGTAAAAATCTAATATCTGTATCAACTTTGTGTGTAGGTATGAACTTAGTGGATTTAGTTTAGCAGATTTGTTTGAAAATAACTGTATGATGTATTAAAAATAGGACTGAAAAAAAATAGGACTGAAACCTTTAAACTAAATATTTTGAAATACTTATGTATGAAGTATAAGGAGAAATAGTTTTCTTCAGTTCAGAGTAGTTTAAAACTTTATGTCTGGCCTTAGACTTCTTTTTTCATTTTACTTACTAGACAGTGTGATTAATACGCAGCATTGTGTTAGCCATGGTGAAGGAATAAAAATTAGTAGAAGATGGGAGAGGAGAGACCCTTTCTTTAGGAATGGTTATCCTCCAGGAGGGGTATTTCGGTGACGACTGGGAAATGGTGATACTGCTCTCAGCTCTTTTCATTTTGCTTTAACTTTAGACTTCTTTGTGGAATGTATAGTTACAGAATATGCAAAAGGAATTAGCTAGCCATACTTGCTGAAATGACTTTTATAGTGTTTTTAGGAATTTATAGCTTATTTTTCTGTTTTTCTGCCAAACAGCTTATGTGTGAATTGGGGAATGATGTTATAAATCGTGTTTATGAAGCTAACGTGGAAAAAATGGGAGTAAAGAAACCACAGCCAGGACAAAGGTACTATTTCAGCTGTCTTTTCTGTGTTATCTTTTGTCCTTCTAATCCCAGACATATAGCTGTGATTTTATTTCACTGTAATTGATGTGTAATACTGAACAGACCCTTTAGAAGAGATCATTATTCTTCTGTTAAAATGTGGCTAATTATCTTTCATTGATAGGACAATTATAGTCTCCAGATAAGAATCTTAAAAATCAAGATTTTCATAGGAATGTAAAAGCTCTTGGCAGTTGAAGTAGACCAAAGTTCTGTTAGTAGCCAGCCTTTAAAAAGAGATAATCCGTCCATTAATGTATCTAAGAATGAAGTTTCTACTATGTACAATGAATAATTTTACATTGTGTAACTTAGTTCAGCAAGTATTTATTAATCACTTGCTTGTATACATAGCATTATGATGTTGAAGAATTAGAGGTGACAAGGTAATGGAGAGCTCCTAATTGCTGTGTTTGAAATGATACTTCTGTTTCTGTATATGGAGGCTCATTGAATAAAGTGGTTGAGAGTACCTCCAAGGTACATAATTCATTTTTGTTTCTGATGTTGTTTGTAGTCTCCATGATTCTTTGTTTTTAGCATTAAAATTTTATTTCTTGTAATCTTGTATTTAGATTTTATTTTAATTAAATCATTATGTATAATCAATACTATTTTAAAGTTATTGCTCTCTAAACCAATATCACTTAAATCAGATTATTTATTTGTTAAAGTATGGCTGGTTGAGTTACTTTAAATCTTGAAATATCCTATGTTAGCCAAAAACCTAAGCATTTAAAAAAAATATAAGTAAGAAGAAGTATAAATAGGCTTGGCATTTTATGATTCTGTAAT
Organism: Saccopteryx leptura; assembly: GCF_036850995.1. NCBI lineage: Eukaryota > Metazoa > Chordata > Mammalia > Chiroptera > Emballonuridae > Saccopteryx > Saccopteryx leptura. The sequence continues at coordinate 58,062,651 of NC_089510.1, forward strand.
AAATCAAAAGTTTAAAATGTGACATCTTTTTTTCCCCTTAAGTTAGGAACACTATGTTGTTTTAAAGTTGTTGTCTTATGAAAAATTATGACCAGCAATAGTGATAGTTCAGTATGTGACATTGGAGTAAAAATGAAATTAAAGTATAAAGACTATTTATAGAAGTGAATGAGTATAGAAGTTAAGAGAATAAGAGAATGCTATGTTAACACTTAATGGTTTTTTTTTAGTTTATTATTTGTATTTTATTTGAACATGAAGTCATAGTTCATTAAATATTTGGAAGGAAAACAAAGCATAATGTCACAAAGGCAGTTTTTTATTTTTTTTATTTCTTTTTATTTTAGAGGAGAGAGATAACAGAGACAGACCCCCACATGTACCCCGGCCTGGATCCACCAGGCAACCTCTCTCTGGGGCCGATGCTCTGCCCATCTGGGGCCGCTCACAACCGAGCGCTTGTAGCACCTGAGTCCAAGGCTCCCTGTAGCCATCTTCATTTCAGTGCCCGGGCCAATGCACTTGAACCAATTCAGCCATGGCTCCGGGAGGAAAAGAGATTGAGCGAGAGAGGGGAGAAGGGAGGGTGGAGAAGCAGATGGTTGCCTCTCCTGTGTGTGCTGATTGGAAATCAAACCCAGGACTTCCACAAGTCTGGCTGACACTCTACTGCTGAACCATCTGGCCAGGGCTCAAGTTGCAGTTTTAATTAATATTACATTAACTAACTTTCTTTGAAATATTCAATATATAATGACTTCTTTTCAGTATTATCATGCTCAGAGACTAAGCAGAACATCATGACATTTTTATGTTTACCAGACAGGAGAAAGAGGCATATATCAGAGCAAAATATGTGGACAGGAAATTTGTGGATAAATATTCTATAGTATCATTGCCTCCTGAGCAGGAAAAAAAGATTATCTCCAAAAGTTGTGAAGAAAAGAGGCTGAGCATTTCTAAACTTGGGCCAGGTGACCAAGTCAGAGCATCTCCCCAAAGTTCAGGTATTATAACTTGTGTATATAAATATTTTTATAAGCTGATGTCACTTTCTTAATTCTGAATTAGTAGCCATTGTAGATTGTTTAAATGCTAAATGTCTATTTCCTTCTACATATTCTAAGGAAAAATTGGATTTCTATGTCTTTAAAACTAGTAAATTTAAATAGGTCCTGCTAATTCAGATTTCTAGGTAATGTATTCTAAGGAATAAAACTGCTTAAAATGCAAGGGGAGATGGGAATTATAAATCTGTCATGCAAAAAGCTCTAAATATCTGATTAACCACCTAATATCCTTCCTATTTTTTCCTCCTAAATTTTTCCCAATAACACTTTTTTCCTGCCCTTTTCCCTTCTTATGGCCTGCTTTGTGCTTTGCTAACTTGCATGTCCCCAGTGGTTGCTGTAAATAGCGACGAGGCCAGGCGGGAGTCTCTGTTCTGTCCTGATGAGCTAGATTCACTCTTCTCCTACTTTGATACTTCTTCAAAACTACGTAGTAGTAAGTACTACTCTTGTGGAGCATTCCAAGTCTGTGCCAGTGGTCATTGTGCAATGCGACCATTTCTCTAGATGTTACCCATTGTCTCTGAATTACACATTATTTACAGTGATACAATAAATTAAGCTTTATTACCATGCTTTACATGTTATGGGGTAATGAGATGTGTTACAACTCTGAAAATTAGTTTATTTTCAGGCTTTGTGATTCTTTTATATTTTGATAAGCTAAGTGCTCAAAAGGCTTAAAACTGTATGAAATGTATTCAGGTGGTGGCTCAGTTCATATTGACGTATCAGAGTTTATTTTAAAGTCTCATTGTTTGTGGGATATAGTTTTCTTGATGGAGTTTTTTAAATCACTAGCTGATTTTTCTTTTAAACAGTCAAAAGTAATGACAGTGGAATCCAGCAGAGCTCTGAGGATGGAAGAGAATCTTTATTGTCCACAATGTCAGCCAATAGTTTATATGAGTCTGGTGAGTTTAGGTGAAATTCAATGTTAATTGGTATTCTTTGCCAAAAATGAATGTGTTAAATGCCTAATCTTGATTAAATAGTTTCTAAAGGAAGTGGTTAGTCTTTTGGAAGGAACTAAGGAAAGGAGTAATACAATTAAATGAAAAGGTAGCTATTTCTTTTCATATTTGAAAGTTTTCTCCTACCTGTACATTCTTCTGAGCCTCATGACATATGCTAAAAGTGCCTTGTCAGTAAAGGATAATTTTTAATCCATATGAGGTGTGTGTATTATTACTTTTTATCTTTCCTTGTGGCTGTCTTTCTTATCAGGAGAAAGAGATCAGCAACTCCCTCCCCATTAGGTTTTTTGTGGTTGACTGACTCCTATATTTCATGAGTTTAGTGCTTTTGGTCTTGCAGAATACTCACTCAGGGTTGTAACCATTTTTTAAATTATTTGACTTGCTTGTACTGAAAATTGTGATGGTATTAGATCATCCTAGAAATAAAGTAGGGTGTCATCTACTAGTAAAATTCTTTAGGGATTCTTATTGCCTCTTCTGAGTCTTTAAGTCCAGGCTTATTGGCCAATTCTTAATTTTAATCTAGTACAGAGTAATTAATCTACCTATTGAAAATGGCAAGACCACAAAGGCCTTGCATACCAATTAATATCTGTATAAGAGAAGAAGCTTGACTGTTTGGGGAGCGATTAGTCTACTGGAAATATAATATCTTTGTGAAAATCTCCCATCAGCTCATTCTGTTAAATTAGTGGTTTCTTATGTCACAACTTACACTTTGTGATACAATTAAGAGCTCATTTTAAAAAAATGGTGGTAAGCTACAGATAATGTAAAATTGATCATCTTCACCATCTTTTTTTTTTTTTTGTATTTTTTCGGTGAGAAGTGGGGGGCAGCAGACAGATAGACTTCTGCATTCACCCGACTGGGATCCACCCAGCATGCCCACCAGGGAGCGATGCTCAGCCCATCTGGGGTGTTGCTCTGCTGCAACCAGAGCCATTCTAGCACCTGAGGCAGAGGCCATGGAGCCATCCTCAGTGCCCAGGCCAACTTTGCTCCAATGGAGCCTTGGCTGCAGGAGGGGAAGAGAGAGATAGGAAGGAGAGGGGGAAGAGTGGAGAAGCAGATGGGCGCTTCTCCTATGTGCCCTGACTGGGAATCAAATCTGGGACTTCCACACTCCAGGCGGATACTCTACCAACCGACCAGGGCCTTCATCTTCACCATTTTTAAGTGTAGAGTTCAGTGACACTAAGTCTATTTACATTGTTGTGAAACACTGCTATCACTGCTGTTCATCTGACAAAACTAAAACTCTGTGCCTGTGAAACAATGATTTCCCATTCTTTCCCTTCCCAAGAGCTCATTTTTAATTCTGTGTTTGTGTTTGCTTTTCAGAGGGAGAAAGGCAAGATTCTTCTGTGTGTCTTGACTCGAAACATCTTAATCCAGGACTCCAGCTTTATAGGGCTTCATATGAAAAAAATCTTCCCAAAATGGCTGAGGCTTTGGCTCATGGTGCAGATGTGAACTGGGCTAATTCAGAGGAAAATAAAGCAACACCACTTATTCAGGCTGTATTAGGGGTATGGATTTCCCAGATTTGTACCTGAAGTTTTAAGTACTAGTAGCAAAACATATAAAAGCATAATTCATTTGGAACATGGCCTTAGCATTATTTTTGTTTTAAGAGATGGGTTGGAAAATCAAAAAAGAAGCTAACAGGGATTTCTGGGCATCGTTTGGATTGTGTGAGCTCAATTTTATTTTAATTTTTTTTGTGATTGAATGGAGCTCTGGTAATGAAAGTACTGCATTTTGCTGGGTCACAAAGTGCACATTGACTCTTTATTAGAAGTAGTTCTTGGGAAGAAATAATATAATTGATTATTTCTCTGCTTTTCCTGAGGGATATTTTCTCTTTTAGGGGAGAATGAAATAGAAAGGCTATTAGAATAAAGGAAACATTCTGTATTTTAATAGAAATATATTGTTTATTTTTTGTACATTGTTATCTTCTTCTTTCCTCTAAGGGCTCTTTGGTGACATGCGAGTTTCTCCTACAGAATGGTGCTAATGTAAACCAAAGAGACGTACAAGGGCGGGGACCACTGCACCATGCCACCGTCTTAGGGCACACGGGGTGAGCTTTAGTGCTTACATAGTGAAGTAGATTTTACTTAAAATATTGCTTTGAAATCATGTTCTGCTTTCAGAGATGGGTTGGAACAAAGGAGGAGCTAGTAGTGATTCCTGAGCATCACTTGGTGTAAGCTCCAATTTTTTTGTGTTACTGGAAAAGAATTCTGGTAATGAAAGTAATGTGTTTTGTTAGATCACAAAATTTTTTTCAGGTAAAGGCCATTAGGTAGAGTTTATAAAATGATACTTTACTGTGATGTACATTGTCATGATGGAATTTGAAGTTTTAAAAATCTCATTCAGAGGCCCTGGCCGGTTGGCTCAGTGGTAGAGTGTCAGCCTGGCTTGCAGGAGTACCAGGTTCAATTCCCGGCCAGGGCACACAGGAGAAGCACCCATCTGCTTCTCCACCCCTCCCCCTCTCCTTCCTCTGTCTCTCTCTTCCCCTTCTGCAGCCAAGACTCCATTGGAGAAGAGATGGCCTAGGCGCTGAGGATGGCTCTATGACCTCTGCCTCAGGCGCTAGAATGGCTCTGGATGCAACAGAGCAACAGCCCAGATGGGCGGAGCATCGCCCCCTGGTGGGCGTGCCGGGTGGATCCCGGTCGGGCGCATGCGGGAGTCTGTCTGACTGCCTCCCCGTTTCCAACTTCAGAAAAATACAAAAAAAAAAAATCTCATTCAGATATAAAATCTGTTAATTTTTAGATAAGAATGACAAAACCTACTTTGAACTTCACTTGTCATTTATATAGATCAGTTTCATTATTTAAAACTTACTGAAATTATGGCAATTTTTGTCAGACAACATTAAGTCTTGTGTGTGTCTGCATACATATATTACAGTATGTACATAACACATACATTATGGGAAATTTTTGTAACTTTGGACATTTTAGTTTTCCCAAAGGGTAAAGTCAAATTTTAAAGTAAGTTTTTAGTTTGTGCTATTGACATTGTGGCTTCTGGAGCAGTGTTTATACTCAAAGAACAATAACACCATGAAGATGGACTATCAGAGGGTACAAATGAAGTAAAAATACTTGCTTTATATAAAGAGTTTGTGGTTGGGTAGTTCTTTAATAAAATATCTGAGGATATCTAATTCTTAGTAGCTTGATAAGCAACTGTTCTTTTTTGTTTATTTATACCAGTGGTAGTCAACCTGGTCCCTACCGCCCACTAGTGGGCGTTCCAGCTTTCATGGTGGGCGGTAGCGGAGCGACCAAAGTATAAATAAAAAGATAGATTTAACTATAGTAAGTTGTTTTGTAAAGATTTATTCTGCCAAACTTAGCGAAAATCTGACATAAAGTACTTGGTAAGTAATTATTATTATATGCTTTAACTTGCTGTAACTCTGCTTTATAAATTTTATAAAGTAAAGTTACTTCCCTACTTTATAAATCACCATTACTGGGGAACCGGTGGGTGGTTACAAAATTTTACTACTAACAGAGATACAAAAGTGGGTGGTAGGTATAAAAAGGTTGACTACCCCTGATTTATACTCTCTATTACTTCTTTTCTTTTCTTTTCTTTTCTTTTTTTTTTTTTTTTTTTTTTGTATTTTTCCAAAGTTAGAAGCAGGGAGGCAGTCAGATGGACTCCCGCATGTGCCCGACTGGGATCCACCCAGCATGCCCACCAGGGGGCGATGCTCTGCCCATCTGGGGCATTGCTCAGTTGTGGCCAGAGCCATTCTAGCACCTGAAGTAGAGGCCATGGAGTCATCTTCAGTGCCCAGGCCAGCTCTGCTCCCATGGAGCCTTGGCTGCGGGAGGGGAAGAGAGAGACCGAGAGGAAGGAGAGGGGGAAGGATGGAGAAACAGGCACTTCTCTTGTATGCCCTGACTGGGAATTGAACCTGGGACTTCCACACGCCAGGCCCATGCTCTATCTACCACTGAGCCAACCAGCCAGGGCCTCTTTCCCTTTATCAGTAAAGAGTTTCAGTTAAATCACTTCATCATAAAAACTTTTCCATACTTAAAAATGATAGTATTTAAATCATTCTTTGTATTTTCTTCTTAATTATTCTTCTTGCCATTTTACTTCATAGACTCTATTTACTCATTCTTTCATTTTTGTCAATTTCTTCAAGTTACAAAATTTGTGGAGTACAGTGGGAGGATTACTCCACACTCTGCTATTATGTTATCATTAAATATCACAGTGTTAGCAGTACCTTGTCTTCTTTCTTTCCCAAAAAATGCCTTGAGTGATTTTTGTTTTAAGTTTATAGATGTCTGTGTACAACGTTTTATGATATTCTTTTAGTGTAGGTACCATAATTTATACATCCTATTGTGCTATATAACACCAGGTTAAATATGATAATATCTCTAGACTTGTAAAATGCTGATTATGGTAAATTTTTATTATTAGCATCAGTGTTCAATAAATATTTGTAGTACGAATAAGAATTTGCTAATGAAAGTGTTATTTATTTAACTTAGGTAGTACTTTTTATTTTTTAAGGTAAATACTACTTTTTTATTAGCAGTATCTCAAAAATGCTGTTTGCTTAAATAGGCAGGTATGTTTATTCCTAAAACGAGGTGCCAATCAACATGCCACTGATGAAGAAGGGAAAGACCCTTTGAGTATAGCTGTGGAAGCAGCCAATGCTGATATAGTGACCTTGTAAGTATTTTATTTTTACTTATTTCCCTTACAATACACAGGGGTGGGTCCAAAAGTAGGTTTACAGTTGTGTGTACACAAAAGTTTATTCTTATATTATTAGTTATTGTATTTTTATTTGTATTACAACTGTAAACCTGCTTTTGTTCATCCCCATATTACTTATATGGGGTTTTTGGGTTTTTTTAATTTATTTTATTTATTCATTTTAGAGAGGAGAGAGAGAGGGAGAGAGGGAGAGAGAGAGAGAGAGAGAGAGAGAGAGGAGAGGGAGACAGGGGGAGGAGCAGGAAGCATCAACTCCCATATGTGCCTTGACCAGGCAAGCCCAGGTTTTCGAACCAGTGACCTCAGCATTTCCAGGTCGACGCTTTATCCACTGCGCCACCACAGGTCAGGCCTATATGGGGTTTTTATCATAGTTTCCTGTGTTGATGTGAACTTTAACCTTGGCCAGTTGTTTACTGCATACTGTATACTTCTCTAAGTACATTAAATGTATTGAGCACTTTACATACATGAACTTACTTAGTTCTCACAACAACTCTATGAGGAAGGTATTATTAGCCTAATTTTATAAGGAAACCAAGTCACAGATAATTTGAAAGACCTAGTAGGTGGTAGAACTGGGATTTGAAACCAAGAATTCTGGCCATGTTCTTAGCCACTTCTGTTGTACTGCATGACCAGTAGGAACAGAAAACCAGGGACTTCTCTAAAACAGATTCTTGAACTCTCAGTACAGTATTGAGATGGGGATTGGATTGATACAGCAGCAGGCCATTGTTCTGCTCCCTTGAGAATGAGAAGGTTCTAAGTAGGGAAGCCGCCTGCACTGGTCTTAGTGACTTGCAGTTGCATTGCTTTTGGGCAGTGATACGTAAAGGACTGTGTGTACTTATCTTTTAAATAATACTCTATTTTAAGGTAAAGTACTTGTTTTTCAGTATTTGAATATAATTTAATATGATCTGTTAACAATTTTTGAGGTCTTAATTTGATTTTCATCTTAGATCAAAGTTATTTTTTACGACTGGAAACTAGAAATTCGATTTCACCTACATACCATTATTATTATGTAGGAAATCTCAAGCATATGTTATATGAAGTCACTTTTTCATTCTATTCTGAGCTGAATGAAGCCCAGAATTACTGATTCTCTGTTATATAAGTAGAGGCAGTTCCATTCAAACTACTAAGTCTCAGTCACTTACGAAGAGAGACACTCCAACTGCCCCAAACTCCTGAGCTCCCACTGAGAATTCTTGATTTGCCATATATCACCCCTCCAACCCTTGCCAAATTAAATTTAAAAAGGCATACATTCTTTGTATTTAATTTCCTTTCCCCACTTAGAGGGTTTATTATTACTGTGGAGGCTCCTATAGGAATTTTAGAATTATTAAATCATTATAGATTTGCAATTAGAGAAAGATAAGTTATTAAAGAAAATATAGGAACAGTATAAAGAAAAGAATCTTGGTTTTATAGAGCTCCCAGGCAATTCTTATCGTAAGGGCCCCTTTTTCTCAAAGATACCTGTTCCAAAATTATCTAAATTTTTTTATATTAATTTGTATGAGGACTTTAATTTCACTTGAAGCATTTTGAAAATAGATGTCCTTTCGGAGAAGTCCAGATGCTAAAGGGAGAAATATGGTGCTATTATTAATTCACACAGTGGTTGAAAATGGAGATGGAGGGATTTGTGGTACTTTAAAGATAGGAAAAACCCACCTGTCAGATGCTACCATGGCTTGAGAGAGCATTTAGAAGAGAGTGGTAGAGGTCTGGGAAGGCCATGAGTATATGGTAGCTTGAAGGACCGAAGAGTAATACAAAATAGGAAAGGGACTCCAAAGGCAGCATTTTCCTGTTTCAAAATGTTGCTTAAAGTTAGTAAGAAAATGGGAAGGAATTCTTGTCTTTTTTTTTTTCTTTTTTTCTTTTTCTGAAGCTGGAAACGGGGAGAGACAGTCAGACAGACTCCCGCATGAGCCCGACCGGGATCTACCCGGCACACCCACCAGGGGCAACGCTCTGCCCACCAGGGGGCGATGCTCTGCCCCTCTGGGGGGTCGCTCTGCCGTGACCAGAGCCACTCTAGCGCCTGGGGCAGAGGCCAAGGAGCCATCCCCAGCGCCCGGGCCATCTTTGCTCCAATGGAGCCTTGGCTGCGGGAAGAGAAGAGAGAGACAGAGAGAAAGGAGGGTGTGGGGGTGGAGAAGTAAATGGGCGCCTCTCCTATGTGCCCTGGCCGGGAATCGAACCCTGGTCCCCTGCATGCCAGGCCGACGCTCTACCGCTGAGCCAACCCGCCAGGGCCGAATTCTTGTCTTTTTAATCCATGCTACATGTCTTCCTGCTGCCAGGATCAATAACCCCCAAAAGAATGTATAACCATATGGTAACCTTGGGAAAATCTTGGTCACCTTTGGCCATTATTATAATGTTTGTATATCAAAATATATTTCCAGTATTTAGAGATAACATACACTGTTTCTTTTATTGTCTTCTCTCATGAGAATCATGTAAAGTGAAATGCAGTTATTTTTGTATCTCAGATTGCAAGTCTGATATAATAAAAGCCTGTTTATTTTAGTGGTAAATATTGGTATAAAAAATTACTTTAGCCTGACCAGGTGGTGGCGCAGTGGATAGAACGTCGGACTAGGATGCGGAGGACCCAGGTTCGAGACCCTGAGGTCGCCAGCATGAGCGCGGGCTCATCTGGTTTGAGCAAAAGCTCACCAGCTTGGACCCAAGGTCGCAGCCTCGAGCAAGGAGTTACTCCATCTGCTGAAGGCCCGCGGTCAAGGCACATATGAGAAAGCAATCAATAAACAACTAAGGTGTCGCAATGAAAAACTGATGATTGATGCTTCTCATCTCTCTCCATTCCTGTCTGTCTGTCCCTATCTATCCCTCTCTCTTACTCTCTCTCTGTCTCTGTAAAAAAAAATAATAATAATAATTAAGATAAATAAAATTTAATTTTAAAAAATTACTTTAGTACATGTTTTACTTGCTTATATGTATAATTCATTAGTTTATGAATATTTATATTGTATAACTTCATCTAAAAAATACTTTTACTTAATTTTAGGTTACGTTTAGCAAGAATGAATGAAGAGATGCGGGAATCAGAAGGACTTTATGGACAGCCAGGTCAATATTCTACTAATAACCATACTGAAATGCAGTATAAGAAATGCATTCAGGAATTTATCAGTTTACAGTTGGAAGACTCATAGTTGTTTAGTAAACTAACTTAATATTACAGAGTTTTTATAACTTGTAAATTGTGAGTTATTAAGGATGTACTGTACTTATTGAATTCTTGGGGGTGGCTAACTCCTGGGCCTTTAAATACCAACAACTATTGCCATTACAGTACACATTTTCTTGCTGTATTTAACTCTGGCTGCTGACTTCTTTCTCTGCTGTACTGATGTCTTCCACATACATTCCAGTGAGGTCAATGGGATAATAGTGTATCTTTATATACTGACAGCAGCACAACAGTCATTTTCTTTTTGAAATTCTCCTTAGCTGTCAAGGAATATAACAAATTTTTCTTTTGTTATTCAGGGAATTTCTATAAATTGTGTTCAGGGAAAACAAATCACCATGTGTTTGGCATATAAAAAGTCAGTATGAAAAACACCTAGAAAATGAATAGTTTTATACTCTGACATAAACATCAGTTGAAAGTTTAAAAAATAAAATTTACCAGAAGGTTGAGAAGTCCATAACAGGAGTGGAGTTAGTTTAAAAGGTATAGAGAAAGGTCTCATTTTACTGTATAGCTTTGCCCCAAGCACTTGTACAGTATCTGTTGGATAAATGGACATTTTTCAAACAATATTTTGTAAGCCTGCTGGCAAAGTAGACTTACTCAGATTTGTGAGATCTAACTCAGGATCAGCTCAGGCCTCATTCTGAGTAATTTTCACCCTTGAGTCAAAATGTTAAGAAAAGGAAGAAATGTTGATCAGATTCTTTTCTTTGATAAACATATCAAATAATTTGGTCTGCAATTTTATGAATTTGAGTATATGAATTACTAATATATTGGTTTTAAATTCATATACATATTAGTAAGACATTTCTGGAATTCATGACTAAATTGAGATTGTTCAGTATATTTGATTTTTTAATGAATATTAATATATTATTTAAAAAGTAGCTTGATAAAATCATCTACTATTCCTCTCTTTTGAAATTTCTGTACTTTGGGCTAGCTTCAACCATTTATATTAACCAGATTAATATATAATTAGTTTAAATATGGGTCCATTCTTTGTCAGAGGGTTGTATTTACTACTATTTCTGGTCTAATATAAGAGGGGACAAGTAAGAACTGTGAGAACAGAGGAACTCCATCTAGCTACTTGTAATCTAGGGTGTCCCACTTTAACCCTGTGGATCAAACAATACTGCTGACTCATGGTATACCACGACGTGAGAGAGCTGAGAAGGGTGAAGTCTCAGTGTTAATTCTGAATCTCACCCTTTTGTTTTAAACTTGAATGTTAGATTTTAAATAAGTTATAATTTTGTAACATATACTTAAATGATAGTATTACTAGGCCATTTTTGAGGCCTTTGTGTTTAAGCACTTTAAAATAAAAGTTATTCGAAGGCTATGACCGATATTTGTGAGCTAAGAATGATCTTCAAGATTTTAAGTTAAACAATTATTTTTCCTGAAACCTTAAACTTACGGAAGTGTTTGGTCAGCTGCTCTTTACTTAAGGTGTTTGGTGATGAAATTACACCCAACTGCTTAGTCAGAAGGGCAGTGGTTGACTTTTCTCTGGAGTTGGGATGCTTGAAAGGACAGGGCTTCTATGTTCTTGCAACTTCAAGTTCCACCTGAATTGCGTGGGCTTCTGCCACCAGTTAGAAGTATTCATGTGTCTCTTTCACTGTCATTTTATGTGCAAGTTTATGAGGATGTACTTTCTATTGATTTGCAGAAAAATAGATTTTTGCAGTTTATTCAAATGAAAATTTGAAAAAAAAAAAGGCCTTGTTCTAAAAAACAAACTTTCTACCACTCTCAAGTTTTAGTTTAGGGGTTAAAAAATAAATCAGCCTGACCAGTGGTGGTATAGTGGATAGAGCTTTGACCTGGAATGCTGAGGTCCCAGGTTTAAAACTCCGAGGTCACTGGCTTGAGTGTAGGCTCATCTGGCTTGAGTGCAGGCTCACCAGGTTGAGCGCAGGATCACTGGCTTGAGTGTGAGATCATCAACATGACATGCTCCCAAGGTCACTGGCTTGGCTGGAGCCCCTCCACTCCATCTCTCTTTCTTCTTTCTCCAAAACAAAACAACCCCAGAATTCTGGAAATAGTGTATCAGCAAAATAAAATGAGCTTTTGATCTATTTGAGGATCATCTTGATGATAATTAGATTTTTCTAATTTTCCTAGTTAGATTTATTTAGAGAGTCTGATATTTAAAGCAGAACAGTTTTATATTTATACAGGTGACGTGGTTAAATGGTGAAGCCATTGCTTTATGGCTTCTTTTCTTATTCCTTTATGAGTCTTTGGAGAGCAGATGTTTGCTTAGGCAGCAGGTCTTTTTTCCCCTTCACCTACCACTGTAAATTTTTCCCATAGATTTTGGTTGGTTATTTTGTCTAGATCCTTTTTTTGTTGCCTAGAACAAAAAAAGAAAACCTCAGAATTCTGGATAGTTCTAAAATGCAGGTATTTTCAGTCTTTTGATAATGAAGAGCTCTACAATTTAAAAGACTCTGATATTATCTTTGGGAATCATGGACCTATTTTTAGGAACCCCCACATCTGATTTTCTGTCTACTGCCCTGACCTCAGAGTCCCAATTTTTTGCAAGGTGACCTGACGAGCACATGTTTCTGGAAAGGAAGATTTATTTATCTCTATCAGTTCCTTCAGCTTTTAGGAAGATTGAGGGGGGGGGGAGTGAAATATCATGCTCTGTTCTCAATTGATAGAAATCAGGTGGTTCCAGCAGTTCAGCTTCTGATTCTAGGATTCCTCGATTGTTGGCAGTTTCTCAGCCGGTTGAAAACCACTTCTTTAGTTAACCACTGTTTATTCATATGAGCATGTTGCTGGCAAAAGGCTGAGTACTAATCTAATCAGTGGGGCAGGATTAGTTGGGGTTGGGGCTTCACATGCTGCCATCTCTTTGCTCAAGAGCAAAATCAACAAAATCTTGGATCATTATAACTGCTGTTGTAGTGCTTATTCTGAAAACCAAAATCAAAAACTATTTTAAACTATCAGTGGAAACACAGTAGTCCACATTTTAAAAACTTGGAACTGTCCAGGCACATAGGAAAGTTAACTTTTTGAAGAGAAATACAATGTGATTAAGTAATTTAAAGGATATAACTTAGCATTACAAATACTGGGTGGTTACTTGTTTACCATTTATAATTAACTGTTAAATGTACTTCTGTGAACTTTCCAAGGCTTCATATTCTGGGCTATTATTTATGTATTCTAGTGTAGACAGGTTTTATTTGCCTTGGAATACATTCTAAATGATTAAAATTATATTTAAATTTTAAAGGATCACATTGGAGTTCAATTTGTGTTAACTATATTAAATATTTTAGTCACTATTGTTATTGTAACATTTGTTTTTTTGACCACACATTTAGAGGCCTAAGAAAGATATTATATTGATAGTCCATTATTTAGTGTTTTATTAGAAACTGAATGTTAAAATGTTTTTGTGTGTGAAAAAGACTTCTTTCTGTATTTTATTAACTCTTTTAAAATGTATTCATTAAGTGAAACCAATGACTAGTGTAGCACCAATGCTTTCCTTCAAGGAAGCATTTAATTCAGTGAATCAAAGATCTTATAATTTGTTTTGCATGGTACAATGGTTCTACTAAAATGTACTTGTGTAATAGGTCCTAGGTTATTTTAAAACAAAACCTGTAAAACCACAAAAAAGAAAAAAAATTCACAGCTTGTTATACAAAATATGCATTTCTGATAGTAGAAGCCATATATTGCCATTGTACTGTTGTAATACTTAAGAATGCTCATCTGGTGCTATCTGTAACTACTTGGCATTAGTGTCTGCTAGATCCTCTTCCTGTTTCTTCTTGAATGTATAATGTGTGCCTTTTAAGTTACTTCTGGTGTTGAATGGTAAAATCAGTGTGGTATTTTTGTATTATGATCTGCACTTTATACTTTCTTGGAAAGTAAAATTCCAGACTCTCCAGTTTGAATAGTATTTTAAAACTATTTATAATGTTTACAATAAATATTTTAAATATTTTAATTCAACATCTAAGAATAAGGAAAATTTTAAAATATTTTTTATGGTTTCTTAATTGATATTTAACATGGTCTCTTCTTACGTTTATTTTATATCTTTTAGAATGGCTAAAAATGGGAATAGATAGTTTGTCTTTTAATGTGAGAGTCAACTTTTAAGAGGTTATAATTGGATTGTCTTACCAGTTCGGCATATCAACCTTTATTTTTATAATTTTAGTAACAATGAGTTCAGTGTTACTCTTAGCCAACTGTATTAAGATTCTCTCCTTACATTTTTCTTTTTAAAGTTGATTGATTCAGGTCATGAGAACATTTCCAGGGTTAAATGAAAACTATATGGAGATTTTAATAACTTGCTTTTTACATAGACTAAATATTAAAAGTGACTAAATATTGAAAGTATTAAAATTTTTTTATTGAAAATTTTGTGTTATGCTATTAGACCTTTTTACTAGATCTTTATCCTACTCCCCAAACTTTTTTCTAATTCTCAAAGATTTTGGTATGACATTTATTGCCTAAAAAAATCTCACTTTTCCAAAGCTGACAAAACTTGCTGCACTATTAACAACAACTGTAGCAAATGAGTTTGTAATAAGATGGATGCATGGTATATTAAGGGGAAATAATTATAAAACCATGTTGCAACAATAGTCATGTAAAATAGTGACAATCTAAATCTTGAAAACTGAACTATGCCAAGCTTATTCATAAAGCTGATGTTAATAAGAAGCATTTATGATGGATGATTCATCTTGAAAATAAGATTTTATTTTATACAAATCCTTTATCGGAGGTATAATCTATATGTGTGTACACAATTTCTTGTGGCAAGAAATATGTATAGTATTCAAATCTGCTATAATATCAATATATATAATCTAATTCTCTACAAGCATATTTGTATGTATATAGATATGTGTTATTCTAATTTAACATATATTTTGGGTGTTTCTTTCTTTTTGTCATAGCATTCTTGCTCATATGACCTTCAGTAAATAAAAACTTCTGACTAAATGTAGAATTATGATTTTATAGTCATTTTCTAGGCTTTAATCACTTTATAAGCTTAGTAAGCAGTGAATTAGGTGCATTAGTTTTAGATAAGCATTAAAGTTAGAGTTAAGAATTCTTTTTCACATGCTATTTAAATTAGAATGCCTCTTAATTAAAAGATAATATTAAAATAGGCTTTTTACCCCAGCTGATTATCAGTTTTGTCTTTTTAATAACTTGCATCCATCAGAAACATTTAGAATTTGTTTTTGGTTTTTCCTTTTGGTCTTGATCAAGAGAAATATGTATTTAAAGAATGTCTTGTTTACTATACCTCACTTAGAATGACTTTTATTTCTCATGTATTAATAAATGTTTTTCTGTACATTGCTTTCAAATACTTGCATCTTTGCTCTTTTCTAACTCTGAACTTTCCTCTGTGGCTGCATTTGAGGTGCTTTATTCAGGTATAGTTCTTTTTTCTTTCACTATATACTTTCCCAGCATTTATATTTAGTTCATCTTTTTTCTTTCAAAAATGCTCATCTGAACAAAATTTTAATATAATGAATAATAAAAGTTACTAGACATAAAAATGTCATCTTTAATATTTTTTATTGTAAACATTTTAAAAGTGTTTTTATTTTCCTTTCATGCAGGTGATGAAACTTATCAGGACATTTTTCGTGATTTTTCCCAAATGGCATCCAATAATCCAGAGAAACTAAATCGTTTCCAGCAAGATTCACAGAAATTCTGATGGTTTTTAAGAAAAGGGGAAAATATTAAATCTGGTGACTTCCTAATGTATAGATCTGAACACTCACGAATTTTTACTGCTTTAATTCTACTTAATTTTAGTAGATACGGAGTGGTTTGGTTAAAAGGTACCCATTCATTGATATTAAGTATAACATAGAGCTTTAGTAGTTGGAAGAGGAGCCTACTTTAGGACTTCAAAAAAGGAAAAAAAGTCTGTTTAAAGAGCTATGTTTATAGATAAAAGTTGACTCTAGATTTAGACGATCTTTAGGTTACTAGATCATAAGAGTTTGGACAAAAATCTTTTTTGCTAGTGGAGGGTAGCATTTATTTCTTTCCTTCTGTGCGTCGTGCCCAGTCTCGTTCAAGCGTGTCTGCATCAAGTGGGAGCTGACTGTCCTTCTGACTCGGATGCCTTTTCTCTAGTTTCTGCGATGATTTTTAGTGGCTCAGAAGTTGTTTTGTTTTGTTTGAGTGGCCTAACTAGTGTTCACACAGTATGTTTCCACCATTTGCTCATAAATGCAGTTATTCTCCTTAGATGTCATTATTATCCAGTACTTTAACATACAGTGGCTGTGCAGGTAGTTATAACTCAGTCCTTCAGGTTTATTCCATTTTATGAAGCAAAAAGAAGCCCTTAACAATTTTTTTAAAATCACCAATAGATTCTCATTTATAGAAATTGGAGTTCTTTATTGTTGGGTCGATTTCCTAAAACCTAGACAAATTTATTGATGTAATAAAACTGTGTTTCAAAGGTTACTTGAATGTTGCAAATTTTTGCTTTTATCAGATTGTAACTTTCAAAGAAAAAGCTTATAAAATAATGGTTTATAAAATAATGTAGAGGATTTCTGAATTGGAATTTGTCCTTTTGAAGATACATTTTTGCTATTGGTCCTTGTGAAAGAAAAATCTCTTTGTAAAAGGAGAAAAACTTCATATTTTTCTGAATTTTTACTCAAATATGGCAATAAATTGCTTTTTAATTTTTCCAACATCCTGTGTAGTTGTACACAGTGTATATTTAAATTATAGCATCTACGTAGATTTATTGTTTGGTTATATGAATCACAGATCCTTTAATTCCAAAATATTATGGATATACAATTTACCAAGTATATGCAACAAATTAGTCTTGATTCTATCTTTGGTTGACATTGACATATCTCGTTAGGAGAGTATAAAATGATTTAGTAATTTGCCTTATGGCTTCTTTCTAATATTGTCAACAGTTAAGTTTAGTCTTCTTTTACAAATTACATGTAAGTTATTATCGATACTCAGTTTCTAAATAAGAGAGGTTGTTAAATTTGGGTTATCAAATAAGTAGATAAATAATATATAATTGGGTGGATAATAGATTTTCTAACACCACCTCCCCCTCCTTAGAGTTTTATAAATTAATTGACCGTCAAAACGAAATCTGTCTAAACAAATTATACTGAAATAAATTCACATCACATGAAAGGTTCCATGTTTGCTTGGCTAAATTGCATGCATATAATGCTTATTTGGTTATAGTCACTGCATAGTAGATAAGAATAAAAACTATATTTATGAATATTTCTAAGGAAATGTTAATTTCTAAAGCTTGTATTGTAATTAAAACAGTAACTGGAACATGAAATCTTTCCTGCTTCACCTCAGAGTCACAGAGCATCTAACTTGACAAAAATCTGATTTATAACATTTTTATTAGAGTATACTTTGAAATTAATTGTTAGAAAAACTCAAGGATAAGGAAATATGTTGGAAACAAACAAAGAGAAAAGAAAAGAGTGCCTCACTCTTCCTTTGTAGTGCCTATTCCCGTTTTAATCCTAGGACTTCATTCCTGATGCTCCTAACCTTTATCTGAGGAAGCCTAGGCAGTTTTCCTTTCGGATCCAGCCATTTGGTGCTTCAGAAAACCTCTGGGATCTCTCGTTGTGAAGGCATTTCTTCATGACAGTCTTACCTCCTGTGGCAGTAATTAGTGTCTACTTAAATTTAATTGTCAGAGATGTATTTGAAGTACATAAAGAAGATCACGGTTCTGAATGTCTTCAGAGGAAGCAAAATTTTTGACAGTATAGGGAGTCTGCTACTACAAAATGCATTTCTGTGGCTTGATTTCTTGAATGTGCTGAGACATAATTTTGATTAAATTCAGCAGAAATAATATAGTAAACAAGACTATAGAGTATAATAGTTACAAGTAGTTACAAAGTAAGTTGGCTCTTACCAGGGTAAATTTAGCTGTGTCAACTAACAGCTTTTCTTTGTATGTAACAAATCTGAGTTTTATTACACTGTGAATTATTAAATGCTATTAAATGCATTATGAGAAACATAGTGTAAACAATGTTAATCATACTTTTGGGTCTCATAGGTCAATGTGGTTGCCCTGTATTTTCTTTTCCTAACTGATCTGCTGATAGTAGTTTCTGATTCCTTCTCATTTCATTATTCTGTTTGCTCATATCATTAGCTTATTAACTTAAAAGTTAGATTAATATCAAAATAAGAATATTGTTTGCACTATGAGGAGTTCATTAGGTGTAGTTTAATGTTACAGCTAAAGATATTGAGTAGTTATTTGCAATTTTTCAATGTAACACACGTTTAAGATTTGTAGGGTCTTAAAAATTACCTTTGGTACAGTCAGTCCTTAGAAATTCAGGAATTTCCAGGGATTCACTACAGTACAGTGTTTGCCTAATTTGTACTGGTCTTCACTATAGATTTTTTTTTTTTTTTCACTATAGATTTTAATGAACTTGGGTGTTTGCTTTTCAAAACATAGATTTAATTTGGAATATGTACTTTGGTTCTTCATGATTGTATTTTGGAAAAAAATACTATGCCTTTATAATCTGGACAACTCAAGTTTGTGATGTATTAAGCAGTATTTTAGAAATATAATTTTATACCTATAAAGTATGGTCACAATAAAACATTTTAAATTAAGTTTACTACCCATTTTGAATAATGAGTCATTCCCTTATCACTCTTACATTGTCACATTAACTTTTCTGTTTGTCAGCACTTTGACCATGGACATGAGCTGGGAAAATGATGTTTTTATAGAATTGTTTGTCCAAAATGACTTCTGACCTGCATGACATAGTGGAAAGAGCACTGACTAGTAGTTACTATTCGTCTTGAATTCTGAGCTTCTCACAAGTAAAACAAGTGTGAGAAACGAAGTGAAACTAACAGTACCCCTTGGCGTACTGTTCTGCTGTTCACACTGTATTTGACATCATTTCATCTCATCTGATTTCATGGTAGGGCTTCTGCAATCTTACTGTAAGAGTGCCAACATTGTCTCTTCTTTACCTGGGCTACTTGTCATGTTTTACAGAGGGGATCACTGGCTTGCTGGTTGGTGGCATAGATGACACCAGAACCCCTGTCTATCTACTAGTCGGAGGCACTTTATTTGTATCATGAATTGATTTGAAATCATTGTAACAAAATCTGATAATGACTGCTAGCTTTCCTTGTGTTTTGATAAAGACTCCATATATTCTAGAATTTGGATATAAAATTACCTGAAACAAATAGATTAGGACTTGAAGACATTAAGTTGTAGGAAAATTTACATTTTTGCAATAACAAACATCAATGAAAGCAAAAATTACAAAGGTAATTTTAATTTACCACATACAGGCATACTTTGCTTCATTGTGCTTCACCTCTGTTGTGTCTTTACAAATTGAAGGCAAGACCCCCCACCAGCAAAAAGATGACTTGCTTTATTGTGGTGGTCTGGAAGTGAACCACGGTGTCTCTGAGGTATGCCTGTACTCACAGGTTAGATGAAAGCTAGCTAACGAGCTAAAAGGGGCTTGGGTTCAGTTTGGTGGAATCTTGGCATCTACAGATGGGATTTTGTGGACATCCTTTTCTGTTTACATAAATTTATCTACTTAAAATGAGATAATGGGGAGAGGGAAGCAAGGCTTGATTAAGTAAGCCTTTTTCTGTATTGGTCTTTTCAGTATTTTATGTTCTAGATTTTCTTATTTTTCCTCAACAACTCTCCCTACCTTTGGGTGTTAATTTTAAACAGGGAAAGCTTGCTACATTATAAAGATTGTTGACATCATTTATTTTACACAAAGGCTAAAAGTTAACTTTTGGAAATGATGAGCTACTTTTTGATGTGTTTACTTGTGCTTTGTGGTAATTTTGGATCATTCCAGTCATAATGACCTCTTACATATAATATTTCTTGTTACCTGTTGAAAGGTGTTTCAAAGAATGTATAACCAACACATCATTTACTTTTTATTAGTATGTAGAGGATTTGTATCTAATTCATGAATGTAGTTTTACTGTAGTTTGTCATTGTAAATGGAACAAAGTACATTATCTTTATAGTTATTCTAAAATGTACATTATGTAAGAATTGTAAATATTATACTTGATTAAATACTTTGTATCTGAAAAATTATAAATCAATAAAAATTTCACCTCATGATGATGTCCTGTATTCTTTTCTAACCCTGTTAAATTAATTCACATTGCTCTTATTTCCTGATTGCTTCAATAAAGAAATCCATCTTGATCTTTTAAATATTTTCTTCTGTCTGATCACAGAGTTGCATGGCTCCCAGTTTATTAGATAAAAAACTGCAAATGCTTTTTTTGGGGCCCTAGCTTTTTTTTTTCTTTCTGTCATTGACATATATGTTGAAGTTTCTAATCTATGTAACACATTCACACTAAATCCTCTTAGTAAACAAACAAAAACATGTTTTTATATGAATTAAGATTGAGGAATGGAGGGGCTGAAAGAACAGATTTGGAGTGAATTGCCTGGTTTTGCCTTAAAAGCTAATTGAAAGCAGACACATAAAGCTTTTCTTTGTAACTTGCTTTATTCCACTTCATTTCATTTTCAGGATCGTTCTATGAAGTAGAGAACCCACACCACTAGTCAGTAAATGTTTTAAATGAAAACAAAGCCTGTTTTTTTCTTATTGCAAAATGATACTTTTTCATTTTAGAAAAATGTTTAAATTACAGTAAGAAAAAAATAAAATAACTATTCATAATTTCATTATCTGTCCATGCTGTCCAATGTGGTATCCACTGGCCCCGTGTGGCAATTGAAATTTAAATAAAAATTACACAAAATTAACCTAGAGTTTATCTGTTGCACTGCCATGGTTTAAGAGCTCACTAATGTGCCTTGTGAATGCTGTTTTGAACATGGCAGATTCTAGAACATATCCGTCATTGTAGGAAGTTCTGTTGGGTAGTACCAAGGGAGACTTCCTTGGTATATGCCCTGATAGACCTTTGGGTATGTATATTTATATACAATGGGATCATCCTGTTATATGCTGCTTTCACTTATTAAATGGGGAACAAGTTTTTAAGTTCTTAAGTATTTAACATCACTTTGGGGAGGATTTAAAAAATATTTTATGAAAAATTTCAACCATAAAAAGTAGAATAACTTCAATAGCTATTACCTCATGGCTGAACATTGTTTTATCTATACTCCCATTTTTTTTTATCTTACCCAGATTTGTTTTTTAACCAGATCTCAGACATTTCACTAACAAATTGTTCAGTATGTATCTCTAAAAGGGTACCAAAAATATAGAAAAAGAAAAAAGCCCAATCATAATACCACACTTCTTTAAACTAGAAAACTATATAATCAGTTTTCAAATTTTCAAAATTGTCTTAAATGTGTTTTTTTTTTTTAATAGATTTTTTCAAGTCACAATCCATATGTTTCATTGCAGTTGGCTAATAAGGTCTATAGCTTGGTTCTTCCATTATTATTTTTTTAGATTTCTACTTGCATTTGTTGAATGTGTAACTCTTATCGAAAACATCCTTTTAGTTTAGCCCCTTCATTGATGAACATATGATTCTAATTTCTTAGCATCATAAACCTAGCTCTGCTTTATTCTTATGGCTAGTTTTTGTAGTACATTCTTAATTAGTTCCTTAGGATGAATTCCTAGATTACTAGTTTACAATGCTGGTTTACAATTGGCGGGTATATTTTTGTGGATCATTTAATGAATCAGGCACTCTGTTAGGTATTAGGGACATTATGGAGAATTTTGCTTTCTTGCAATGGAGAAAGTTGGGACTGGGTAATTTATAGGTGGCCCTTAATGGAGTTGTTGAGGATAGTGTCTCAGCTGGATGCTTGCTGGTTTGGTTAGTGGCAAGGCAGTGGCACCTAAGCCAAGGTCTGAAGCAGAAAGCTGGCTGGGTGAAGGTCTAGGGCAGTGCTTTTCAAACTTTGGTCTGTAAAACCATCATCATCGAGACTCGGGCTCACTGAAGATGAATAGGGCATGAGTCTTTATGTTTTTACTAAGCCTCCCAGGTACTTCTAATGCCAATCAAAACTTGAGAACCACTGTTTAAGGGAGAAACATTCATTTGGATAGCAGAACTGAAAGTTCTCTTAGGGACCAGAAAGATTTTAGGATTGCCAGAAGGCCTTCCAGAGAAGTTGTACCAATAAACCCTCATCTGCTGTGAAGGAATGTGTCTGCTTCTCTGTATCCTTGACAATACTGGGTAGTAGTCAATGCAAAAAACAAACAAACAAACAAAAAAAAAACTACGTTACGGATTTAGAAATTTTACAACAGGAAAAAAGTTACCTCTAATCTCTGGTCAGAAAGAGAATTTGGCCAAAGTTAGTTGGAATGGAAAGGTAATTGTGCTCACCAAAATTCTTTAGCTATGTTCTTACATATCCAGCTGTATCAACACTGTTCATAAAAATTAGGGGATATTTTATCGCTCCATATTCATTTTGAAATATTCTCAAATTCTGCTCACAAAAATTAGGGGATATTTTATAGCTTCCTATTCATTTTGAAATATCCCCTAATTTTTTGAGCTGAGGAAATAGCACATAGCACCATCTGACACACTACATTCTTTTTCTTGTCCATTTTCCCCTACTAGAATGTAAACTCCATGAGGTCTGAAGAATAAGATAACTTGTTGAATAAGAACTAAAGTAAGTGGCAGAGGAAAACACCTTATTGATGGTGTTGGTCAGGGGAGTAAGAGGCACAATTCGAGAATTCTTTCTCCCTTATAATAAAAAGTAATTAGAATGTAATAGAGCTGTAGGGATTCTGTGGAACATGTAATGGGATTCTGTGGAACATGTAATGAAGTCTTAGTGGAGATTTGGGGTTTAGTCTTTGTAAATACTCTAGAAAAGCTATAGTTGCTAATTATATTTTGGTATTTGTTGGATATTTAGATTTTCTTTTTAGGGCTTGTTTTTTTTTTCTTTTTTAAAATTTTTACTTATTGATTTCAGTGAAAGAGGAAGGGGGGGGGGAGAGAGAGAGAGACAGAAACATTGAACTGTTACTGTATGTGCCCTGACTGGGAATCGAACTGGCAACCTCTGTGCTTTGAGACGATGCTCTAACCAACTGAGGGCTTGGTGTATCTAGCATACTTTACATTGTTTACTACGTGTTAGATACTGTTCTGTTTTTTAATCTATTGTCTCTCATAATCCCCATGAGGCATAAGTACCAGTATTAGTCCCGTTTTACATATGGGTATAATTGCAGTTCAGAGAGATTTGGTAACTCGCTTGATGTCTTATCAACCTGTAGTGGCAGAGTAGTCTTCCAGCCTTGAAATACAGCTCTCTTAGCTTGCTCTTAACAAGCGCTTAAGAGAGCTTGCTTTCTTAATCAGCGTTATCTGCTGAAGGTTGTGGTACAGTACACACAACTCAGAGCTCAAGTTACTGCTTTCAGTTTTAATCTTGGCTAAAAGCTTGAGCTTTGGAAGCAGTGAGACTTGGGCTCTGTTACCTCAGATCCTGGCTCTATTACCTACTAGCCAACTAGATTTAGGCAATTTATTTCTCTAAATCTCAATTTCCTGATAGTAAAGTGCAACTATTACCTCTTAAGAGTTGTGAGGATTACAGGAACCAAAGAACCTACTACTTAGTTGAGTTAATTCTGCTCTTGGGTTTTTGTCTTTCTTTTTAAAAGGTGAGGTAGCACGCATTGAACTTGTTGCCAAGCCTGTTTCAAGGGTTCAATGTTTTCCAGAAAAGTGTTGCTCCAGTTGAAAAGAACAAGAGTTAGAAATGAGATAAATTGTGGTCTGACCTGTGGTGGCAAAGTGGATCAAGCATTCGACTTGGAATGCTTGGCTGAAGTTACCAGTTCAAAACCCTTCAAAACCCTGGGCTTGCCCAGTCAAGGCACATATGGGAGTAAATACTTCCTGTTCTACCCCTTCTCTCTCTCTCTCTCTCTCTCTCTCTCTCTCTCTCTCTCTCCTCTCTAAAATAAATAAAAATTAAAAAAAAAAATTGTGGTCTGGAAACCACACTGAGAAATAACGGCCCGTCACAATAAACTGGTGAGAGAATTTATACGTGCATTTGTCCATGCGTTTTTACCTCCACTTCTTTCAAGCATGCAGATCATTTGTATATGTTTCTTCACTACGGTATATCATCAGTCCTTAGGAGACTGAAGTTAATGAGTTTTATGTACTTGCTTTTGTTCAACTATCCGGGTCAAAACTGCCACTGTGTGTGGTGTTGGATAATTTACCTCAATGAGCTTTAGTTTAGAATTTGCAGAACTACCTGGTACATATTAAAGCTTTTGAAAAGTGTTTGTTTATTTTAAAGAATTAGTATCACAATCTCTGGAATTCCCTTCAAACTCGGAACTGTTCCGAAGTTTTGGGCAGCGGGGTCCCCCTGCTGGCCACATCCTTTAGATGCCTCTGGTCGGCCTCAGATATGATATGACAAGTTGGGTGGGCAGGCGATTTCCATCCACCTCACGTGTCTACCCTATTTGACCATAAATGGGGAAGGAACTTGCTAGTTTAAATTCCCCAGCCCCAGCTGGTCTCCAAGGTGTGAAAAGAGTCGGGCCTCCAAGAAATTAGGGGGAATAAGGTATAGAGATAAACATTTTTCTCTTTGTGTATGCATTTTAATGTTTTTGCCAACCGAAGCTACTGCGTTGGGGGCGTCTCAGTTCCTTTCAAGGCTCAGCTTTGATACCAGCGTCTACGGCTAGGCACTTAAGAGGTCCAATTTTCAAAGCTCGTACAGCCCGCTCTACTAGCTGCTCAGACGACAATGGGACAGCTACTACCGACGCGCGGGCTCTGATTCTAGGACCCAACGGCTGCCGGGCTAACCTGGCCACGCCTCTCCGCGCATCAGCGCCCGCGGATTGGCTCTGTGCAGCGTGGCTCCGCCCCCGCCATGGCCGCCGTCTGCTGCCGGTGCTACTAAGTGGTTACTCGAGTACCTGTTTCCACCGCTCTTCTGGCTGCAAGGTCCCCAGTTCTTGGCGCATGGGTATTCTCCGAGGCGGGCCCCCATGCGCTCGGGCCATGGCCCGCCTGGGCGCTGTGCGCTCCCATTACTGCGCGTTGCTGCTGGCCGCGGCCCTTGCCGTCTGTGCCTTCTACTACCTGGGCTCAGGCCGGGAGACCTTCTCCAGCGCCACCAAGAGGCTGAAGGAGGCCCGCGCCGGCGCCCCCGCCGCGCCCTCGCCGCCGGCCCCGGAACTGGCGCGAGGCTCGGCGGTGCCGGCCCTGGGTGCCAAGGCCAAGAGCCTGGAGGGCGGCGGGGCGGGTCCGGTGGACTACCACCTGCTGATGATGTTCACCAAGGCGGAACACAATGCAGCGCTGCAGGCCAAGGCCCGCGTCGCGCTCCGCTCCCTGCTGCGTCTCGCCAAGTTCGAGGCTCATGAGGTGCTTAACCTGCACTTCGTAAGCGAGGAGGCCAGCCGCGAGGTGGCCAAGGCCCTGCTGCGGGAGCTCCTGCCGCCCGCCGCCGGCTTCAAGTGCAAGGTGAGCGGGGCCGCAGCTGGGGGCTGCGGGCGGGTAGCCTACCCCGGCTCCAGGGCGGCCAGGGCGCGCGCCTGGCCAGGTCCCAGGGGTTGTGAGGGGAGGGTCTTCATTACGCTGCTCACGGCTAACGCCTGTCTGTACAAAGCCTACCTGGTCACCACCCTCGTCCGCGCCCCCCACCCCCGCCCCAAATGTGCTTTCACCGCAAACTGGAGGTATCGCCCGGGGGCGTGTCCGGGGAGCCAGACGCGCTCAGCCGGTGCGGGAGTGGAGCCGAGGTGTTAACTTGACAACCTTGACCAGATCTCCCACTCCCCCACGAACCGGGGCCCCCTGGAGAGAATCGGCATCTCCTGCTCTCTTTGCTAGCGTTGCAAGATTCAGCAATACCTTCAGAGCCTGCCCCTCTTTTTGACTTGTGAGGAGAAAGCAAGTCATTTGAAGTCACCAATAGTCAATCTGTGCAGTCTTCTAGACAGGGTCTTGTTGAGGCTGCTTGAATTGTTGAAGTTGCCGCGGCATTTCTTACAGTTTTTAAGGTATTTCAGCCGGAACTGGTCAAGGCCAACCCCAGCCAGTGTGAACCATGTCATCCCCGCTCTGTGCCCCTTCTCTCCCACCTTCAAGGATCATGAACTCATTTAGAGAAGGTGCCGGTTCCTCCAAAGGAGTCAGAGAAAGAAAGCTGTAAGAGGAACCGAGAGCTCTGTCCTCGAGCTAGCCACCTTACTCCAGGCTGGACCAGCCTCTCCCCATCATCTCAGAGATAGGGTTCCAACTTAGTGTTAATTGCCTCAGTCAAAGTGGTTGCCTCATTTTGATCTAGTAGTTGCACAGAGGGGATCCAAGGTTTGATTTTTGAACAGGAATAGTAGATGATCTTTAAGGGTGGAGAATGGTGATGGTGAGGGGAGAGCAGTGTTCACATGTTCCTCCCAGTAAATGCCTAAGGGGAGATTTTGCTAGGATCTTGCAGGGTGTAGAGATCTGCCCCGACTTTCTGTTGCCTACAGAATCAAGTCCCAATTTCATGGTAAGGCTGCCTGTATGGTGGGCCTGGCTCTCTTCAGCTTTCTCATCCTTCGCCTACATGCTCCTTAGATCTTACCTGTACAGAATATACTTTTATGCAAGCTGTATTGTCTGCCCAGAATTTCCTAACTTTCCTCTTGGGGCCTTGGCTACTGTTAGCATTCACTTCTCATGAGAGTGTCCCTAGACTTGGTGACAGTCTGGGCCCAGCTCTCCACAGCTCTCCATTCCTGCTTCCCCCCACAGCATTAAAGGTCTGTCCCTCCCTGCTTGTCAGGAACTACCCCCCCCCCCACACACATACACCATAGTCAGGGAAGGTCACCTGGGCCTGGACCTCATGCTGTAACAGGAGGCCAGGAATCCAGGGCCTCCAGCTTGTGACTGGAGGGGCCTTTGGGACCCACTGTCTGACTTGGGGTTTTTCAGCCTGGGGCTCATCTTGATTTACTTAATCGGAATCTTCCAACTGGAGGTGGGGCCCGACAGCCTGTCCCAGGTGATCTTTAGGATTTGAACGTTTGAGAAACTGCACATTCCCATGGAGAAAACCGAGGGCCCTTGTCATAGGGCCAGTCTGGGTAGAAGTGTGATTTGACACCAGACACCAACCTGAAGACACATTGTCATCTGTTCACTTTCTGAATCAGAGGTAGCAACTCAGGCCTACTCGACATCATTGCCAGATCTCTCTCGCCCCTTATCCTGAGCTCCAGCCACAGCTTGTTGTATACCCGTTGCTTTCCAGCCTACATGCCTTTGCTTATGTTGTTGTACTGTCAGAATCAGGATGCTTTCTCCATCTCCAAGTATTTCCCATCTTCAGATAACATCCCTTCCTTGGAATTGTCCAAGAAACCCCCATTTGAAAGGCCTGTCTTCCTCCTCCTCCCTTGTGTACCTTCCTGGTGTTGTGACAATATCTTTTCTTATTCCCCATCTTTATGCATAATGCCTGGCACACATCACCAGAAATATTGGGCCAGGGACAGGTCCAACCTCAGGCCCATGTTTCCTGCTTGGAGTCTGTTTCATGTGTTTCTTTTCCTCTGCTGGGCCCAGTTCTGGCCGTCTTGGCTGTCACCCAAGGCCTGGAGGCAATTGCAGATGACCTGAGGTATTAATACCAACCTGTTGAAGCATGAGGATGAGGGTTTGGGGCTTCTAGCCAGATGGCCATAGTCAGATAATGCAGAGGTCCCCAACCTTTTTTGGGCCACGGACCAGTTTAATGTCAGAAAATATTTTCACGGACCGGCCTTTAGGGTGGGACAGATAAATGTATCACATGACTGAGACTGGCGTCAAGAGTGAGTCTTAGATGGATGTAACAGAGGGAATCTGGTCATTTTTTTAAAAATAAAACATCGTTCAGACTTAAATTATAAATAAAACGGAAATAATGTATATGGGAGTTGATGTTTCTTGTTCTTCCCCCTTTCTCTCTCTCTCTCTCTCTCTCTTTCTCTCTCTGTCTGTCTCTCTTCTCTACAATGAATAAATAAATAAAAATAATATATATAAAAAAAAACCCGGAAATAATGTAAGTTATTTATTCTTTCTCTGCGGACTGGTACCAAATGGCCCATGGACCGGTACCGGTCCGCGGCCCAGAGGTTGAAGACCACTGAGATAATGGCTTATCAGTTCCAGCAGAAGATTGCTCCTGTTGACTGGTACTCTGCTTTTAGGTCTCGGCACAGATGTTATATTTGCTTGGTAAACTTTTCTTGAGCTCTCATTATCCTCTTTCATAGCACCAAGTACTTTTCCTTAGTAACATTTATGACAGTTGTAATTATTGAATGAATTATTTGTCTGCCTTTCTAGACTATAAACTCCTTAAGGGCATGGAGTCTGATTTCTCTTCAATATTGTATCCCTAGCACCAAACATCATGCCTTACATATGGGAATGCATTTAATACCGAGAATCATTTTTCAGTATTAATTAGGAAGAAGGAAACTGTAGAATCACAGCTGGAAGGGACCTTCAAGAGCATATAGCACAACAGGTGAAGAAGCTTGCCCAAGGCCAGTTGGAGGGTGAGTTGAGGGGGGTGGTTACTGACCTGAATCCTTCGCCATTGTTTTTCCCTTTGTACCATGTTTCCCCTTAAAGGAGCACTTCTCTTTTGTAAGTTCTCTTCCAGAGAGAGTTGCCTTGAAGTGTGCTAGGACACCTTGGGAAGGGGAAGACAGCTCCTTGCCCACGCACCTGTCTAGAGACAGCCTGGAAGCTCCTCGTCCCCCAGGCTGGGCTTTGGGTCCCCACCATGCCTGCGAGATGCAGAAAGGGGCTATAGTGAGCCGGCCAGAACTCCTGCTCCCACTCTGAGGTCGCTTCTCAGGCTATGCACGTAAAACATAAACACCTTTTTGTTGAAATGGTTGCAGAAGTAGATCATAGAATGTTATTAGTGACCTTAGATTATATTGTAGTTAATTAAATAACTAATTAAAAAACACATTCACTTAACCAGAAAAATGTTGTTTTGACTGTTATCGAAACATTTCAAAGTCTACTGGTTTGTTGTCTTCTAACAGTGTGAAAATATATTATTTGTTCACCTATTTAATATACATCCAAACTTATGTTCCAGGTAAGGAGCTGTTTCTGGCCTATTTAATATTCCATGGATTAACTACATAGGATCACCTGGAGACAGTTACTAAAAATACAGAATCTGAGCGCCAGCCTTGTCTGTGGGTCAGACTCTCGGGGTGAGCCTGGGAATCTGAGTGTGTGTGGGGCTGCGGAGACAGTGTGGGAGTCACTTCTCAAAGGGTACAGCAGTGCCTGGTACTCTCCTGACATCTCTCAGACTCAGCTCCAGGATTCTCTCCTGTGCAGCCTTTCCTGAGGGCTTGATGCCTGGCACCGACTGTGCATTCAGGAAACATTTGACGTCCAGGCTGTCCTGGCTTCGCTGGCCTGGGAAAGGCTGCTATATTCACCTCACTAAAATGCTGATGTTATCACACCACTTTCACTCAAAACCTCCTGGCTTCTGGCAGACAGTCATCCCAGGTTATTCCAACATTCTAGACCCACAGCGGCTGACTTCAGCTTCCTTGTCCAACCTTGCCCCCCCGAAGCTATAGGAAAAGTTTTCTGAGCCCTGTTTTATTCTGTCTGTCAAGTGGAGTCCTACACTTCTGATTTAGGTGAAGATTTTTCACTTCCACAAGCCTTCCTTGCTGTTTATCAGATTTGATAGAATATGCCATGAAAACCCCACACAGTGGTGGTTTAAGCAAACTTGAGCTTTGTTTCTCATCTAACGAACAGAGGTAGGCATTTCGGGGTGCTTTGTTGAAGTTGTCATGGTCCTACGCTCCTTCCAGCTCTCTGTTTCACTAGCCCTGGGTGTGACCCTTGTCCTCATGGTCCCTGGTGGCTGCTGGAGATTAAGCCATCACATCTGTGTTACAGAAGCAGGGTGGAGAACCAAAGCAGGGCACCCACTTAAAAAAAGAGAGGTTCTGTTACCCAGGAAGGAGAGGGGAGCAGGTTTTGGGGTAGACAGTCAGCCACCCGTGCCCCACCCTTCAGGGGCCTACACTGCACTTTGAAGCTCCAAGAATGACCAAGCATCTGCTAAGTGTGAGACTGAATTCATAGCTACAGGGACATAGACGTGGGTCAGGGACACCTGCGCTGTCCAGGGACCCACGTTGCTTACTTAGCATCTCTGAGGTGCACCCTCTCCTGCTGCCAAACCCAGCGAGTTGGCATAAGATGATCCCGAGGGCGTGAGACGGCACCTATTCAACCCTAGCTTGCCAGTTACTAGCTGGGTGACTGTGGGTGATCCACCTCACCTCTCAGGACTCTGAGGCCTCTGTAAAATGAGGATTAAACACCCACCTCACACCTGGCAGTGAGAATAAAATGGCACGATGCTGTAATGCGTTTAGCTCAGTGCTGCTGTGTTGGCCGTTCCGTGACCAGTCTCACTACATGGTTCAACATGGCTGACTTGTGGGGAAATAAACAATGAGCAGGCCCCAGAGCCCCTGGCAGGACTCAGCACTGACAGGACCCTGTGGCCATCTCTTCCTTCTTTTCAGGGTGCCAGCCCCCTGCAGAGGCCCGGCCAGGCTCACTCAGCCACTGTTGGCACACCTGCAGAGGGGCACAGCAGTATTGCTGTGCTGTGGCCTTTCTCTTATGCTATCGCTGTGTTACCATGCCGATGTTAACCCTCAGAAAGGCCCTCACTGTCCCCTTTTCTATAGCAGTCCTCACCCCAGTCCTCATTATCTTTCTCATCACCTTGCTTGTAGCAGATTCATTTGTTCATTCATTCAACAGATGTTACTGGTCACTTCCTCTGTGCCAGGCCCTGTTCCAGGTGCCTGTGAACAGTGAGAACAGGACCAGCTCCCTGAGCTCATGCAGCTTACATTCGGGGGTCGTGGGGGAGGTGGGGGAGGTAGACTTGCAACACAACAAGAGTAGAGTGAGCAGATTGTGTCTAGTTGTATAGAGAAAAGTCAAGCAGGATAAGGACACGAGTGTATGTGTGTCGGGGTGGGGAGCTGCTGACTGGCATAGGTGGTCCGGGATGGCTCCACTGATAAGTGATAGTTGAGCAGGGACTGAAGGAAGCGAAATGTAAGCTATTTGGACATTTAGATGCGAGAGCTGTAGTCAGAGAAGGTCTTCAGTGGGTGTGTGCTCCACAAGTTTGAGGAAGTAACCCTTCTCTTTGTTGGCAGTCCGTGTCTTCCTACTGGAGTATAATCTCTGTGAGGGCAGGGGCATAACTTACTTTCTTCATTTATTGAACTAGACAGGAACCCCATAATTGCCACCCCTGTTTCTGGCCTGACTGGAAATGATAGACACAAGCAGGAGCCACCTAAGCTGGAGCATCAGAACCAGATAAACTTATAGAGGGACGGGCAGCTCTGGACGGCCAGTGGCCTCCCTGCAGGGACGGGCAAGGCTCTCTGCGGCTAATTCCAGAGGAGAGGAGAGAAGACCAGGCCAAACGTACCTCCTCTACTTGCCCATCAGCTGTTTCTCCTCCTGCCTTAAGGGGGGCATTTATGTGTGGGAAGGAGGACGGGTGGGGAGCAGGAGGCCAGGAGTGCTGCTCTAGTGGAGCACTTTCCACACAGAAAGCATGAAATAATGGAAATGAAGGTGCTCCCTCTTTCTCCCGTAACCATTGTATTCTTAGCACCGTTCCTGGGATCCACCGATTCTAGGATCTCAATAATATTTTGTAGTTCACTGACTGATGGCTGTATTAATTACACTGAAGAAACCATAGAGGAGTTCTTGGTGATCTGCCCCTCACACATCAACCTTCAGCCTCATTAGAGCATAAGGCTGGGTGGCTCAGTCTCCAGATGACCAGTTAGAAATAAGAAGGAAGCCATGTGCATTCCATACTTAAAGTGATTGTGGATTCCCAGAGTGTGTGCTAGAGTGACAAGACGAATGTTAAAACTCTTTGTGCACCCTGGGAATTTCTAGTTGTTTTATTGTTTGTTTGTTTTGTTTTACCACAAGAGCAAAACTGAGTATCTTTGAAAAGATGGGTATCTTAGCTCACAGTTGGGACTTGAAAGAAGCCTGAGTGTAAAGACCTTGATGCTAGCTGTCTCATTGATAAAGCTGACGACAAGTAAGTGACACTGAAATGCAGAGTATCCAGTCTGTCACAGCAGCAGGTGCTGTGCACCAGAATGAAACGTCTGAATAGGTTATTACAGTCTGGGGAAGAGGCGATCAAAGAAATGTGTCCTGAAATGAGAGGCTCTTTGAAAAGGTAGGCAGACATTTGACACTAGAATTTAGGAGAGCAGTATTACTTTACCAAATGCATTTAACAGTGGAATGCCCTTTAGTTTATCTGTCCATGAAATGACTGTAGTAGTTTATGTACCAATGTGTTTCTCGTAGAAGACTTTAGTCATGGATCTGTAGGGAATAACTTTGTATAGTCTTGCGGTATCATATATAAGAAACTCGATAATTTTACAGGTATGTGTTGAAATTATAAGGTAAAGCCAGTGACATAGGACAGGGATATCATATAGATATACATTGATACGTGCATGATTGGTAAATGCTGTGGGGTTTCAATGCACAGATGAAATGTTTCTGCGTTAGGCATCAGTAATTCTTCATGATTTTCTGACCGTTCTTTGTTTCCATAGGCCATTTTTAAAAAGACAGATAATTACGCAGCCAAGTCAAATTCAGCCCCTGCTCCCCCCATAGCAGGGGCTGGCCCAGGTGGCTGCTACAGCAAGCTGCACTGCTCACGGGCTCTGGGTCCCTGCCCTGGGACCTGGGGATAAGTTTAGCTGTGGACCTGGGAAAAAAAATCCACCACTTTAAAATGCACAATTTAGTAGTTTTTACTTGATTCATAAGGTTGTTCAAGTATGACTGGCCACTAGTTCCAGGCTGTTTCATCAAGCCCAGAAGAAACGCCACGCCCCTCCGCAGCCGTTCCCACCCCCTTCCCCTCTCAGCCCTGGCAGCCACCAGTCTGCCTTCCCTCTGCCTGTTCTGTGCATTTTGTGTAACTAGAGTCATTCACTGTGTGATCTGTGTCTGGTTTATTTCACATAGTGTGATTTTTTTTTTAAGGTTCATGTTGTAGCGTATATCAGTAATTCATCTTATTTAGTGGTTGAATAATATTCCACTATATCAGGGGTCCCCAAACTACGGCCCGCGGGCCACATGCGGCCCCCTGAGGCCATTTATCCGGCCCTTGCAGCACTTCCGGAAGGGGCACCTCTTTCATTGGTGGTCAGTGAGAGGAGCATAGTTCCCATTGAAATACTGGTCAGTTTGTTGATTTAAATTTACTTGTTCTTTATTTTAAATATTGTATTTGTTCCCGTTTTGTTTTTTACTTTAAAATAAGATATGTGCAGTGTGCATAGGGATTTGTTCATAGTTTTTTTTATAGTCCTGCCCTCCAACGGCCTGAGGGACAGTGAACTGGCCCCCTGTGTAAAAAGTTTGGGGACCCCTGCACTATATGGATGTACCATATTTTATTCATTCATTAGTTGATGGACATCTCAGTTTCTGCTTTTTGGCTATTATGAATAATTTGCTGTGAACATTCATTTACAAGTTTTTGTGTGGTTATGTTTCCAGGTTGCTGGGAGTGGAATGGCTGGGTCATATGGTAACTCTGCTTAATATTTTGAGGAACTGCCAGCCTGTTTTCAAAAGTAGTTGTATCATTTTCATTCCTACCAGCAATGTATGAATATTCCAGTTTTCTCCACGTCCTTGCCAGCACTTGTCTGTTTTTTTTTTTTATTATAGCCATCCTAGTGGGTGTGATATAGCATCTCATTGTGGTTTTGATTTGCATTTCCCCAATGACTAATGATGAGATGATTATATATTGATAAGAACAAAGTGTATTTTGTGTTTTTCTTATATATTTACTAAAATCTATTTTACAAGAAAAACCAGGTACCTTGAATTCTCCTCTTCACCCTGAAAGATGTAAGATCATGGGAAACACTTGTGTTTTTGAAGAACATGGTTTGGAAAATTCTGATGTGTACTGTAATGTTCTGCCTAAAGTTTATGAGGGGTGATACTACTATGAAGACTTGATTAGGAGATTAATAATAACAACAATTTTTCCTGCACTTGAGAGCTTATAAATGTGCTTTCATAAACATCTCATCGGAGCATCACTGTGACCCATAAAGGCGCCCCCAAGGCTGAGACACCTGGTGTCTTTCTTGATTTCCGACACTAACCCATGATTTTGGGCTGTGTGACATGACTTGGGGAGTAGGGACCTCTCAAGACAGGGAGTGGTGAGGGGTATGCTGTAGCAGACCTCAGGGTCAGTAGCATCTCCCACCCAGCTGCCCCAGATACATACATTCAGTCTGAACGAAGACTGCTTGCTGCAAGTGCAGCTTCAGCCTCACCGCTTCGCAGAGCCTTGCAGAATCACCAAGCACTGGAGCAGGAAGAGAACGCTGATCCTCTCTGTGCCGTCAGTCCTCCCAGGGAGCTGACACCCCCCATGTGGAGGGGACAGTGACTTGTTCAGACCCAGGCAGAGCTGGGTTAGAACAGCCCTGCCCTTCCCACTGCTATTTGAAGGTCTCTGTTCTCAGCAGCTTCTGACCCCTTTTGGAAGGATGGGTGGGTAAGAGCCAGCTCACTCTAACTCCCACCCCAGAGGGGCAGGGTACAGCCTGTTTTCACTATCTCAGCTGGGCCTCGCCTCCCTGTGTCCCCACGGATATCTCTGACTTGCGTGGGAAGGCATCACACTGATCTCCAGGAGGCCCTAGGGGCTGGTTTTCCAGCTTCCCTGTGCCTGCGATGGTCCAGGGTATTGGAAGAGCAGTAGTCCTCTGAGGAAAACCACGTGGTGTGTGTCCTATTTGGGGGTGCGCACTAGAGGGAGCTCCGAGTCAGGAGTCGGCTCATGGGCCTTCTAGTTGGGAGGAAGAGCTGAAGGACTGCAGTCTTCACTGGACCACCACTGGTCACCACTTCTCCCTGAGACCCAGTCGTGGTGAAAGTTTTCTCTCCTGCTCTGGGACTGAGGAACCCCGCTGGCTCGACGAGCAGCGTGCGGCGCTCCGTGCGGCCGCTAGAGGGCGCCGCTGCACCGCGGTTGCTTGACTGGAGCCCTCCGGCGCCGTTTCTGCCACCAAGCAAGCCTGGGGCTCTCGCAGAGTTGTTTTTGTTCTTTCTCCACTAGTGTCTTCCAGTGTTTTAGAAAAGAGACTGCGTGGTGATCGTGGGTGATGATTTCCTTTCTGCATTGGAGGTAAACCTGTTTTGATGAGGCCCTGTGATAAAAAGAAGCTGGGATGCTTGAACCCCTGCAATTCAGCAGAGGGGAGTGTGGATGCGGGCGGGTCGTGTCTGCACACGAGCCTCCTCGCTCCTATTTGGTCCCTGCCCTATGACCCCGGCATTATGGGCCCCTAGCCTTGCAAGCTTCCGGGCGCATCCGTTTTGCTCCACTTGGGGTCTTTGCACCTAGCATGGGCTCTCCGTGTGCGGGGAGGCGGGCTTCCTTTTAAAGAGAGGAAATGGGTCTCCTGCAGTTCCGTGTAGGTGGAGCCCCGTCCACCCACCAGGAGCTCGCAGAAGCTGCCCACATGTCCTAGCACTTGGTGGGAAGTTGAGTG
Source organism: Saccopteryx leptura (assembly GCF_036850995.1). NCBI lineage: Eukaryota > Metazoa > Chordata > Mammalia > Chiroptera > Emballonuridae > Saccopteryx > Saccopteryx leptura. The sequence continues at coordinate 58,098,535 of NC_089510.1, forward strand.
AGTGGCCTGAATCCCGGAGAAGCAGGCATGGTGGAAGGGTGGGGCGTGTAGTGACCTGCTTGCTCTGGTCCTGGCAGGCAGCGTGTGTGTGGCTGAGTTAATAGCGAGGAGCCTGTGGCAGCTCTCAGGTGGCACCTGTGGCAGCGGCAGGACTCAGAGTACCAGGGAGTTCCCGGACTCTCGACTTCCCTTCCTCATATCACACCTCTGCCTGTGTCTTGCCTTTGGCCTCCTAGTCCCTCCCACTGGCCTGTGGATTGCTGAGGGCTGGTCAGGGTGGCTGGGGCAACATCACCTTCCAGTCTCTTCCTCTAACCAGAGCCCTGTACTAGGGGCCTGGCTTCCAGGGCAACTCTGCACCCAGCCCTGTTTCAGCTGCCTGTTCAGAGCAGCCGGGCCAGGCCCTACCTATCACCTGACACCAAGACTGCTGTTAACTTAATGTCTTTTACATGAAAGCCATTTGTTTTATGTATTAGGGTAATTACAGTTCAGAAGCCCCATTACGTGGTCGTCTGCTGGTCAGGCAGATGTCCCGGAGACTAGCCTCTGTGGCCCTGCTCTGGGCCTGCCCGGGCCTGGCGCACCCTCGCCCTTCTCCCTGCAGCGCACCGCCCTTCCCGCTCTGGGCCTGCCCGGGCCTGGCGCACACTCGCCCTTCTCCCTGCAGCGCACCGCCCTTCCCGCTCTGGGCCAGCCCGGGCCTGGCGCACACTCGCCCTTCTCCCTGCAGCGCACCGCCCTTCCCGCTCTGGGCCTGCCCGGGCCTGGCGCACACTCGCCCTTCTCCCTGCAGCGCACCGCCCTTCCCGCTCTGGGCCTGCCCGGGCCTGGCGCACCCTCGCCCTTCTCCCTGCAGCGCACCGCCCTTCCCGCCACCAGCAGCTCTGTCCCATACTTGCCCCGGAGAGACCCCAGGGCAGGATCGCATGGCTTGGAGCCCAAGAGTTGGGCTCAAACACAGTCTGTGACATTTGGGAACAGTGTGGCACTGGTAACCCGTCTGAGTCTCCATCCCCTCCCACGTGACCTTTCAGGGTTGCTATGAGATAAAAAGGAGGCAGCACTGAGGTCCTGGCACATGGTAAGTGGCTAAGATGGTGGCTGCTGTTAATAGTCCCGGAGAAGGTATGTTGGAAGGAGGGACCCCTGTCTTATCATTCTAGAAGGCACAATGCCCGTTGATTCAGTTGGAGGGCAGTGGGCTAGCTCCCAAAACCGTGTTCTGCCCAGGTTCTTTTTCAGGATATCTCAGTCTGTTCGGGCTGTTATAACAAAATACCACAGGTTGGGTGGCTTATAAATAATAGAAACTTATTCCTCACAGTTCTGGAGGTTGGAAGGCCAAGATCAGGGTGCTAGAACGGTCAGGTTTTGCCGAAGGCCCTCTGCCGGGTTTCAGACTGCCAGCTCCTCACTGAGTCCTCACAAGGTAGAAAGGGTTCAGGAGCATTGGAGCTATTTTCTAAGAGTATTAATCCCACGAAGGCTACACCTTTATGACCTAAGCACCTGCAAAGGTCCTGCCTCCAAATACTGTCATGTTGGGTATTAGAATTTCAACATATGAATTATTTGGGGGGAGGGGACACAAACATTTAGATCATAGCACTGGATGTCCTCATATTTTCTTGAGTCTTCAGTTTCTAAAACTGTGGTGTTTTCTCTGTCTCTGGCCCAATTCCCTTCCCCTTCTCCCTTAACAATGAAAAGGGCCAGATACTGTGGCCTCATTTCATGCTCAGGAGTGTCCATGCTCTCTCTGCTGCTAGAAGGGCGGGACCCTGACCGTCATCTGTCCTCCATCTCGCCTAGTGCACGCCTGGCTCCGGGTGGAGTCTGCAAAGGCTGGCCGGGGTCGGCGTGGCTTTGGAGCAGGTGCTGCTTTCTGTAAGGGTAGTGAAGCTGGAGTCTGCTCTGTAGTCTGTGTGTAGGCAACATGGACCGTCCTGCTGTGTATTCTGGAGGGTGGAGTCTTTCTTCCCTGTGAATGTTCCTTTCTAGAAGTTCTCGTTCTAGAAGGTTGCAATTCAAACTTGTTTATAATACACTGTGAGCACTTTTCATGTTTTGCTTACCTTAACAGTGTTTGATTTGTTTTCTTGATCTGAATGCCACAGCAGTTGTTCATAATCTTTGAGAATACAGCAAAGTATAAACTGTAAATGGTTTTAAACAGTTAGACTATTGGGGAAACCCACACACCCTAGGAACTTGCTCATATCCCCCGTTTCTGTCCATCAGTGGAGTGGGATTTGGGGCCTCACCCTCTGTGGCTCATCCCCCCCACTTAGTGCTGTGAGGGGGCCCTGCTCATCATAGCAGTCCAGGCTCCCTGAGCCCAGGGCGGTGTGTCTGGGGCTGGCTTTGTGAGGATGGAGGGGCTGTCTGTGCGAGTCAGGCGCTTTGGGGATGTGCATCCATTGTAAACTGGTGGGATGTGACCCTGCCACTTCTACAGAGCAGACAGCTGAGGCCGCTGGGGCCACCAGTCAGCCTTGTCTTCTGTACCGGAGGGCGGGCTCCGACCCGCAGGGGCGGGGAGGCCGTCCTGGCTGAGCGAGGGAGGCCGGCCTGGCTGAGCGAGGGAGGCCGGCCTGGCTGAGTGAGTGCACGGCTGCCTGGCTGAGTGAGGGAGGCCGGCCTGGCTGAGCGAGTGCACGGCTGCCTGGCTGAGCGAGGGAGGCCGGCCTGGCTGAGCGAGTGCACGGCTGCCTGGCTGAGCGAGGGAGGCCGGCCTGGCTGAGCGAGTGCACGGCTGCCTGGCTGAGTGAGGGAGGCCGGCCTGGCTGAGTGAGGGAGGCCGGCCTGGCTGAGCGAGTGCACGGCTGCCTGGCTGAGCGAGGGAGGCCGGCCTGGCTGAGTGAGGGAGGCCGGCCTGGCTGAGTGAGGGAGGCCGGCCTGGCTGAGCGAGTGCACGGCTGTCTGGCTGAGTGAGGGAGGCCGGCCTGGCTGAGCGAGTGCACGGCTGCCTGGCTGAGTGAGGGAGGCCGGCCTGGCTGAGTGAGGGAGGCCGGCCTGGCTGAGTGAGGGAGGCCGGCCTGGCTGAGCGAGTGCACGGCTGTCTGGCTGAGTGAGGGAGGCCGGCCTGGCTGAGTGAGGGAGGCCGGCCTGGCTGAGCGAGTGCACGGCTGTCTGGCTGAGTGAGGGAGGCCGGCCTGGCTGAGCGAGTGCACGGCTGTCTGGCTGAGCGAGTGCACGGCTGTCTGGCCGGTTGGCAGGCAGTGCTAGCCGTAGCCTGGGCAGTCAGGACTACAGAGCAGGCAGCGCGAGCCGCAGAGCGTGTGCCAGCCCAGCATCTCGGAGCGGCTGCTCCCCCGTGGCGCTGCCTTACTGAACGGCCTGGACTTGGTGCAGCCTGAGCCACCTCCTGCCTCCGGGACTTCACTCGGTGCATTTGCTCCCGGTGCACCCATTTCTCCCTCCTTTATCTGGTTAACACTTTCCACATTTCAAGATTCAGCTCTGGTGGATGCCACTTACTTGGGGAAGCCAGCCCTGAGCACCTTACCCTGGTTTGTCCTTCTCTGAGCTGGGCTGAAATTGCCCCTCTGCCAGCTCCGGGAGGGCAGGGCTGTACTTGATTTCCGTCCGTGTCCCTAGGACATAGTGTAGGCATAGAGTAAGACTCCGCACAAGCTGCGGGACTGGAGGAGGTTTGTCAGTGCCAGTGGGCAGTGAGCAGAAGTGCAAGCCAGCGGCTGTGTCCTGGGCTGCCCGGGACCTGCGCTCCTCCCAGACATTGTGTGAGTGTGTGTCACACCTGTGGGATGTGGATGGCCAGCACTTGGAGTCCTTGGCCATCTATAGAGGCCTCTTAATTTAAGGAAAACTTTCTTAGACCTTTTAATGCAGGTTCTCCAAAAGAAAGTTGTCCAATCTGAGACAAGCTGGGAAGATCTGGTGTGTTTTGAACACTTCTTTCAGAGTTTCAGACCTATCCCTTTGTATTACTACGAAGAAGTACCGCTGCTGGTCTGGGGAGCTTGTTTCTATCGCAGGGGCTTCACTTACCCCTCTCTCGCCTTTTACAGATAGTGACTTCGGCTGCATTGGTCACTGGATCTGCCCAGAGCCCCCAGCTGGTAAGCATGCCTGGGGCCGTGTTCAGCCTTGCCAGTGAACAGCCAGCCTTGCCCATAGGCACTCAGTGGGCGGAAGTCTGGGGCCCAGAGCTCTGCCCAGGTGTTGTGTTCCTGGGAGTGAGGGCTTTCTCTGACCCTGACTTCCGCTGGCAGGCCCTTTCTCACCCGTTAGACTGGCATGGGCATTCCAGCCCTGAGTGCTATCCCATGGCTCTTACTGGCACGTGGAAGCTGGGCACAGGACGTTGTAACGGTTCTTTTCCAGACCTTTCCTGAATGGGAAGGTAGGAGATGATGAAGAGGTGGTCTTGAAGCCCTTAGTCCCAGGGATGGCTCTAACCAAGTCCTCCTTGCTGACTCTCTTCTCCCCTTCTGGGAGGTGTTGATTCATTTCTCGGCCTCTGGCCCAGACCAGGCTGTGCCTCAGGATGGCGGCGAGGAGTGTAGCGTCACCCAAGCTCTCTCAGATGTTTGCCATCGTCATCAGTGATATAACAGTTGCCACCATTTAAGTGGAGTTATCATGCAAGATTCTAGATTCTACCCTCATTCCTTTGTCCGGTTCTCAGAGCAGGCAGCCCTTTGAGGAAGGAGGTGTTCTCCCTCAGCAGAGGTTTCAGTGAGGATCCTGAGTCCACGGCAGGTGTAGTGGCTCACTCGGAGCCGTACAGCTGCCAGCTGAGCCAGCGTCAGAGCCTGGTCCCTCTGGCTCTGAAGCACCGTGCCTGAATGTGTGTTATGTCTCTTTGTTTTGGTGGTTCCTTGTGGCCCCTCCACACAGAGGATGCCCTGTGAGAGCTGGGGACCCGCACAAGGGTCCCCACCATTCCCCTGTGCCTGCTGCTCCCTGGGGCCTTACACACGTGTCCACTTCTTGTCAGCAGTCTGAGGGCCCAGCAAGTGGTGTGAAGAGCAAGGAACCTGAGCACTTGCATGGGGAGAGCTCTCGTCCTCTCCAGGGTCAGCCCCGAGTACCGGCTGGCAGCCTCTGTTCAGTGGGTGGCATCTCAGAGGACCGTGATGTTTGGAGCCCTCCTTCCTCATTTGGGAGGGAATTGGGAAGACCATGTGCATATCCTCTCCCTCATGTTGTTTACTTGTGAGGATCTGGGGGCCCAGAGAGGCCAAGCAACTTGTGCCAGGCCTCACAGCTGGTCGCTGGACAAGGGGTCTAGGTGCAGGTCTCCCGCCCCTGCTGACTCCCTGCCTGCTGTCCCTTTTGTTTGTTTCTGAAGCTAGATCTGGGTTATGCTGGTTTTATGTGCATGTTTGCCTTCTGTTTTTGTTCCTAGCCTGACACATTTTTTTCTCACCCACCCGTGATTGCCCTGCCTTTGCCTGTGTTTTGTGTATATTGAACGGCTTGGCTTCACGGCTCACTGAGCCGCTGCTCCAGAATCAAGCCTAGGGCCTCCTCAGGTGCAGGCCTGCGTCTTCTGAAAGGCGCCCGCTGCCCTCAGCCCACTGTGGGCTAAGCCCAGGTATGTGATGTGGGTGGGCGTACAGGGAATGCTGCTGCTTGCTCGTTCCTGGGTCTGCAGCCCATCAACCCTAGTCCTGCTGTGTCTGTTACAAGGACCTCTGGGTGTCAGGAATGGGCTCCCATTATGTGAGCTGACTTGTACAATACACAGCAGGTGCCCTGGACACCTCTTCTCCTGGCTTACTGTCCGACTCATGTTTAATGTACGGCTCACACACCCACTGGCGAGTCCACTCTAAAGATCGGTGGCCTTCATTGGTCTTTCTGATGCCTCTGTTATCTCTGCTTGGTCTGCACTTTGGGGGAAGCGGCCAGAGAGGAGGCCTTGAGGGGAGGTTCACGTCTCATCCCCGTCCTGGTACAGCCTAGCCGAGGGGTGGGCCCGAGTTTCTGGAGTGAGTGTGGTGTTGGCTGCAGATTCCAGCTCTCCCCCATCCTTCCTGCAGGCTAGGGGTAGGTGTTTGTCTTTTCTGAACTCCTTCCCCATCTTCAGAAGAGGCACAGTGATACCGCCCACTTCAGAACCTTGTAGTGGAATGAAACTAAATGAGTTAATGTATCTAAAGCGCCTGTTTGTGCCCAGCAGACCTGTTGTGTGTGCCTGGACCTGGGCACAGCTGCCTCATCTCCTGTGAAGGCCTCCAGGTCTGCGTCCTGCCCTCCATCGGCCTGCCCGTGTCCGAGTCCACCCCTAGAGTACTGTCTGGTTCATCCCCCTGGTCTGCACCTGCTCATCCTGGGTCACAGTCAGATCCTGTACTGGGGCCACGCCCGGATTGGCTGTATGAACGCTCAGCTGTGTCTTAGAAAATGAAAGAGCCAGTTTGGCACAGAGGTCCCCTGACTCACATACTCTCTTATAGTGTGTATGTGCTGAGTAAGAGTGAAATGGTGGCTGACCTGGAGGGGTCATCAGGCAGCTCTATGTCCTGTGGTCCCAGTCTGCTCATAATAGAAAAGGAACAAGCTTTCTGCTTAAGGGAATGGCTCCTAGGGAGGGGACAGTGATCTGGAAGCACCCCAGTAGGAAAGTGAGCCTGCATTCTATGGTTGGCGGGGCGAAGCGCTTGCTATTTCAGCGCTTGCTTATTTTAAGATAAGTTTAACCTGCCTGACCTGTGGTGGTGCAGTGGATAGTGTTGACCTGGAATGCTGAGGTCACTGGTTTGAAACCCTGGGCTTGCCCGGTCAAGGTACATATGAGAAGCAACTACGAATTGATGCTTCCCACTCCTCCCTATCCTCCCTCTCTAAAAATCAATAAATAAAATCGTAACAAAGAAGATTAACTTGTGGTCAGTGTAGGGTAGGACTGGTCCTGGGTCCCTGGAATGGAGCACTGGAGACTGGTGAAGGCTGGTCAGTCACTGCTGGCACCTGAGTAGTGGCCAGAGTCTCAGGACCCTGGTCACTCACTAAGGGTCCCACTAGCCTGTGGCTCCCTTAGCCAGGAGGGGCTAATGGATAGGGCATGGGGGGTGCCCTCTGGGAGTGTGGCTCAGGGGCACTGGTAGCCTGCATTCTACAGTGGAAGGTGCTCCCTGGGACAGCTGATGGTGATAACGTCATTTCTTCCATGTGCTCCAGTTAAAACTCAGTCTACCTGGTGCTTCATCAGTGAAGAGTGAGCAGCTCAATTGTTCTTCAAGGTTAGTGAGCACTGTTTGCGGAGAACGGGAGACATTACGTATATCAGTTCCTTGTCTGGTCTTCAGATGCCCGTGCAGCTTTTGCTTTGACCAGAAACATGAGCAACTGAAGTTACAATATTTACTGAGATGACTCTCTCAGAGGAGTGCTCGGCTTTGAGAGCAAATGCAAAAGGGAAACGCTTCTCCTTACTCCAGGTGAAAGCTCTGTCTCGAGCAGCTGGCATTGGGAGACCAAATATGACCTTGTGGTTCAACTGCCTGCTTTCTGGACTGAGAACTCCTGAGCCCTTTTCTGTGACGTGCAAAGCATCTAGAGTTGACTTATGGGACTCTTTGGGGGATTTGTCATAGCCTGGAAATATGAGAGGGACTGCTCATTCCCCCATGTGAGTATTCATCTCTGGGGAATCAGAGCCCTGGGCCGTGGGGTGGGTGTGAGAAAGTGGGAAGAGACGGTGCTTTGAGAAAGGTGGGCAGTTGGGAGTGCATTGTGACCTACTTCTAAGAGAGTGTAAAACTGGAACTCTAAGGAGCCATCGCCGTTTTCCCATGTTCCCTTTGAGCCGTGTCCACTCGCAGGCATACTGTAGGGGTGGTGGGGGAATACTGTGTATACTCGCAGGCATACTGTAGGGATGGTGGGGGAATACTGTGTATACTCGCAGGCATACTGTAGGGACGGTGGGGGAATACTGCGTATACTCGCGGGCATACTGTAGGGACGGTGGGGGAGTACTGTGCATACTCGCGGGCATACTGTAGGGACGGTGGGGGAATACTGCGTATACTCGCAGGCATACTGTAGGGATGGTGGGGGAATACTGTGTATACTCGCAGGCATACTGTAGGGACGGTGGGGGTATACTCGCAGGCATACTGTAGGGACGGTGGGGGAATACTGCGTATACTCGCGGGCATACTGTAGGGATGGTGGGGGAATACTGCGTATACTCGCGGGCATACTGTAGGGACGGTGGGGGAATACTGCGTATACTCGCGGGCATACTGTAGGGACGGTGGGGGAATACTGCGTATACTCGCGGGCATACTGTAGGGACGGTGGGGGAATACTGCGTATACTCGCGGGCATACTGTAGGGACGGTGGGGGAATACTGCGTATACTCGCGGGCATACTGTAGGGACGGTGGGGGAATACTGCGTATACTCGCGGGCATACTGTAGGGACGGTGGGGGAATACTGCGTATACTCGCGGGCATACTGTAGGGACGGTGGGGGAATACTGCGTATACTCGCGGGCATACTGTAGGGACGGTGGGGGAATACTGCGTATACTCGCAGGCATACTGTAGGGATGGTGGGGGAATACTGCGTATACTCGCAGGCATACTGTAGGGACGGTGGGGGAATACTGCGTATACTCGCGGGCATACTGTAGGGACGGTGGGGGAATACTGCGTATACTCGCGGGCATACTGTAGGGATGGTGGGGGAATACTGCGTATACTCGCGGGCATACTGTAGGGACGGTGGGGGAATACTGCGTATACTCGCGGGCATACTGTAGGGACGGTGGGGGAATGCTGCGTATACTGGCGGGCATACTGTAGGGACGGTGGGGGAATACTGCGTATACTCGCGGGCATACTGTAGGGACGGTGGGGGAGTACTGCGCATACTCGCGGGCATACTGTAGGGACGGTGGGGGAATACTGTGCATACCTGCGGGCATACTGTAGGGACGGTGGGGGAATCTGATTCTCTGCTTGTTCCACTTCACAGGGGACCCACCTGTGGGTATGTCTCAAACGCTGTCCTACCTTTCTGTCTTGTCTTGTGCTTATTGATTGTATGGCTATAGCGTCAGTTATTGTCGTATTTCATTTGTAAACCATTCTTTGAGTTTCTGAGTAACACCACAGAGAACATCTCTGTGTGTATGGTTTTTTAATTTTTTTTTGAATTGTTCCCAGGAACCCTTCCTTGACTCTTCACAAGTATACTTGACAATCTTTTTTTTTTTTTTTTTTTTTAACAGAGACAGAGTTAGAGAGAGGAACAGATAGGAATGGAGAGAGATGAGAAGCATCAATCATCAGTTTTTTGTTGCGACACCTTAGTTGTTCACTGATTGCTTTCTCATATGTGCCTTGACCATGGGCCTTCAGCAGACCAAGTAACCCCTTGCTGGAGCCAGCGACCTTGGGTCCAAGCTGGTGAGCTTTTGCTCAAACCAGATGAGCCCGTGCTCAAGCTGGCGACCTCGGGGTCTCGAACCTGGGTCCTCGGCATCCCAGTCCGACATTCTATTCACTGCGCCACCGCCCGGTCAGGCTCACTTGACAATCCTAATGGTCCTATCCCTAGACCCACAAATTAATGTGTGAAAATCAGGGCCTCGCAGTCATGCTCCTCATGCTCTCTCTCGTGGCTTTCTGTTACAGTTTGCCAGCCAGTTTACATAGTACAGTCCTGCTTTCTCTCCTTATGTGGGATTTGTTTGTTTGTTTGTTTATTTATTTATTTTTGAGAGAAAGAAGGAGGAGGAGAGAAGCATCAATTGGTTGTACCGTTGATTGCTTCTCAGATGTGTCCTGACTGGGGCTTGAACCTGCGACGGCGGGATTGAACCAGTGATCTTGGTGCTTTGGGCTGGTGCTTTATTTGCTGTGCTACCAGGCAGGGCAATTTTTAGAAGTTTTATGTTTTTAGTACTTTATTTTTTATATATTAAATTATGAAACATCAAAATATAGAAAAATTCAGATAAAATGTAATAGACGCTTGTTTTTTTCACTATATAGGTTATATAGGAGCTAACATTATTCTGGATTTGCTTAGATATTTTAAAAAAGAAGTAAAGTATTATAGATACAGCTGAAGCCCACCCCTAATTCTTCTCCATCTTACCCCTGCCAGAGATATTCATGGTCACACATGAGAAGGTGGTATGCTTGTTTGAGTTTGTGCTTTTTTACTTTTACCACATAAATATGTGTCCATAAGATACACACACACACACACACACACACACACACACCACACACACACACACACACACACACACACACACACACACACACACTAATGCTTGACCAGGTGGTGGCGCAGTGGATAGAATGTTGACCTGGGATGCTGAGAACCCGGGTTAAAAACCCCAAGATCGCCTTCTGAAGCATAGGCTCATCAGCTTGAGTGTGGGGTCACCAGTTTGAGCGCAGGGTCATAGACATGACCCATGGTCACTAGCCTGAGCACAAAGGTTGCTGTCTTTAGCCCAAAGTTGCTGGCTTGAGCAAGGGGGTCCCTGACTTGGCTGGAGGCTCCCCCTACAAGGCATGTATGAGAAAGCAATCAATGAATAACTAAAAGTGACACAACTATGAGTTGATACTTCTCATTCCTCTCCCTTTCTCTCTGTCTCTTGCTAAAAATCTATTTTCTTATATATATATATATACGCTATGTATGACATTGCTTTGTATATTTTAAACAGATATAATGTTCTCATTATACTGTATAGCCTTTTGATATTTCTTTCTTCACTGGACATTATGGTTTTGAGATTTTTACATATTGATACATGTAGGTCTTGTTTGGTCATTTTTATTGCTGTGCAGGATTTTGTTATGGGTGGACCTCCGTTTATGCATTTTCCTTCTGAGAGATGGCAGTGTTTTGTCATCACAAGCACTGCAATGCAGGTACACATCTGCACAAACACAGGTGCTTGGGTTTCTCCAGGTCCCACACCTGCAACAGCATTTCTGACCTAGGTGTGTGCATCTTTCAGGATCTTGCTAAGCTCTGTCTGGCCTGGTGGTCTCTCTCTCACTCCACGGTCTCCCAGGTATCAGCAGGACCCCTGTTCTTGGTGTGGGTCCTGTTACTTTGCTGTCAGGAGGCGGTACCTTGAGGGCACCTTGATAATGGACTAGGAGGGAAGCTGAGGGCAGACTTGAGTGTTCCTTAGCCCCTGCAGACTTCCTGGTTATGCAGAGATGTGTTTCAGAAGCTCTGCTGAGGAGGGTAGAGAGGAGGTGGCCTCCAGCTGAGGGTGGAGAAGCCTTTACTCAAGTCCTAGCTGCAGGGCGGTCTGAGGGCAGGGCCCCGCTTTGGAGCTGGCTCTCCCAGGGACTTGTGGTGTAACCCGGGGAGAGCCCTGTCCCTGTCACTGGGCCTCAGTTTTCCTGTCTGAAACATGAGGGTGGGATCAGTGACTTGTAGGGCCCCTTGGCTCTACATGTGTTTCTTACCCATGTTTGACTATTTTCTATTAGCGAAGTGGTCCCACTTTCCCAGCCATGGCCAGCTGCTAGGCTGAGCCTTGGGCAGCTGGCCGGTTGCAGCTGGGTGTCAGGAGTTGCCTTGTCGGGCAGCATGGCCTGGCTGTCTCCTCCCTGGGGCATGAAACCATCTCCTCAGTGAACTTGTCTGTGCTTGCGGGAAGGGCCTCAGGTCCGGGGTGGCAGGTGAAAGCAGGCTGGTGCTGGCAGAGGGGAAGCCAGGGACCGCTGCGGGCGCTGGGGGACGCTCAGGGAGGCCAGAGCAGAGGAGCACTGCTTTCTCCGCCACGCGCATGTTTCAGGTCCACGTGGCCCCGTCTAGTATTGCTGCTGTATGAAACCTGCATTTGAGCCAGTATTTACCATGTGCCTCATAGGCGCCACCAGGGTCCCAGGACATTGATACACATACATTGTCTGTATCAGTAAACAAAAGAGACAGAACAGGTAAAAAATCCCTGCCCTTGTGGTGCTTCCATTCTGGCAGGAAGAGGCTTAAGTGAGCTAATACCATTGTCTGCTTTGCCGCCTGGGACACACACAGTGAGATAGGGGCTCAGAAGGGTCAGCTTTCATTTCATCCCTCCGTTGTTCATGATAAGCAAATAAGTAAGTCATACAGGTCCTGGGAGGTGGATAATCATATGGTGTTAGCACGATAAGAGGCATCTGGAGTGGGGGGCTGCCTTGGGAGGGGCGGGGACACGGTTATCGAGGCTTGAGGAGCTGGCCAGGCAGTGACTGAGAGCATGTGTGGGTGGGAACAGCGAGGGGAGGCCGGAGGGGGAGGTGCCTGGCGTGTGTGAGGAGCAGCAGCAAGGCCAGGGCCACAGAGGGGCGGCTGGAGGACGGGTGGGACAGGGTGGCAGGCCCAGCGGGTGGTCGCACCCGGCCCCGCCCAGGGAGGATTCTGGCTCTGACGGGGTGAGAGGAGCAGCAGCAAGGCCAGGGCCACAGAGGGGCGGCTGGAGGACGGGTGGGACAGGGTGGCAGGCCCAGCGGGTGGTCGCACCCGGCCCCGCCCAGGGAGGATTCTGGCTCTGACGGGGTGATAGGAGCAGCTGCTCTGAGTTTTGCACAGAGAAGGGTTACCAGCTGCTGTGTGGACGACAGAGTTAAAGGGAGACCTGTTGGCGGTCGCTGTCCTGGCCCAGGGGAAGAGAGGACGGTGGCTTCTGGGGTGGAAGAAGTATGGGGATTCTGGACCCATCCAGGAGAAGGGCTCTTAACACACTCGAGTTTATTCAGACATGGGTTTGTGGCCTCAGGGGACGGGGCTGAGTCTGTAGTGGACACAGCCAGGGGCTCTGTCCCTGGGCCTGGGGTGCATGGGGGAAGAGGGGGTAAAGCAGGAGAATGGTGGAGTGGGGGCAGCCCCTAGTAACTGAGAGGTGGTTTGCACTCTGAAATCCGAAAGGCCTGGGCTTAAATCTGGGCCTCGGCCATCCACCAAGTCACCTTGGACAGGTGACTTCACCTCTCTGGCCACGACCACCTTGACTATAAAGGACACAAGTCATGGTGAGGATCGGATGAGTTCATGCTTGTCTGTGCTGCTGCTGACACGCTGTGGTCCCAGGATGAGCACTTGCCGTGCCTAGCACGGTGGGGCCTGGGGAAGTGCGGGGCGTTGACGTGGCCCGGGAGGCTGTCTTAGTCGAGGTTCCTGGAAGGGAGTTAGTGAAGCAGCTTTAGATGAGGAATCAGGAGATCCACTCCTGACGTCAGCTGTGTGTGACCTTGGGGATAGCAGGCACTCAGTCTGAACACCTCCCGATGGCCAGTTCTCTGCTCGGCATTTTAAACACCTCATCTCACCCGCAAAGGGGGGCGAAGGACTTGAACAGTGTCTCTGGTCACATCATCTGAATGTTTCAAACCTTCACGGTTTTGCAGTACCCTAGAACTGTCTGCAGCAGTCCCTGCTTGACTTGTGGTTGACTGACTCACCTTCCCCGCTTTTTCCTTAGCCTCTCCTTCAGTACTAGTTGTGAAATCATCGTTCTGAAGTGTTAGTAATTACTCTAGTATTTTACTTATCAAATCCGTAAGAATTAAGATAAAATGGTTGATCTGTGTGCCTCCTTCAGGTCCCTCTTGTAGCACTGCAGAGGTATGTGCCACCTCGGGGAGCACTGGGCAGGGTGGGTTGTGACTGACACCGAGGACAGCGGGCAGCCTTGGAAGCTGACGGAGCCTTCCTGGAGTCTGACTGGTCTGAGCTCTGCAGGGTGCTGTGGGGGCTGCTTGGGCCCCAGCTGTGTCCCTGTCCTAGAGAGCCAGGAGGGGCCAGTCAGACTGAGGCTGAGCTGGCCTATGGGGGGGGGGGTGTGGAGCAGGTCAGCTTCCTGCCTAGTGGAGCCCGATGGGTATCACTTATAAAGCCACAGTTTTCTTGGGAGGTCACAGGTCATGGGAAATTACTACACAAAAAACAAATCGAGGGATCTGGTGAAGACCTGATGGACCTACGACCCCTGGACTTCCTGGTGAGGAGGACGAGGGACAGCAGATGCCGAGATTTCACAGAGAAATCCTGATAGTGCGGGGTTCCTGTCTTCCATCTGCCCTCCTTCCTTTCTTTTTTTCTATCTCATAATCATTTATCTCTGTGGTAGAAAATGTTATTTTGTAGAAAACTGCTTCCTACGGTCAGGTAAATTTAGCATTGCATCTGTAAAAAAAAAGCCCTCATAATTTGTGAAAGAGGTGAATTAAAGAATGATCATATGCACTATGTAAGGCACGCTTGTTTTTTTAAAGATTTCGGGGGGGCGGGCGGGGAGAGAGACAAACAGGCAGGCAGGAACGGAGAGAGATGAGAAGTGTCAGCTTGTAGTTGCATCACTTTTAGTTGTTCATTGATTGCTTTTCATGTGTGCCTTGACAGAGGATGGGGGCTCAAGCTGAGAGAGGGATCCCTTGCTCAAGCCAGCAACCTTGGGTTTTAGGCTAGTGACCTTGGGCTCAAGGCAGCGACTTTGGGATTATGTTGATGATCCTTCACTCAAGCCAGCAACCCTGTGCTCAAGCTGGATGAGCCCATGCTCAGGCTGGTGACCTCGGGATTTCGAACCTGGGACCTCAGCATCCCAGGTTGATGCTCTATCCACTGCACCATCACTGGTCAGTCTTTTTAAAAGATTATATTTATTGATTTTAGAGAGTGAGAGAGAGAGAGAAAGAGAGGGAGGAAGGAGTAGGAAGCATCAACTTGTAGTAGTTGCTTCTTGTATGTGTCTTGATTGGGCAAGCCTGGGGTTTTTAACTGGCGACCTCAGCATTCCAGGTTGATGCTTTATCCACTGTGCCACCACAGGTCTGGCTAAGGCATGCTTGGTTTAAAAAGTGACCACTAAGTATTGTTTAGTGAGTGCATTTGTTTTTAGGTACCTGTTCAGTGTTGAAAGACAGAACTGAGACAGGAGGCTGGGGCACCAGGGGGCAAGTGGCCAGGGGAAGGTGATGGGCTGTGAGAGTTAGATGCAAAACTGTGGAAATTATGGATTCATGCTATGGGGCCCTTCAGCTATGACAGGACTATCTGGAAGGCATGGGCCATAGTCTGATGTCACCGTCAGCTAGTCATGAACATTTACAGCGTCTGGAAGATGATCACAGACCTTTTTTTTTGCTCCCACTTTTTAAAATTGGTGTCACCTTATGATTCATTCATCATTAGCCTCAGAGAAGCATCTGGGTCTCCCTTGGCCTCTCTCCACTCCTGTCTTTTCTTGGATTCTTCCTTGGCCTCCATGGACATGGCTCCATCCCTTTGGTTTGCCATGGTTCCTGGTGGTCATCCTGGAAATTCTCGTTGAAGGCCTGGAAGTTTGCAGGTCTACTGTACAGAGCAACCATAAGACACACCAGCCGTTTGTTTTTGCTTATTGTATATACACAACCTTTATGCATTGTTGTGCTAACAATGTCTTCATCTCTCTAACTGCTTGCCAGAGACCCTCTTACCACTGGAGGTGAGGGGGACAAGGACAGATGAGGGTGAAGAAAGTTAGTACAGCCACACTGGGCACACAGAGGGCACTGTGCCCAGTTCCTTAGCCCGGCTCATTCTCCTCCAGTCACTGGTGGCCTGCTCTTTCTTGGGTCTCATTGCTTGTATCCTCTGTTGGGGACTCCTGAGTCAACAGAGAATTGAAGTTCGAAAGGGTAAGGGCATTTATATTTGCCATTTATCCTTTCCTCATTATAGGCAAGAAACTAAAACATGGTGACATGAATGGGGCTAGATCGAGGAGCTGGAGAGAAGGACCATCCATCTGTGTGAGATCGTACAGCCCTCTCTCCCTCCACCAGGGTACACACCCACAGATCCTTCAGCTGCCCCTCAGATAAGAGGATCTTGGACCTTTTGCCACCTGGTCTTCTCTTTGGACACACTCCGGAAGTTTGCCCACGCCTCCTGCAGTGTGATTCCTAGACTAAACCCAGCCTGTACCCTGAGGCAGTCTGACTGAGGGGCCATCTGTCATCTCCCTTTTCAAAGTGTCTGGGGATCACCTGCAGTAAAATCATTCGGGATGGTGTTTAAATGAAGGTGCCCGAGCCTCACCCCAGACCCTGGTTCAGAACGCCTGGGGTGAGGACCCAGGAGCCTGCATTTTATAAGACCCCCCAGCGAGAATCTGTGCACACTGAAGCTGGAGAGCCTCGGGCCCAGGCCACCCTCCTGCTAGTGAGGCGGGAGCTCGCAGGCTCGCTGGACTCACGGCTCCTGTTGCTGGTGTTGGGCCCGCCATCACCTGCAGCCCAGATATGATAACCTGGTCATACCAAGGGTTTAGAGAACTGGGATAAAGTTCATCTGCTCAAATGTTGGGACTCTTGTAAAGGTCCTAGAACATTAACTGCAGATCTGGCTATCTGATGGTGCAGGAAGTGTGAAGTGGAGATGAGGGTGAGGAGGGAACCAGACAGGGTGTGTTGCAGCGACCGGATGTCCTGCCGTGAGGAAGATGGGAAGAGCTGTAAATAAAGTAGGTTATGAGGATGAGTGTTGGATATTTCTCTGGAAATTAGACAGGCAAACTTCCTTTTTTTCTCTTCAGCCACTTGCAGTTCTGCCTTACAAAACCTGACTAGGCGGTGGCGCTGTGGATAGAGCATCAGCCTGGGACGCTGAGGACCCAGGTTTGAAACCCAATGGTTGCCAGCTTGAGTGTGGGCTCACCAGCTTGAGTGTGGGATCATAGACATGACCCCATGGTCACTGGCTTGAGCCCAAGATCTCTGGCTTGAGCAAGGTGTCTCTGGTTTAGCTGGAGCCCCTTGGTGAAGGCACATATGAGAAAGCAATCAATGAACAATTAAAATGAATTGAAGAGTTGATGCTTCTCATCTCTTTCTCTTCCAGTCTGTCTGTCTCTCTTTCCCCCAACCCCCCCAAAGAACAACAGCAAAAACTGTACATCAATTATAATTTTTATCTTTTTTTACATAAAATGAACAAATTCAGAGCATTTTCTTTTATGCTGGGAGACCTTTGGTTTTAAAGAGAGTTAAAGTTATTGGAGGCAGTCAAGAGGCACTCACTAATAACCGATAGTGTTTTGAGTACTTGAGAGTGGTTTTTAAAAAGAGCTCAGCAGATCTCTTTGTTGCTCTACCCATCTGTCATCTATCATTCAGTCATTTATCTATCGCTCCCAAGTCCAGGAAAACTTCATTTAAGGAAACACCTTGGAGGGTATCATTTCAGAAACAAAATTAAATTATAGGGCTTAGTTATTCTGAAGCACCGTGCAGGTTGGGTACAAAATTTGTTAGGCAACAACTGCTAGTGACAAAGTGACTAGAGATCCTCTTACCACTGGAGATGAGGAGGGCAGCCAGCCCCACAGACGTTCTAACCATCAAGTTACAGGTGATAAGGAGACTCGTACTCCTGAAGGTTTAGAGTACGTCTCATGGGGAAGAAACTCCTCTCCGCTGGGCTGGAGATGGGGAAGTGCAGGACACACCTGGGGGGACCCCGGGGCTAGGAGGAGCTGGGCTTCTCAGTCTCAGGAGCCGCCCTGCAGAGGCACCCCTGTCCTGGCGCAGGTGGTCGCCTTACCTTGTCTTTTCTCGCTGCTCACTCGTTTGCTCAATTCTTCTTACAGCAAGTGTGTGCTGAGCTTCCACTGCATGTGAAACACTTGGCTAAGAGCTGGATGCGTAGCAGTGAGCAAGACAGACAAGGTCCCTTTTTCATGGTGCCTTATGGGCTGGTCGTCCTGGGCAGAGGGGGGTGGTAAAAGACTAAATGCAACCTTTCAGGTGGCAACGGTGCCATGGAGAGAAAAAAATCTGAAAATGGAATAGCCAGGACTGGTTGTGTGTGTGTGTGTGTGTGTGTGTGTGTGTGTGTGTGTGCACGCGCGTGCGCTGTTGGGGGGGTGCATTTTGTTGGCCGGGAAGATTTCAGGAGTTGACTTTTGAACTAACACCTGAATCACTTGAAGGGTCTAGGCATCTGTAGATTCTGGGGGAGAGCCTTCTGAAAAAGGCGGCAGCCAGTGGACGGACCCTGAGGTGTAAAAACGTCTGTGGCATTGAAAACTGCCAGTCTGTTAGATTTTTCTTTCCTTCATAGAAATCTGCCTTTGCAGTCATAGTGCAAGTCGATGAGAAAATTTTTGTCCCCAGAAAAGCATTTTTTCCTTAAGTTCTTGTTGGAATCAATTACTAAGATGACAAGATAAGGAATGCATTTTTGGGAGCTGCCCAGCCTGGGGTGGGGCCCACTCTCTCCTCATCCACTGCCCTCACTCAGAGCAGGTCACTCCATGGTACTTGTGCAAGAACGCTGTGGGGCGGGGCCGATGGGAGACCCGCCTCCCTCTGAGAAGGCACAAACAGCTCCTCTTGGGGAATGCCCCAAATACCTGTCAGGTCCCTGAACAACCTGCCCTTGAACTTGAAGAAGCCTTTCCTCCTCCTGTCTTCCCTGGTGCCC
Source organism: Saccopteryx leptura (assembly GCF_036850995.1). Classification (NCBI taxonomy): domain Eukaryota; kingdom Metazoa; phylum Chordata; class Mammalia; order Chiroptera; family Emballonuridae; genus Saccopteryx; species Saccopteryx leptura. The sequence continues at coordinate 58,116,959 of NC_089510.1, forward strand.
CACCAGGCTGGGGGAGGTATACAAGCAGGGAGCCAGCACAGGGGACGTGCTGTTTCTAACTGTGGGGCAGATAGCCTTACTTAGTGACTTTTTCTGATATATTAGGACCTCTGCAATCAGAACTGTGTTTAATCTACTTACTGGTTCAGATTATTTTAGTAAGTTTACAAACATGGTGTGCAAGTTTCTCCATGCTAAGCATGAAGAGTGTGGGAGAAGCCTTCTGGTTGGACACTGGGCAGTGCCTAGCAGAGGTAGGACTGAGGGGGGGCTGAGCAAGCAGGAGGCAGGACCTGGGACCACCTTCCATCCTAGTCAGGGCACCTCAGAGCCAGGTAGCTCTGATTATTGCCATGTGGTACCTTGGGCTATGTATTACAGAATGCATTCTTTTCCCAGATCTGGGTATTCAGTACTGGAAAGTCATTTTAACTGCATTGGAATGTGGTGGTATGTCAGCTGTCTTTATCAGGCTCCTACTTCATTCCTCACAAAATTCCTATGAGATGGGCCCCATAATTCTTCCCCATTTTATAGAGGAGATAAAGTTTAAGTATTTGACCAGGGTTGCCAGGCCATCGAGTGGTGGAGTTAGCATGTGAACCCAGAGCTGCGAACCCACATCTGTGCTTGACTCTTGGAGGCACCCATCCCCATCACTGGCATGATTCCAGCCAAAACTGGGTGCCCTCAGAGCTGGGGTGAAGCTCCATGGGGGGGGTGCGAGTTTGCCCACCCATTGCCACTGACTGACGATGGCACACTTTCTTGGTGACTCCAGATGTTGCCATAGAATCCTTCCTACCCTCAAGGCAAGTGGACATCTACTTGCTGTTCCTACAGTAGACGGATTCCAGCATGTGACAGGCGCCAGAGTGTTAGGTGTGGGTCGGTTTCCCAGAGCTTTGCGTTGTTACAGTGCAGCCAGCAGCTTTTCCAGGAACAGGCTCTGCTGAGCACTGCTGTCGGCTGGAGCAGCTGTTCAGCAGGCGTTGGTGTTTCCTGGAAACCTGGTGTCTCTGCACCCAGGCCAAGCTCCTGCCACCTCCCTTCTTGGCTCCAAGAGCTGGTGTGACCTGGTTCCCAGTGGGACATGCCAACTGATAAATGAGTTTTCTCCATCAAGTTGAGCTAAGGCTTGGCATGGCTTTATGCCTCTGGTGAATGTTTAGGGGAGCAGTGGTCTGGTTTTTCAGGCCTTTCTGTGCCAGCAAGCCCAGGGCCAGGCTGGTGAAAACGTCTTCCCCTGCCTGGCACCAGGCTTGCTGTTCTGGTTGCTTTGGCCTCCCCGTGTTGGAAGTGTTGAGAACGTGCTGTACACAGTGGATATGAGGCAAGCCTGCCCCTCTCCCCTCCCCCAGTTGTTCTTTTTATTAAAAGATTTGAGTCTTTTCAAAGTCTCATGTTACATAGTGCTCTCTCAACTACATGCTTTATTTTGAAAGGCAAAGTACAGCTTGAGAACACAGCCGAAACAGCCTTAGTCATTATTGAATTTGGGTGCTGCTAAAAGTCACAGGACAGCATTAATTGCGAATGGAAGGAGGCAAAGGCATGGAACAGATTCAGTACTTATTCCTGGGGCTTTGATCCTATAAGAGTGGACTATTGGTATAAGTGAGCCTTTAAAAATCCCCAGTAAAAGGAAGGTAATGAGTGGCTACAAATATATATGATTATAGGCTGTTGGAAAAACCAGCTGCCTTAATGATATGAACATAGGTTCTTTTGGGTTAGGATACAATTTCCAGTGACAGCACCCTACGTAATTTCACAAGGAGCTACCTCTAGCATCTGAAGTAGATGACAAGGATGATGTGTTCTGGAAAACTGCTTGGACTACTCAACTTGACTCTAGGATTGGTAAAGGCATTAAGGTTGAGGATGTTAAATATATGTAAATGAATATAATATTTTTTTTATTTTTATTTTTTTCATTTTTCTGAAGCTGGAAACAGGGAGAGACAGTCAGACAGACTCCTGTATGCGCCCAACCGGGATCCACCCGGCACGCCCACCATGGGGCGAAGCTCTGCCCACCAGGGGGCGATGCTCTGCCTATCCTGGGCGTCGCCATGTTGCGACCAGAGCCACTCTAGCGCCTGAGGCAGAGGCCACAGAGCCATCCCCAGCGCCCGGGCCATCTTTGCTCCAATGGAGCCTTGGCTGCGGGAGGGGGAGAGACAGAGAGGAAAGCGTGGCGGAGGGGTGGAGAAGCAAATGGGCGCTTCTCCTGTGTGCCCTGGCCGGGAATCGAACCCGGGTCCTCCGCACGCTAGGCCGACGCTCTACCGCTGAGCCAACCGGCCAGGGCCTGAATATAATATTTAGATAAAAGTTACAAATAGTGATTTGACTTTTTAATCTACTTCCCTAAAAATCATATAGTCAAGTTGGTGCAAACCATTTCTGGGTTCTCTTTGACCAATTGCTTTCAATATGAGAGTTACCTTATATTCCTGGTTTTCTAGGTTATGTGATAATTCTTCCTGCAGCCCCTGATGTGGGGAATTTGGAAAAGAGGAGGAATGGAGGGAGGGTAGCATTTTCTCTGCCCTTCTCCCTCCCTTTTTCTCTTTCTCCATCACTCTTGCTTCTCTATGCCTTCCGGCACTAGACCTTGCCATTGGGAGATCATGGCTTGCAAACGTGTTGTAGACATCAGGAGGCCTGGGTGTTCTGATTCTCACTTGCAGTGTCTGTGGTTTGGTTCTTGCTGCATAAAGCGTATTCTATGGAACATATTAGTTTATCTTTAAGCAGATGTATTATATGAAATATTCATTGGAGCAGGCTTTACCATACAGCACTTGGAACAATGTACTGAGTACAGTTTGTCCATATAAATCTGTTAATGCTAATGGGATGTAATAGTCTCCCAGGAAGCTTTGGGGTGAGATGAGGGCCTGAGTATGGGAAGAATCTGACTGCTGAAGTCTCTCTCTCCCTTAGCTTGACAGTGGCAGGGCCTGCTTGGGGGGTGTGGGTGTGGTTAGACATCCATTCTCTTTTTTAGTGAATGCAGAGGCTTCCGTTTCTGTGACACTCTCCTCGTCAGCTGCAGCTTCCTGTCAGATTCCAGGTTCCAGCAGTGGTGCTGGGTGTCATGAAGTTCACAGGGAGAAGCTGGCTGTGAGGGAAGACTGCTCTGAGGAGAGGGGTTCGGGGGGCTGTAGAGGGAGGTGAAGGCAGGGTGCTAGCACTCCGGACCAAGTACAGGGTGGCATCCCCTGGGCTAGCCTCTTGATCTGCATGTCCCAGGTAGTCTTAACAAGCTACCATAGGAGGTGGATATTACCATTTTTGTCCTTGAGGCTCAGAGAGGTTTAGTGAGTTGCCCAAAGTGCGATTCATTTAGTTCAACTAACCTGTACTGATTGGTAGCCTGCCCAGGGTCCAAGGGCTGGCACAGGGCACAGAGCAGGCACAGCTTCTGGCCTCAAGGCATGCCCCATACAGTCGGTGTGGAAACATAGCTGTGGAGAATCAGACAGGGAAGTGGAGTCTTCCGCTGGGTGATACAGGGTGTACCTGAGGGCATGGCGAGCTGTGGCAGGCTGTGCAAAGGCTGTAGTACGTGTCCAAGCCAGTTTGGAAGGGGGATAGGAGTTTACCAGGCAGATGGGGGCCGGCAGGGGGGGCAGGGCTGGGAGAGGGGGTCCCAGACAGTTTGAAGAGCAGGTACAAATATACAAAGACATAGATAGGGCACCAAGGTGTGGTGGGCAGGGTGAGGACTGCTGGGCTTAGTTCTGTCCAGTCCCCAGAGGAGGGCGGGCGGGAGGGACAGGTAGTCAGAGCCACCAGTGCAGGGCCTCATACGCCTCATTGGGAAATGTGGACGGTGACAGAGGGCAGTGAGGAGCTGTCGGAGTACTTGAAGCCAGGGAAAGAGAGAAATGAATTTGTATATATAGAAGATTGTTCAAGAGGCACAACAGAGGCTGATTTGGAGGTGGCAAGGCCGGGGACACCGTGTCTGGGTTTGTGATGCCTGTGTAGTCAGGAAGTCACAGGGGCAGGGTGGGGGCAGCTCATGTGGGTAGCAGGCGAAAGATAGAATTTGGAGCTAGTCTGAATTCCCCATCTCAGGTTGAGAGGCCACAAAAAGAAAAAGTAAAAGTAAAAGAAAAAAAGTAGCCAGAAAAAGGGTAAAGGAAAATAATATATTAGAAATGTCAAGAAATGTAAAAGAGACTTCTCTGAGGAGATTCGATTTTAAAGGATTACAGTTAGATGAGGAGTAACATGATATAAAAGTTTTTCTAAGTTTTATAGTGTTTTAGAAATTTAAGTAGACTAGACCTAAGGATAAAAGCAAACACGTGAGTGAGTTCAGCTAAAACCAGATTTCTGGCCAGAAGCAGAACGGCAAGCAGGAGGCAGCAGACAGGGTGGTTATCACCCTGCGGCCTGAGAGCTGATGCTTCTCACGGTGTGGCAGCTGAAGGCTCTGGGAGTGCAGGCTGGGCAGGTGGCACCATGAGGCCAGGCCAGAAAGGAGCCTGGGCAGAGTGAGTGACAGAATGAGTCCGCCTGCTTGAGAACTTCTTGGGTACCACCCACACATGGATTTTCTCCTGCTGACATGGCCACTGACCATGTAAGTGAGCCAGTCAGGGGATTCATGTGACCACTCCTTTCACTGTTGGTGTCCGGTTCAGACGGGTGCTTGTCCCTGCAATTGGCATGGTGGTGGCTGAGCGGCGTTGGCAGCCTTGCAGGCTGGTATTGTCCTTTTGTCTTTCGGGGAAGAGGGAGGTGGAGGGGTCATCAACAGACTGCTTGTGAGAGGGGGGTGGTGGAGGAGAAATATCTGGGCTTCTGGCTTGCGCTGCATTTGTTGAGTGTCTCTTGGGTACAGTGGAGTTTTCTAGGTGTTGCAGGGCACACAGAGCAGCAGGGAAAACTTAAAAGAAGTACGTGAGCAGGGTGTGGGGTAGTTTGGTATCTTGACTAAGGCTGGGCTCCAGGAGGGATGGACTTATTCTGGACTAATGTCAAATAAGGAACCAATTCATTAGTGTCCCATTCGTCTACTCTAATCACTGGTCCTGCTGATGTCTTCCCCCCTTGTTGGTTGCTGTTAAGGAAAGAGGGTGCATTTATAGTGGGAAGAGCATGGGGCTTGGAATCTGAAGACCAGGGTTTAAGTGCTAGGTCTGCCACTTACTAGCTTGGTGACCTGAGGCAAGTATAACCTGTATGAACACCTGCTTGTTTGTCATTTGGAGCTATAATAATGACGTCTGCCTCACTGAGGTCCCAGGTTGTCATGGGCTCAGTGTGTGTATGAGAGAATAAACTGCAGAGCTGGGCTGAACAGTGGTGACATCTAGACTCTGCACGTTCAGAGGTTATTCCTTATACCTCTCACAGCATCTCCAACATGTCTGGGACACTCGTGAATGCCAGTAGGGTTGCTGGATGCATTTCCTGTGGCATTAGGCATTTTCCCAGCCCGTTTTCCAGGGACCCTCTCACTGTCCACACTTTGGACAAGGAGGTGGCACAGCTGACTGGCCTTTGGGACATGTGGCAGCCCCCAGGAGTGGTGATGCTGGGGCCAGGCTAGTCACTCAGGTGTGCTGAGGGCTCTGATTTTAGGACCTGACAGTTTCACATGGTTTCCAGTCACTAGGCACAAAGCCACCTTCACGACGGCCCAGGTGGAAGTTCGGAGCCGAAAGCAGTCTGGGGGCTGCTCCCATTCCCCTCCTTACTCCCACTCCTCTTCCACTATGCCCTCCACGTGCCTGCACGCCCTTCACACCGGATGGCCCCGTCCCCAAAGTCCACATTGTTTCAGTTCCCTGAACTCTCACTTGCTGGTGAGCTTGGGGAGCCACACTGTCTGGATGTGTGTGCTGGGTGTCCAGAGCCGGCTTGCTCACTGCTGTGGTTTCCTCTTGCCTGCTGCAGGTCGTTTTCCACGATGTTGCTGTGCTGACGGACAAGCTCTTTCCCATCGTGCAGGCTATGCAGAAGCTCTTCAGCGCTGGCTCCGGGACCTACTACAGCGACTCCATCTTCTTCCTCTCGGTGGCCATGCACCAGATCATGCCCAAAGGTAACCTGGACTGCCGGCCTCCGGTATCTGACGTTTGCCTCTGTTTCCCTGGCTCTAGTACTGCCGATGCCCTGTATCAGAGGGCTCCCCTAGAACACAGAGAGGGCAAGGGGCCAGCAACGCCCTTTGCGTAGCACCTTCCTGCCCTGAGAGGCGAGGGCAGGGCCCTCGGTTGCATAGCTCCCATAGTATGAGTGGTGCAGTGTGGTGTCCGTGGACTCAGGGCATTTGGGCTCTGGCCCTGACTCTGCCCCTTGCACACACCCTGCCTCTGGGACTCAGTTTGCTCATCTGATAAATGGCAGGTAGGACTCGTGACTCTCCATCCAAATTTGTGATCCTGTTCCTTCTAATTTGAATCTGTACTTGCCTGACTTTAAAATATCAAATCTAAATGTGAGAGATGCAAATTACAACTGAGTAGTACTTTTTTCTTATTTATTTATTTTTTTGTATTTTTCTGAAGTTGGAAATGGGGAGGCAGTCAGACAGACTCCCGCATGCGCCCGACCGGGATCCACCCAGCATGCCCACCAGGGGGCGTTGCTCTGCCCCTCTGGGGTGTCACTCTGTTGCATCCAGAGCCATTCTAGCACCTGAGGCAGAGGCCATGGAACCATCCTCAGTGCCCGGGCCAACTTTGCTTCAATGGAGCCTTGGCTGTGGGAGGGAAAGAGAGATACTGAGAGGAAGGAGAGGAGGAGGGGTGGAGAAGCAGATGGGTGCTTCTCCTGTGTGTCCTGGCCGGGAATCGAACCTGGGACTCCTGCATGACAGGCTGATGCTCTACCACTGAGCCAACCGTCCAGGGCGAGTAGCACTTTTTTCTTTAAACTCTAATGTCCAATTAAAAGGTTTTCTGGGGCCCTGGCCGGTTAGCTCAGTGGTAGAGCGTCGGCCTGTCATGCAGGAGTCCCAGGTTCGATTCCCGGCCAGGGCACACAGGAGAAGCACCCATCTACTTCTCCACCCCTCCCCCTCTCCTTCCTCTCTGTCTCTCTCTTCCCCTCCCGCAGTGAGGCTCCATTGGAGCAGAGATGGCCCGGGCGCTGGGGATGGCTCCTTGGCCTCTGCCCCAGGCGCTGAAGTGGCTCTGGTCGCGACAGAGCGACGCCCCGGAGGGGCAGAGCATCGCCCCCTGGTGGGCAGAGTGTCGCCCCCTGGTGGGCGTGCTGGGTGGATCCCAGTCGGGCACATGCGGGAGTCTGTCTAACTGTCTCTCCCGGTTTCCAGCTTCAGAAAAATACATAAAAAAATAAAAAAAAATAAAAAAAATAAAAAGGTTTTCTGGGGTTTGGTCCCTCCAGGACAGAAGAGACACGATTGTCTGGTGGGTGATGGGTCAGCCTTCTGTGGAAGTGCTAGCACGTTCACTCATCCTTGGACTAGAAGTCTGTGGTAGCCTCACTCGAAGGGGTGTCCCAGGCTTCTGGATTCTTCTCCAGATGGTCCTTGATTGATTTTGGAGTCCTGGATATTGCCCAGTTTCTGACTATGGTGAACCATGACATGAGCCTTTTAGGGGAGAGGGGAGAAGTTTGGGGGTCTTGGGGTAGCAACTCTCTGGCTGTGACTGGCTGAGTTCCCAGCAGTGCCCAGACCAGACAGACCGACTGCCTAGGGAACAGCCGGGACATCTGGTGGAGGCCCGCTGCTCCGGCCCAGCAGACAGAAGTGAGGGTGTCCAGAGCACCGGCATTTGAAGGGGTCTGGTAAGCCAGGGAGTTCAGGAGTTGGAGGCTGAAGCTCGGCTTCTTTGACAGGTTGTCATACCAGAGGAGAATCTAGACTTTGTCTACACAAAGCAAGTTCCTGCACTACGAAGGCCCTGGAATGTTCTCTTAGCTGTAAGACAAGGGCTCAGGGAGCTTCATGGGGCAAGGTCTGAGGAGAGAGGAGACAAGTTCACCAAAAGGACCGGGAGAAGAGAGAGACTGAGGACTTGAGTGATTGGCCCAGGGTTATAGAGCCATTTAAGTGGCCGATCTGTCTGACGTGGAGGCCTACTTCTTCAAATAGCAGTTACCTCCACTCCCAGGTGGGCCATAGGGCTCTCTCTCTCTCTCTCTCTCTCTCTCTCTCTCGGCAGGCCTGGTGTAGATGCTCAGACTGGAGGGAGGTGTGCTTCCTGCTCTCCTGGTTTCTAGGAGGGCCAGACAGATGTAGGTGCTGGTTCTTGCTCTGAGGCTCAGTATTTGCATGTCTGAGCCATTGTCTTTGTAGGCCTCGGTCTCCTCATCTGTAAATGGTGAGTCTGATCTAGTGAGCTGTTTTGATTGAAGGGTCCAGGGTCACAGGAATCCCCTTTGGGGTTCTGTAGTTTGAGAAGCCAAGGGAAGAGTGGTTCTACCTTATCCTGCCTCTCCTGCCCACACTGCACTCCTAGCAGTCTTTTTTTTTTTTTTTTTTTTGTATTTTTCTGAAGCTGGAAACAGGGAGAGACAGTCAGACAGACTCCCGCATGCGCCCGACCGGGATCCACCCGGCACGCCCACCAGGGGCGACGCTCTGCCCACCGGGGGCAATGCTCTGCCCCTCCGGGGCGTCACTCTGCCGCGACCAGAGCCACTCTAGCGCCTGGGACAGAGGCCAAGTGGCCATCCCCAGCACCCGGGCCATCCTTGCTCCAATGGAGCTTTGGCTGCGGGAGGGGAAGAGAGAGACAGAGAGGAAGGGGGGGGGGGAGAAGCAAATGGGCGCTTCTCCTATGTGCCCTGGCTGGGAATCGAACCCGGGTCCCCCGCATGCCAGGCCGATGCTCTACTGCTGAACCAACCGGCCAGGGCCACTCCTAGCAGTCTTTTTTTTAGTGAGAGGAGGGGAAGCAGAGAGACACTTCCTCATGCGCCCAGAATGGGATCCACCTGGCAAGCCCACTAGGGGATGATGCTCTGCCCATCTAGGGCCATTACTCCATTCCTCAGCAGCTGAGCCTCTTTTTAGCACCTGAGGCGGAGGCCACAGAGCCATCTTCAGCACCTGAGGCCAGCTCGCTTGAGCCATGGCCATGGGAGGGGAAGAAAGAGAGTGAAGGGGGAGGGGTGGAGAAGCAGATGGTCACTTCTCCTGTGTGCTCTGACTGGGAATCAAACCTCGGACATCCACACACCGTGCTGACGCTCTACCACTGAGCCAGCCGGCCAGGGCCCTAGCAGTCTGTCTTGATCACTGTGTAGATCAGACTTTGGAATAGGGTTCTATTTAGTCAGAGTTCCGTGATTAAACTAATTTAAGAGTGCCGACTAGATGGGCCTTTAGGGCTTGACCAGTCCTGTTGTTTCACATGCATGATTGGCTTTGACTGAAATGCTGTGACCGAAGAGTCGACAGAAATTAGCAGGAAATCTGGGAGGGGGCGTGCCTGGCCTTCCTTTCCCTCCTTCCCTTGCCAGCTGTTAGGTCTCTGCCCACCAGGTGCTAGACTAGACCAGGTTATGTTTTGGGGCACCAGAGGGAGGGGAAATAGACAATCCTTGTGGACTGTCAGGGCGAGAAGATATTTCTGTCTCACAGTGCTAGGGAGAGCCAGGCAGTACGCTGTGAAGTGCAGATGATGAGTTAGGGAGTCCCTCTGCCCCTCTGACTTCCCTGTTGGGCTGCCTGGCCATGCCCAGGAGACAAGGCTTTGACCAGAGCTTTGCTGTGCATGCAGCAGATCAGATCATTGGTGTCCCTCCAAGCACGGTCCCTGCCTCCGCGGGGCCTGTGTCAGGAGGTGGGGAAGGAGCCAAGTGAGATGTGCAGCGGGCAGACCCAAACCACAGTCTTTCCTCGGGTTCTTTAGATGAACAACAGTGTGCTGCCAGAGATTCATTTCTACATCTGCCCAAAGTCGGCTTCCTGAGAAGAGAGTTATTAGGAGCTACTAAAACCCGGTATTCATAAAGTGAAATGAGCAGCCCTGGCATCCCACAGAGTCGGGGGTGTTCCGCCAAGCAGTCTGGCTGCTGCACTGCGCTTGGCCACGTGCGAGGCCCCTGGGCGGCCCCTCTGGGAACCCTGCAGTGCTCCGGAGGGCGCTTTGTTTCCAGGCACTGTTAGTGCCGTCTTGATTTCGTCAGGGCTCTTTATTGCTGCCTTTTTGGTATTCATTATTTTAAATCATAGGAATTGTTTTGGGCTTTGTTGATGAATTTGTTCTTGTGTAATTGGGGCTATTTTGGTGGTTTTGTTTCACGGCATTCTTTTTCTCCCAGAAAATGAGAACGGAGCTCTTGGTGCCACCCAGGAAGGCTGAGTCAAGGAAGCTGTATTCCCCTGAGTTATGTCTTAGGAGGTCCCCTCTGGTGTTTGCCTCAGAATCCGGGTTCTTTCTCTGTATCCAAGCTCCTCCTTCCCTACACCCCCCGTAGTATAAGAATCACTGTTCTGCACTTGAACCATCTTTAAGATATGGTTACTTCTTTTTCTGTCTTCGAAGCAACACTTATTCATAAGAGAATATCTGAAAACTACATTAAAGTAGAAAAACATTATCTCTTTACTACCACATAAACATCATCACTGTTCTTGATTATCTCATATTTTCCCAACATGTAGCTTTTTAATAACTTAGGCAAAGTAGGAGTTATAGTGTATATTGAAAGCATTCTGAGTGTAACATATCCAAGTATAAAATTAAACCTTCATTTAAATAAAAAAAATGGAAGTGTACAGGTGAAGCTGTATCTCATGACATTTTCAGTTAGCGTGACTCATCACCATTTTCTACGTAAGCATAGTTGAGCAGGTTTTGAATGGTGTCATTGGACTCACGTTATCATTTCTCTGTTCTTGGCTACCCAGATGTGTTCTATTTTTTCTATGATCATACATTATACTGTGATGAATATTCACATGTGTAAAGATTATATTTTCTAATTGGGATTATTTCCTTGTAACTCCCCATGAGTGGAATTGCTGGGCCAGAGGTGACCAAAGCCAGCCTGCGTCAGGTCCCCTGCTGCCACACCATGGTCAGCCTGCACGAGGGAGGGTCTGTACCGTCTCTGAGCACACGGGTGTTCGACCTCCTGGAGAGAACTCAGGCAGCCACACAGGATGAACAGGAGGACAGTTGCCGTCCCCACTTGACAGGAGAGGAAGGGAGGAGCTGAGGTCAGGCCATTTCTCTGAGTTTCAGGGTGAGCTGGGCCTCCTGTGTGGGTTTCTGATGCCCTGGCCCAGGCTTATTCTGATGGCCAGACCCGAATGCCCAGCCTCTCACACCCACACAGTGCCTTGAAGCTTACAAAACCTAGCTCCTCTCTCCTCCTCCTTGGCCCCTCGCTGCAGCTCTTTGGAGGGGGCTGGCTGGGCTGGCCGAGGGCCAGTTTAACCCCAGGTGTTTTGCCCAAACCATCCCCTCGGGTAGCGCCACCCAGACCCCGTCTGCAGAGTGGGAAACGAAGGGGCCCTGCAGGCGAAACACGCTGGCTCCGCTTTTGGGCAGAGCTTGTTTTTCTTTCGGTTGCTGGTTGGAAGGGTCCCATGTGGCTGGCTGGTCTTGCGGCACACACTTGCCTGTCCATGTGTCCTTCATGGACATGCGGCCACTCTCACCCCCTCACTCATACCCGCAAGGCTTTTATCTCCTGTTGGTGGTGTTAGGTTTGTCATTGAAAATATCTTATGCAATCAAAGAAAAACATTTTTGCCCAACTGGAGCTGGAGGGAGTGAATAGCAGCTCTTCAGGGACTGCAGCTACCCTCTCCTGTGTCCACAGCTCCTAGGAGCCGTTGTCTCTGGATGACTGACATGGGCCATAAAAGCAGCCCTTATCAAGGCCTCTGAGCCACAATGCTTGGTGTGTGATTGTGATGGGGTTTCCCTGGCAGGGAGGGCAGGGGCCTGGACACCTGGCAGTGTGTAAAACTCCCCAGAGACCCTGGGAGACTTTCCACGTAAGGCTCCTGTCCTGTGGTCAACCCTTTGCCAACACAGGGGTCCTCGGGTACAACAGCCTCAACATACAATGTTACGAGTTTACAACGCTCACTCCCATAAAAACTTAAAAAAATTGAGACGTGTTTCAGCTTTTGCCATTAGCGTCGTACTTACGGACTACGTGGAACTACGTGGGACTATGTGGGTGAACTAGTTTGGCTGTGCACGGCGGAAGAATGTGCAGTAACGTAGCATACGAGGGAGGGAGCTGGTGTCCCCCAGTACACTTACCTGCGCCACAGTGGACTGCTAAAGCACAAGTGTTCCATTTGTGATAGGCTAGGGTGTGTTTCGACTTACACCAAAATTCAGGTTATGTCACTGTCGTAGGAACTGAATTGTGTCGTATCCCGAGGACCCCCTATACATATCCTCTGCCGGGCTCTGGTGTTTGCATGACATGGTGCTGGCCACTCTGGGTGTCTCAGAGATGTTTGTCAGGTTGCTCCTTTACGGACTCGTGGTGGGGTAGGTGGTATGGCCCAGCAGTTAGGCAGAATGTCATGAAGGCTTAAGGGTGATCTACTCAATGCTGAGGGTTTCAGAAGAGGATGAGTCATAGATATTTGGTAAGAAGAAAGAGGGCTTCATGGAAGAGGTGGTACTAGGGCTTTGGGTGAGTAAAGTTTCAATGTGTGTGGAAACAGGTAGGAAACTTTGACAGCTGGGAAGAATTGTGTTCATTTGGGAATTAGCATACCCCTTCTTTTGACAGACAGAGCAGGGCACATGTTGGGAAGTAGTGAGAGAGAAGAAGATGGTCAGGGGAGGTTGGATGTGCTGTGCAAGCTTGGGTGCCAGGCTGAGGGCTGGCCCGCCCAGGACACAGGAGACAAGACCTTTGTGGCATTTTTGACGGGGGGGAACCTGACCAGGTCCATGCTTTACGCGAGCTGATGTGTCTGAGATGGGGCGTGGATCTCAGGGGAGGTGTTAGGGTCCAGCTGCATGTCTTTTTTGAGTGTGCTGAGCTGGACATTGCGGACAGGCTGTGAGAGACTCCCTGGCATCAAGCAGCAGCTGAGGCAGAGTGTGCATGTATGTATGTGTGTGTACACATGCTGTGTGTACCGAGCATGAACACGTGCAGAAGGTGAGCTGTAGTATCCACTGAGACCTGGCAGGCGTCTCCAGCTTTGACACAGCCTCCCTCATTCCATGGGGGCCCAGGGGCTACAGTCATTACACTGACTGCAGCAGGAACAGTTATGAGCTGTCTTGCAGCGTTTAGCAACATTATGGGTTCAGAAAAAGAAGAAATGAGGTTAGGATAGTAGACAGAGCAGACAGTCTTCCATTCAGAGCTACAATTGTAGGGTTATAAACTATAAAACCAATGCAAATAATCCTGCCATCCAGTCACTTGTCTGCCAGTCCTTTCACTTTAGTATGAAGTAAACCCATCTGATCGCTGTCTTCTGAACACCAAATGGAGACAATGCCCAGAGGGAGTGACACGAATAATATGGTTGTTGGAGAGATAAATGAGGTTGAGGGAAAGGTGGAAGGAAGGAGGAAAAAGGTATTTTGGAGCCTGGTGTACTCCTAGAGCCTTTGGAGATGGGTGCAGGCTTACCTTTACAAACCCCTGAGTCCAGGCAGAGGGAAGTCAGGAGGAGAGAGGCCGACTACCTGATGAGACTTTGATGAGGTCTGAACCCTGGAAAGCTTGAGGAAATGGTTTTCCTCCATAGTACTTTCCTTCCTAGACCCTGTAAATCTTGCCCCTGGGCCCTGGAACCCAGGATTACACCATAGAAATAGGCTTTAGCCTTGCTTTATATAGAAATAGGCTATAGCCTTGCTTCTGGAGGCTAGCCTGGGCACCTGACCATTTACCCTGGTTTCCATTGCTATGGGGCTATAAAATTCCAGTTGACTGACTTCCTGATGAGGTTGGACAAAACCAGCTCCATATGAGATAGGTGATTTATATACCTTGGGCCCCAGTGGGGTCTGGAGCAGCCACTCGCTCTGGTTTGTGCCCATTCTGGGGTCATGTTTCCAGATGCCCTGTGTTTCTGTTTGTTTCCCTCCCCTCACGTTGAAGAGTAAAGTTTTGCACATTGTCCTGCCCACATCCTACACAGAGGGGGCACGGGGCCAAGTTGTGGCGGCTCCCCTGACTCAGCCTGTGTGTGTGTGTGGGGGTGACATCTCCAGACTCAGGGTCCCATGGTCACTGGCCATGAGCTATGCTGGCAGTACTGGTGTCTAGACACCTCTGTGTGCCTGGAAGGTCTCAGGGAGGTCATCCTTGGAGTGTAGGGACTGTCACGCTGACTGGTTCTGTTGGGGCTGAGGAGGGGGTATTTGAGATGAGGAAGAGGGTGTTCTCGTCTATTTGGGGACAAAATGTCCATCAGTTGCAAACCCTCATCTTTATAGAGGGTGTTCATGTTTACGTTCATAGAGGGGGCACAGCAGGCACCACGATCCCATTTTCAAGACAAGGGAATTGAGGCACAGAGAGGGGGAGAGACTTTACCAGAGTCCCAGAGCCGAGGGGAGCAGGGGCAGGACCAAGGCTCTCTGACTCCCATCCAGTGCACACCGAGGACATTCCTACACTTTCCTGACTTGGGCTAGACGCTGGCCATGCCGTGTTGCCATTTTTATTACATCAGATCAATGATACATCATGTCATGTCAGGGGTTCATGATTTACTACTGTTGATGTTGATCTTGATTACCTGGCTGAGGCAGTATGTGTCAGAGTTCTCCACTGTAAAGTTACTCTTATTTCCCCCTCCCAAACTTAAAGAATGTGGATGGTCACCATTTTTATTTTTTTGATCGTCACTTTTCAAAGGTTGTGTGTCTACTGCTTGGGCCTCATCCCTTCATCTTGCTGGTGACGTCTGCCCCCTGACTGTGCCACCAGCCATGGTCTGTGAGAGTCCAGGGATTTTGAAAAGCTGCTTCACCATTCCAGAAGGTTGGCCCCGTTCTACTGTGTGAGTCAACTGATGGCCTTGTTTGAGCTTCCCTTGACTTCTAGGCCCAGTGTCTGGAGGAGCACCGAGCCACGCAGGTCTGAATCCGGCCATAGGGGGAGTTGGTAGGTAGATGACAGAGTCCAGGCTCTGGGTCAGACAGAACTGGGTGCAAAGCGCATCTTTGTGACTCACTAGATTTACGAGCACGGGAAGTTACTTAGAGATGGTTGAACGGTGTCGTGGTTAAGAACGTAGGGCCGGAGGCGGACTGCCTGTGCTCAGTGCAGTCCCATCACACCTGCTCTGTGTCTCTCTGGTCACGCTACCAAACCTGTCAATACTCAGTTCTTTCATCTACAGAATGGAGATAACAACAGTGCACATCACATGGGCCATTACGGGAATTAAATGAGTTAGTACAGTATAGATACATACATAACACGCTTAGAACAGTGCCTGGAACATGGTAGAGCATTAGCTGGTCTCCTCTCTGGATGTTTCCTTATTAGTGAAACAGGGATGATGTAGCACGTACCACAGAGAGTTAACGAGATGGTACCTGTAATGGCCCTTAGCACTGTGCCTGGCACATGGAGGATGCCCAGTAATTGTTAGCTGTTTGGGTAGTGACGATAAGCCACGCCTCCCAACACGGCACCAGAGGGTGTGGGGCTGGAGTTATTCTCAGATCTTAGACCACCCACTTTGCCTGTTGGAAAGAGTTTCTGATACAGGATAAGGAGGTTTGCTGGATGATCCTGGGCAAGTCATGTCATCTCTTGTCCCCCAGGTGAGAGTTGCCATCTCTGACCTGCCGTCCTTGCAGGGTTACTGTGAGCTAGAAATGGAGTAATGTACCTAAAAATGCTTTATTTCCCCTAAACCCCCAAAGACCTTTTCACCAGCTCCCGGATTTCAGGTACCTGAAATCTGTACATTCACAGCGCATTATTGTCACCACCACCGTCAGCCCCATCCTGCTCATGTTTTCTGAGGGGACCTGTGTGTGTAAAAAGACTAGGCAAATCCAAAATGTTGTACAGTCCCTGAAAATGTAGGGGTTGGGGCCTGAGCCTCCTCCTTCTGGGATCACCTCCTTGAAGCCTAGTGGACACTAGCTATTGTAGAAAAGGATGACAAAGTCAATGGGATGAACAGAGATGGGGGCAGCTTTGCCCATCTCCTGGCATCATGGGTGCCGTCACCCTCAGCATCTGCCCCTGGGGCCTTGCTGTCCTGAGGCTGGAGGCATGTGACTGAACTCTTGAGAGGACAGTCTTGGGTCTGCTTTGGCCCAGTGGCGCTGGGAGAGAAAGGCTGGTGTGGGTTTCTGGTAGTTAATATGCCGGTGCATCTTAGCCGAGGTTCATGGGCCCTCAGAGACTGGAGGCAGGGCCGAAAGCCTGCAGGCTGGGGACAAGACCAAAGTGGAAAGCACTAGACAGGCAGTCTCATTTCTGCATTCAGTCATTCGTGCTTTGAAACGCTAGGTCAGTGTGCAGCCTTTTATAGAAGCCCATTAAAATGCCATCTATTTTTTTCTTCTCTTAAGTGAAATGTGACAAATATAGTAAATGCTATATTCATTTTGGATTTCTTTGTTCTGTGCTTTTTGTATTTTTACTTACCACCGTACAAGGTCTTTAATGTTGTCTGCTGTTCTTTCATAATGGTTTCCTAGAACACAGAGGCTTTTAAGGCTGGTTTATGGAACTTCATAACTTTGTTCAGTTTGAAACCAAATTAGGAAACTAGTCTATAGTCTATGTTTAGTTATCCATCCGTGAGGCAGTTATGTGCATCTAATGCGAGGGTTCTTGCAGAGGGATGTGTATATGTTCTGGAACCTGGGGTGTGGAGGAGAAGGGGCCCCAGTCATGGGAGAGAGGAACCATTTTGTCCTCTCTTTTACCCTCATGCTTACTTGGACTGGAGGAGAGAGGTCCTGTGGCGACGAAACTTAAGCTGCACTGTCCATTCTGGTTTTCTCTCCCCCTCCCCTCCCCCTCCCCCTCCCCTCCCCTCCCCTCCCCTCCCCACCCCCTCCCCCTCCCCCCCTCCCTCTGCTGCAGCAGAGTGAGTGACCCCTTGCTCAGGCCAGTGACCTTGGGCTCAAGCCAGCAACTTTGGGCTTCAAGCCAGTGACTTTTGGGCTTAAGGCAGTGACCATGAGGTCATGTCTATGATCCCATGCTCAAGCCAGAGACCCCGCGCTCAAGCTGGATGAGCCCGTGCTCAAGCTGGCGACCTCAGGGTTTCGAACCTGGGTCCTCCGTGTCCCAGTCCGATGCTCTATCCACTGCGCCACTGCCTGGTCAGACTCCAACCTGATTTTCTAGAGAGTTCTGTGTTGTACCCCAGCTAATAACACTGTGGTACTTGACTGTCCCACCTGTCATTACCCCTGATGTATGTATAAATGTCTCAGAAACTTCCTCAGGAGTAGGAGTCACTGAGCTATCTTTGAGTTCTCTGGTCATAATAGCATCTAGTACTGCCTGCCCCCTCCTAACTCCTAACAGAGCCCTTGGGTGAATGACCTAACTTCTCAGAGCCGCTGCTGCTTCGTTTAGAAAATGGGAATGATGAGTGTACAAATGTACAAATGGGTGGATGGGAACCAATGGAGATCACGTGTGAAGAAATACAGGGCCTGGCACAGAGGGGTGTGCGGCGTTAGATGTCACTAGTGCTTTTCCTCTCGGAGGGTCACATACACATTATAAGTCAGAAGCCCTGGTAAGTACAAAGTGAAAACATGTTTAACTGTGCTTAACCCAGCATTTCTCAAATATAATTCACAGAACAATTTCTTTTTGAGGACTACCCATTCACATTCTAAGATAGGATTGTTTCACAGAACTCACTTTAAGAACTGCAGCCTGCAGTAAGAGTAATAAACAAACAATACTTGCGTAGCTCTCTCTCTTGGAGCGGGGGTGGGGGCGGGGCAGGGGCAGGAAGCATCAGCCTTCAGAGAAAGGTACTTCCTCAGTTAGTCTTTCCTCCTCTCCCTGCTGCTCACGGCCAGTGGAGCCTGTCATTGGCTGTGGCATTTTAGTTATTCACATACTGTGTTGCTTATACCAGTGACCACTTTCTGAGCAGATCTGAAGTAGCTTTGGGTATGCCCGGTTTGCCTCAGACCCAGAAGCATTAGGAAGACTTTACTGGATTTTGAATTGGGGGGGGGGGCAGATACCAAGTTGTTTAGAGGAGGGAGATGTATGTGTGATGCCACTGCAAGCAGAATACCCCTGTGGCACTGACAAACTGGCGTGGTTTCAGAGTTGGGTGACCCAGAGGGCAGTGGAGGGATCCTGAAATCAGCCCTTGAGAGAAGTGAGCCTACACACCAGAGATGACTCACTGCTTCCAAAGGGCCGTCCTGGGAAAGAGGGCGCAGGCTTCTTCTGTCTGACCGCGAAAGGCCATACCAGGTGCAGCTGACTAGACTCTAACTCAGTTACCACCTTTCTGTGAGCCCAGGGGTAAACCCTTCCCTGCTCAGGTGGCCAGTTCTCACCTATAGACTGAGAGTTAGATACAATCCGGGGTGCAGACTGGCCACCCATGGCAACTGACCACGTTCTATTTGGCCATTTTATCATTCTTGTAGGGGCTTTCAGTGGCAGTGTAAGTTCCTGTTCTAGTCTCATAGCTTTTGGTTCCATGTCTTTAGGTCCTTGCAGTGCCTCTCTGGGCCTGAAGTCCTCTTTGTAGCTCTGCCCATCAGCTCAGCCCCACCGCCCCCCTGTGCGCCCCACGGGGCCTCGCAGCCTCCCTGCGCCCTCCTCCTGGTCCTGGACCACTCTCCCCAGGTGTCTCCGTGGCTTATTCCCTGCCCTCCTGCAGATCTCTGTGCAGGTGTCCCCTCCTCGCAGCCTCCCTGCGCCCTCCTCCTGGTCCTGGACCGCTCTCCCCAGGTGTCTCCGTGGCTTATTCCCTCCCCTCCTGCAGATCTTTGTGCAGGTGTCCCCTCCTCGGGCATCCCTGACGTGCTGTGGGAAATTGTACCCATCTCCTCTGGAGCGCCCGTGGCCCCTACCCTGCTTTATTTTTTTTCCTAGTCCTTATCTGCTAGAGAATGTGTTTCATTTCTTTAAAAAGAAATTTATTTTTAATTTATTATGTTGACATAGTTTCCAGTGTCCCACCCAAGGTGGCACCCTCTACCTCCGGCATCATGCCCCCAGGCACCATGTAAAGTCTGCATTCCCATTTCACCCCTCCCCCACCTCCACCCCCCCCTTCCCTCTGGGACCTGCTACCCTGTTCTCTGTATCTATATAGTATGTATATATAATTTGGCTAATCCTTTCACCTTCTCTGATGATCCACTTTTTAAATTATTTGTCTCCCCCACACAAATATAGGCTCCGCAGGGGCAGGAAGCTTTGTGCATTTATTCACGGCTGCATTCCCAGTGCCTAGAACACAACCAGGCACATAGACATTCAGTAAATATTTCTCAAGTTAATTTTTGTTAGGTATGTATTTTTATTTTTAATTGATAAAAAGCCCCAGTAAGATTATAATGTCAAGAAAAGGGGTCCAGCTACAACTTACGTAATGGTGAAAAGGTGACTACAAGCTCTTTAGTGGGCCTGCTGACAGCGGGGGGTCAGGCTGCTCCACGCCCTCCTGCTCCCTGCTCCCCCACTCCCAGCTGTGCCTGCTGCTCCATCCCTCAGCTGAAGAACAGAGGTGCTCTGCGTCTGGTCCCTGCTCTGTTTGGACGCCAGGAGGAGCACCCGGAGAGCATGTATCTTGAATGACTCTATTTTGGGGGTCACCTCAGCACATTCTCTTAAGCCCATTTGGAACTGACTGTGGATGAAGTCTGGCAGCTTCTGACAAATTGCATAGAAACTGGATGTTCCTTGTGGGTGAGTCACAAACAGGAGTTTGAATATTTTGGACAACTATTTCTTGATGGGTCCCTCAAGCCTGAGGAAGCGCAGCGGGTTCTGATTTCCTGGAATAGCAGACGATGCCCCGACTGCCGGCGCTCAGCCTGGCGTGGCGTGAGGTGCAGCACTTCCCGTGCGGAAGAAAGCAAGAGGCAGAACAGAGAGTCAGGGACTTGCCTGAGTGGAAACATAGGAGTGAATACAGAGCAGAGGTTATGAACACGTGTCCTGTGATTTCAGTGAAAACTATTTTCTGGCAGCTCCTATGGAGCAAATTTGAGTCCTCTTATTCTGAAGAGGAACAGCTGTCATAAAATGCTAAAAACAGTAATGTGATAGAGACTACTTTCTGCTAACTTAATGCTAGAAGCTCTTCATAAGCTAATGAAAATAATTTGGGAAAACCTTAACTTTTTGTAAAATTGATTGAATAGTAATGTCTTTCACTTTGGTTCCCTCTGTTAGATTCTTTCTTTTAACTTTTCAAGATCCTTTTTAAAATTTAGTTACGAGTAAGGGCATCAGCCAGCTTTTATTATTGTCAGGAGGTCAGGCAGCGTTTATCCAGGCATCTCGGCACCTGTACAGGCTGCCGTTCTCCTGTCGTGTGCAGGGCCCTGGGGGGTGCTGCTGCCCTGCCTTTGGGCAGCTCACCTGGCTGGGGAGAGAGCCCAAGTGAGTAGGTGCTCATAGCCAGGGGTCGGAGGTCAGAGGGGCCGCAGCGGCACTGGGCCTGGACTTAATGGAAATCGGGTAGGGTTATTTGCACGGGGAGTGGACCCGGAACTGTCAGTTCTGTTGGAGTTCAGAGGGTTTGTGGCAGCCTTGAAGGGTGAGGGGTTGAGGGTGTGCCGGGGAGGAAGGGCAGGTGTTCTGAGCGAGTGATGTTCTGGGAGGCCTAGGTCTCAGCTTGGGCAGAGGCCAGCATGCCATAGGGTGCTGTCTCTGCAGGTGGTGTCAGTCCACGCCATCAGTTCTGTAAGCACCTCTGGGGTGGGCATTAAGTATGCATCTTCCTTTTGTCTCTACCTTTGTGTATCATCCAACTGACAAGGGAATACTTCATCTCTCTACTCAGTTTGTGTGTAATTGATGACCGGACCCTCTCAGTTAACCATGTTGGATTGAATCTTCGGCCTGCTCTTCCCCCCACTCCCCTTACTCTGGCTTCTGGACATTCTTTGGAACGTGCCTGCCTGTGCTTGGGCCTCTAGAGAGAGCTGTGGGACTCAATGCCTTGGCTCCTCTTTGGGGCCTGTCTCCCCCTTCGGCATAGGCTCCTGCTGCTCCCCCACATCCATCCCGCTCTCCGGCTGCAGTGGCTGCCTTACAGCGTTCTGGTCAAACGCACACTCTGCTTTTCTGCTTCCTGGCCTTGCTCAGCTCTTTATTTGGCCTGGAAGGCCTCTCCCACGTCCCTGATCACTGGCTCTGCCGATCAGGAGGGTCCCCAGAGGACAGCCTCTCCAAGTACCCAGTGTCAGCAGGCTGCCTCTGCTGGGCCATTGGGAGTGTGAAGATCCCTTCCATGTACTAAGTCACGCGTGATGTGATGCGATGTGATCTGAACCTTAACTTTTTAACAAAATCTGAAAGCCCTTGGAGTGGGGGTTGGGGGAGAGGATGATTCTCATAATGTGTGGATAAGAACTCTCAGCAGACAAGTGATTCCACTGAGTGAACAGAGTCAGCCACGTGGGTGTTTAGTTCTGATGATAAAATGCTGTTTTAGAGCTGCTTGTCTCCTAAGGAGTTATCACAGGTCTCATTTGCTGTAAACCCTGGCTTTTCAACTCCTCTCCCTCATACTAGTTCTTGCTTTGGTTTAGGACTGACTTCTTAGCCAGGCTTAGCTAGTTCCTGTCTTGATCTCACTCATGTCTCTAGCTCTTGGACATACCTTCTGCCTAAGAAGTGGATGAACAAGTGGGGTACGGTGGGTGATGGTTTCCCTTCTGCATTGAGCTGGGGGAATAAAGTACAGTATTGATATATATGTTCAAAGCATCAGCTATCACAGAGCTGTGAAACTGGGGAACCAGCAGTGCCTTGGACTAGAGTGGATTTCTGATTGCACGCTGATTTGGTGACTGACCTCAGGTAAACTCCCTCTTGCAAGCCTTCCTGGCCCTCACCTGATGACCTCCCGGGACGCCCAGTGTTCTCCTTCCCTGCTTTTCCTTCTCCATCCCTCTTTCCCTTTTCTTTCTCTTGTGAGAAAGTGAAACTCATGAAAGTCAACACGAGGAGAGAGGTTTATTATGGAAGGGGCTGGAAGGAAAGAGCTCAGACCTTGGGGCAGCTCTGGGGACCTGTCTGTTTGGTGATTCTTTCTCTTTCCCTCTCTAATGGTGTCTTTGTTCCTGTCTATACTTCTCCATTTTCTTCTTTCTACAGCTGCTTTTAAAAACATGTGTTTTTTTCTGTTCTCACTAGCCTGGGGCTTTGGTGTGTTATGACTTCCCCAAACAGGTTTCATCTCTTGGTATTTCTCATTTCAGATCCTGAGAGAGAATCTTCTGGCCATCCCACAGGCCATAAATTGTTGTTGATTCTTGTTGTTGTTGTTGATCCATTCAGCAGGAACCAGAGCAGATGGGGCTGTGTGGTACCAAACCTGGTCACCTGGACCTGCCTCTTCAGCAAGGGTAAGGGAGGTAGGCAGGCATGTGACTGCCACTCTTAGAGAGCAACCATCAGCATGGGAGGGCAGGGGAAAAGACAGGGTCAGATGGGGGTTTTGTTGTCATGATCAGATGTGGGTTTTGCCCTCATGACTGCATTTTCTAGTGGGGGAATTAGAAGTTCCTGTCATACAAATATCATCTACCCTGGGGTATATGTTAGGCAGCCTCTAGGAGGCTCTTAAGTATCCCCTGCTTAAGTATCCTGGTGTTCATGCTCTCCATGTGAGCATGGGCTGGACCTACTGACTTGTCTCTAGTGAATAGAATATGGTACAAGTTATGACCTAACGCTTCTGAGATTTATGATATAAAAGACCATGGCTTCCATCTTGGATACCTTTTTTTTCTCTCTGAGACCTTGCTCTGGAGGAAGCCAGCTGCCATGTAGGAGCTGCCCTGTGGAGGGGCTGTGTGGAAAGGAATTGCTGTCTCTGGCCAGTAGCCAGGAGGCTCTGATGCCGACCACCAGGCCCATGAGTGAATTGTGACATGATGGCAATGTCTGAGCCAGCAGCATCCAGCTAAGCTGGGCCGGCACAATCTCAGAAACTGTGAGCTAATAAATGTTTATTGTTTTCAGCCTCTGAGTTTTGGGTTAATTTGTTATGCAGAACCAGATAACTGATACATGTGGCTATACGTAGAGCTGTGGGAATGCAAAAGAGGGTATACCTTGGATAAGGAATTTAGGAAATGCTTTGAGAAGGATGTGATATTTGAGTGAGGCCTGCCCTTTTTTCATAGAATGGTCTAGTCTTTTGCACAAGGAGGTCAGTCTGTGTATAGCAGAGGACAAGGAGGTCAGTCTGTACCAAGGAGGTCAGTCTGTGCATAGCTGAGGACAGGAGGTCAGTCTGTACCAAGGAGGTCAGTCTGTGCATAGCGGAGGACAGGAGGTCAGTCTGTACCAAGGAGGTCAGTCTGTGCATAGCGGAGGACAGGAGGTTAGTCTGTACCAAGGAGGTCAGTCTGTGTATAGCGGAGGACAGGAGGTCAGTCTGTACCAAGGAGGTCAGTCTGTGCATAGCGGAGGACAAGGAGGTCCATCTGTACCAAGGAGGTCAGTCTGTGTATAGCAGAGGACAAGGAGGTCAGTCTGTACCAAGGAGGTCAGTCTGTGCATAGCGAGGACAGGAGGTCTGTCGGATGATTGCATTTTCCAAGGTGAATGAGGTGAACACACTGTTTTTCTGTTACATGGCCTCTGAGAACCTCTAAATTTTCTGTTGAAGGACATAGGACCTCCTACTTTGCCTGACGGGGGCATCTCTGATGAAGGCTGGGTCTCCTGGACCCTGGGGCTGCTCTGCATGGAACCTGCTAGATATTTTTATCTCATTTTTCCTGACATGTCACCCCTCTTTGGTGGTAGGGATCTGAGGGTGTTCCAAGGAGCCAGGTTCTTTCTCTGGTGACAAAGGCCTTCTCTTCTTTGGGGTTGCTGTGACTTCCAATAGCCTTTTAGTGGGGAGCCACTCTCAGGAGACAAACATGGAGGCTCTGAGGGCCCAGGAAGTGCATTCTTTATCACACAGTCCCTTGCATTTCTGTCTTACTTTCTGAAATACTTCTGTTGACACGCCATATGGGAAGTGCTAAGATGCCTGAGCGCTGGCTCCAGGGCCCCAAGAGCTTATCAGGGAGAGACCCCACTCCCTGTCATTCTTTCCCACCTGCCCTCCCCCTTTCCATCTTCTTGCTGCGGTCTCCTTGGTCAGATCCTGGTTGTAAATGTTATAGTAACGACAGCCACCAGCATTTAGGGAAGGCTCACCTGTGCCAGGCATGTGCTAGGTGCCTTGTGGCAGGTGGTTTCCACCTTATGATGGTTCACCTTATGATTTCTTTACTTTATGATGGTGCAAAAGTGCTACACACTCAATAAAAAAAAGTTCTTCAAAATTTTTAACTTATTATTTTTTTAAATTTTTATTTATTCATTTTAGAGAGAAGAGAGAGAGATAGAGAGAAAGAAGGGGGGAGGAGCAGGAAGCATCAACTCCCATATGTGCCTTGACCAGGCAGCCCAGGGTTTCGAACTGGCGACCTCAGCATTTCCAGGTCGACGCTTGATCCACTGCGCCACCAGAGGCCAGGCATTCTTCAAATTTTGAATACACAACAAAAATCTTTTTAAAAATATAAATGGGCTGGCTACATGCTCCCCTCCTCTCACTCAGTAACAGACATTTAGATATCAATGCATATAGATTTACCACATTAATGAGACTTATTTAAGTTTATGTCTTTTGTTGTTTTCTATGACTTCCTTATGGAACAAAATTTAGAAAATACTAAAGGATATATACAGAGAAAATAAGTCTTACCCTCATCCCTGCCACTAAGTTCTCAACTGCCTGGAAAGGTTCTGCATCTTATTTTGTTTAACTGGACAATATATCTTGCTGATAGTTTCAAATTAGTGTGTTAAGGGGTGCTTCATTCTTTTTATAGCTGCAGAGTATTTTCATCATGCCTTTAAATTATTTTCAAATTTTTTAATTAAAAAAATGTTGCAGTTACTGTCTTCTTCAAAAGTGATTTTGCACATGTATAGGATTTTATTGGATAAATTCCTAAAAGTGAAGTTGCTGACTCAAAGGTATGTGCATTTAAAATTTTGATCTATGTTGCCAAATTGTCCTCCATAATGTTTTATATTTGTTTTTTTTTTGTTTGTTTGTTTTTTGCAATTTTCTGAAGCTGGAAACAGGGAGAGACAGTCAGACAGACTTCCGCATGCGCCCGCCCGGGATCCACCCGGCACGCCCACCAGGGGGCGACGCTCTGCCCACCAGGGGGCGATGCTCTGCCCATCCTGGGTGTCGCCATGTTGCGACCAGAGCCACTCTAGCGCCTGGGGCAGAGGCCACAGAGCCATCCCCAGCGCCCGGGCCATCCCTGCTCCAATGGAGCCCCGGCTGCGGGAGGGGAAGAGAGAGACAGAGAGGAAGGCGCGGCGGAGGGGTGGAGAAGCAAATGGGCGCCTCTCCTGTGTGCCCTGGCCGGGAATCGAACCCGGGTCCTCCGCACGCTAGGCCGACGCTCTACCACTGAGCCAACCAGTCAGGGCCCATAATGTTTTTTTGTTTTTGTTTTATTTTTAAGCGAGAGAGAGACAGACAGACAGACAGGGGGAAGAGATGAGAAACATCAATTCTTTGTTGTGGCACCTTAGGTGTTCATTGATTGCTTTCTCATATGTGTCTTGACAGGTGTGTGTGTGTGTGTGTGTGTGTGTGTGTGTGTGTGTGTGTGTGTGGCTACCGCAGAGTGAGTAACCCCTTGCTCAAGCCAGCAACCTTGGACTTCAAGCCAGCAACATTTGGGATCAAGCCAGCGACCATGGGGTCATGTCTATTATCTTGTGCTCAAGCCAGCGACTCTGCACTCAAACCTGTGAGCCCGTCCATGCTCAAGCCAGATGAGCCCATGCTCAAGCCGGCAACCTTGGGGTTTTGAACCTGGGTCCTCAGCATAACAGGCTGATGCTCTATCTACTGCGCCACTGCCTGGTCAGGCCCAAATTGTCCTCCATCATGATTATATCAATATCTAAATCTGGCCCTGGCCGGTTGCTCAGTGGTAGTGTCGGCCTTGCATGTGGATGTCCTGGGTTTGATTCCCTGTCAGGGCACGTAGGAGAAGCGGCCGTCTGCTTCTTCACCCCTCCCCTCCCCTTCTCTCTCGCTCTTTTCCCCTCCCTCGACCAGGATTTGATTGATTGGAGCGTGTAGGCCTCAAGTGCTGCAATGGCTCTGTGGAGCCTCTGCCTCAGGCACTAAAATAGCCCAGTTGAGAGCATGCTCCCAGATGGGCAGAGCATCAGCCCCAGATGGGGTTGCTGGGTGGATCCCGGTCGGGGTGCATGTGGGAGTCTGTCTCTCTATCTCCCCCCCACTTGGAAAAAGAAGAAAAAAAATCTACATCCATCATTAATGACTGCTTCCCCACACCCAGCTCAGAATGCAAGCAAACTATTTGATCTTGTCAATTTTATAGAAGGAAAAATTATATCTCATGGAATATTAATTTTTCT
Organism: Saccopteryx leptura; assembly: GCF_036850995.1. Lineage (NCBI taxonomy): Eukaryota > Metazoa > Chordata > Mammalia > Chiroptera > Emballonuridae > Saccopteryx > Saccopteryx leptura. The sequence goes on from NC_089510.1 coordinate 58,143,533, forward strand.
ATCTCATGTTGAGTGAAACTGGATCTCCTTTCATGTGTTAAGAACCAATGAACTTCCTTTTCTGTGAACTATTTATATTCTTAGCCTATTTTTTTTATTGCGTTGTTGACTTTTCCTTCAAGGAACTCTTTATTTATAAAAGAGTTCCTGATATATGTAGAGAATATTTCTTTGCAATTTGTTTTGACTTTTTCCATGAAGATTAAAAAAATTGTTGTCAGGTATATCAATCTTTTCTTTTGTGATTTTTAGATTTTGTCACACCTAGAAAAGTCTTCTTCAAGTTATAAAAGACATTATCTCATGATTTATGATGAGGCACTTTGAAAATTGTAGTGTTTTAACAGAGAAGTGAACTACTGTTATCCTTAAGAATAGTCCTGGTCTACTTTCTTCTCTGAATTCATCTGAAGCAACTCTTCTATTAAGGTGACTCAAGTGGATGACTCTGGATACGGACAGTTGAGCTAGGGGTCTGATCATCTCAGGGTATGCTTTTAGCTTAGGTGTGTGGATCCCAAATAGTCAGTGTTCTTAGGATTCCTGGCTTTTCATCTTTTGGGGCTGCTAGTAGGCATGGCAGTCTGTACATCTGGGAGTGAAAGCTATAGGAATTTGAAGAAAGATGGACAGAATGGTTGGACAGTGAAACCACAATGCTCTAAAGCTCATGCCTGTGGCTTTCTCTCCCCTGAACAGGGCTTAGATTTGCTTCTGAAATGTTCTTTGTCTTCTGATTGACACCTCACATTTAAAAAATTTTTTTTTTAATTTTATTTATTCATTTTAGAGAGGAGAAAGAAAGGGAGAGAGAGACAGAGAGGGAGAGAGAGAGGAGAGAAAGACAGAGAGAGAAGGTGGGGAGGAGCTGGAAGCATCAACTCCCATATGTGCCTTGACCAGGCAAGCCCAGGGTTTCGAACCGGCGACCTCAGCACTTCCAGGTCGACACCTTATCCACTGCGCCACCACAGGTCAGGCGACACCTCACATTTTAAGACATTAGTATATTCTATCAGGTTATTGCCAATTTTTCTGGCCTGGGACCTAGTTGATCTCTTTAAGGTGACATTGGAATCTTTGCCCTATTATTTGCCTGTTGATTTTAGGATTAGTTCTAAATACTTATATTTATTTCTTTTGTTTTCACATTACTAGGAGTCTTTCTGTAGCCTTTTGTGCTGACTACAGGAACAAAGTAGGATTCAAGATCCCAGAGACTCGTTCCGTGTCCAAAGTTGGCCTGCGCCAATCCTTGGTTTGTATTCTTGGTTCTTAGTTAGCTCTCAGCTCTCTGTGTCGATGGAGGACAGGAGCAGAGAGGTGGCTAAGTTCCAAACTTGGAATTAACTAGAATGCCTAGGCTTTGGGTCCCTCTGGGCCTCAGGGTGTGCTGACTTTATTCTGCAGTTGGTCAGGTCCTGTGGGGTTTGTCCTTGGGACATGTGTATCAGCCGAGCTGGGATCTGGGTCTGGAGGGGACAGCCAGAATAGGAGTGACAAGCCTGTGGAGTGAACCCAGACCAAGGTCTTTGTCCAAGGGAAGCCAGAGACTCCAGAACAGTTTCTGAATTCAGAAAGGCAGAAATGGGATCACCAAGAAGAACAGCATCAGGACAGGACTTGAGATAAAGTGAGCATAGAATTAGGTTGGTATTTGCTTTTGTTGGCACATGATTTTATTTTATCCTTAAAGGCTTTTATTTCTATATTAAAGTGTTATTTGAAGTTCTGCTCTGAATTTTAAATCGTAAAAAATGTTAATTTTTCTTTTTAAAAATTAATTGATATATTAAAATTTTTTAATTGATTTGAGAGAGAGAGACGGAGAGACAGAGAGAGAAAAGCATCAACTCATTGTTCTGCTTTGTTGTTCCACTTAACTGTGCACTCATTGATTGTTTCTTGTATACGCCCTGAGGAGCGATCAAACCCGTGACCTCGGTATGCTGGAACGGGGCTCTATCCACTGACCCAACTGGCCAGGGCTAATTTTTCAATTATAGTTGACATTCACTATTATCTGAGCTTCAGGTGTACAGCACAGTGGTCAGACATTTATAAACTTACAAAGTGATCTTCCTGATAACACTTGTACCAGCCTGACACCACACATAGTTATTACAGTATTACTGACTATATTCCCTAAGTCGTACTTTACATCCCGTGACTGCTTTGTAACTAACTGCCAATTTGTACTTTTTAATCCCTTCACCTTTTTCACTCACCCCCACCCAACCCCTCCCATCTGGCAGCCATCAGTTTGTTCTCTGTGTCTATGAGTTTGTTTCTGTTTTAATTGTTTGTTTATTTATTTTTTAGATTCCATATATAGGTGAAATTATATGGTATTTGTCTTTTTCTGGCTTAGTTCATTTGGCATAATACCCTCTCCATCCATATTATTGAAAATGGTAAGATTTCATTAATTTTAATGGCCAAGTAATATTTCATTGTGTGTGTGTGTGTGTGTGTGCGCGCGCGCGCGCATGTGTGCACACACTACATCTTTATTTATTCATTTTCAGATTGGAGCATTTAATCCATTTACATTTAAAGCATTTAAAGTAACTATTGATAGATACGTATTGTCATTTATTCTTTTCTGATTGTTTTTGTAGTTCTTCTCTGTTTCTTTCTTATTGTTCTCTTGTATGTTGATAATTTTGTCTAGGGTTCTGTTTGAATTCCTGTCTCTTTATTTCTTGTATATCTCTTACAGATTTTTGGTTTATGGTTACCATGCACTCCATATGGTAACCAAGCTATGTTTATAGAAATTTAAGTTGATGGTTGCTTAAATTTAAACACATTCTAAAATACCTATACATTTTACTATCCCCTTTACATTTATGCTTTTGTCATTATTTTTTATTTCTTTTGTGTGTTCATGTTTGTTTGTATCCCTTAATTTACTGTTGTAATTACACATATTCTTCCTACTTTTGCTTTTTCACCTTCGTTCTAGTTTTGGTGTTGGTTGATTCCCTGCTTTTATTATGTATTTGCCTTTGTCAGTGAGAATTTTTTTACATTTTCTTTTTTTTTAAATAAATTTTTATTAATGTTAATGGGGTGACATCAATAAATCAGGGTACATATATTCAAAGAAAACATGTCCAGGTTATCTTGTCATTCAATTATGTTGCATACCCATCACCCAAAGTCAGATTGTCCTCCGTCATCTTCTATCCAGTTTTCTTTGTGCCCCTCCCCCTCCCTCTTCCCCTCTCCCTCCTTCCCTCCCCCCCAACCACCTCACTCCCACCCATGTCTCTTAGTCTTGTCCTTATACAACATTTTCTTATTCATATTATTATTTTTTTCTTATAATGATTAAAGAAGTCCCTTTAACATTTCTTATAATACTGATTTGGTAGTGATGAACTCATTCAGCTTTTTCTTGTCTGGGATGTTGGCATGTGATCTTAGAGTGTGTTAGGATGGCTTAAAGGCACAGGGTTGAGAAGGACTTGCAGAGATAGGTGGTAGTAAGGATGTCCCAGGAGCAGAAGCGTTCATTAAAGTATGTGCTGCAGCTCCCAGCACATACAGTGCACCTTCCTATTCAGGGACTGAGGGCTCTTTCCCAAAATCCTGACCTTACCCAGCCATTAATTCAAAAGGCAATAGATCCCCGTTTCATAGAGGAATCCAGAACTCCTGTGACCTTTTATGAGGTGCTGGCAGGGGCGCTTGTGAACGTTCAGGCCAGTGGCTGCTAACAAGAGGATAGATCAGAACCGCCTAGGGAATGTTTTCCAAAATACTTTGCCTAGGTTCCAGCACTCAGCGAGATCTTTTCTTTTTTAAATTCAGGTGAATTTCATATACAGTGATAATAGATATTTTTAGTTCAGTAGTTCTCAGTTCAATCTGAATGGGATTATTTTTAAAAGTGCCCTGGATAAGTCCAATGTACATCTCCAATGGAGACCCTTTGTTTTCTTTATTTCTGAGTTTTACTGATGGGGAAACTGAGGCCCACCGTGGTGACTCGTGGTGGAGCACAGTAGCACATTGGACCCTGGCGCTTGTGTTGGGTCACAAACTGGAACCTAGGTTTCCTTCTTGTGGTCCAGGGCTCTTTCCACCAAGTGACTGTTATCCTTAAGTGAGCGACTAATTCAGAATAAAACAAGGCTGTTTGACCTCCTGTTCCTGGTCCAATCTAGACTGGTGTTTTGGGCTTTACGCATGTCACATTGTAGCCCCAGGTCCCTGCTCTCTGGAGTTTAGGAAGGGATTCATGTAAGTCAGCTGATTGTAGATTGGTGAGCACTGGTCACCAAAGCTCTTGCCTGGGGGAAGCCCAGGGTTTTTTGTTTGTTTGTTTGTTTTATATTAATTAATTTTAATGGGGTGACATTGATAAATCAGGGTACATATGTTCAGAGAAAACATCACTAGGTTATTTTGACATTTGATTATGCTGCATTCCCATCACCTAAAGTCCAATTGTCTTCCGTCACCTTCTAACTGGTTTTCTTTGTGCCCCTCCCCTGCCCCAACCCCCTCCCTCTCCTCCCCCCACCCCGTAACCCCCACACTCTTGACCATGTCTCTGAGTCTCATTTTTATGTCCCACCTATATATGGAATCATATAGTTCTTAGTTTTTTCTGATTTACTTATTTCGCTCAGTATAATGTTATCAAGGCCCATCCATGTTGTTGTAAATGATCCTATGTCATCATTTCTTATGGCTGAGTAGTATTCCATAGTATATATGAACCAAAGCTTTTTAATCCACTCGTCCACTGACGGACACTTGGGCTGTTTCCAGATCTTCACTATTGTGAACAATGCTGCCATAAACATGGGGGTGCATTTCTTCTTTTCAAACAGTGCTATGGTGTTCTTGGGATATATTCCTAACAGTGGGATAGCTGGGTCAAAAGGCAGTTCGATTTTTAATTTTTTGAGAAATCTCCATATTGTTTTCCACAGTGGCTGCACCAGTCTGCATTCCCACCAGCAGTGCAGGAGGGTTCCCTTTTCTCCACATCCTCGCCAGCACTTATTCTGTGTTGTTTTGTTGATGAGCGCCATTCTGACTGGTGTGAGGTGATATCTCATTGTATTTTTTTTTTCTTTACAAGGACACAGAGAGAGGGGGAGGGATAGATAGGGACAGACAGACAGGAACGGAGAGAGATGAGAAGCATCAATAATCAGTTTTTCGTTGCGACACTAGTTGTTCATCAATTGCTCTCTCATATGTGCCTTGACCGCGGGCCCCCAGCAGACCGAGTAACCCCTTGCTTGAGCCAGCGACTTTGGGTCTAAGCTGGTGAGCATTTTCTATTTTGCTCAAGACAGATGAGCCCGCACTCAAGCTGGCAACCTCGGGGTCTCAAACCTGAGTCCTCGCATCCCAGTCCAACGCTCCATCCACTACGCCACCGCCTGGTCAGACCTCATTGTGGTTTTAATTTGCATTTCTCTCATGATTAGTGATGTTGAGCATTTTTTCATATGCCTATTGGCCATCTGTATGTCCTCTTTGGAGAAGTGTCTATTCATTTCTTTTGCCCATTTTTTGATTGGATTCTTTGTCTTCCTGGTATTGAGTTTTACAAGTTCTTTATAAATTTTGGTTATTAACCCCTTATCAGACACATTGTCAAATATATTCTCCCATTGTGTAGTTTGTCTTTTTATTCTGTTCCTATTGTCTTTAGCTGTGTAGAAGCTTTTCAGTTTGATATAGTCCCATTTGTTTATCCTGTCTTTTATTTCACTTGCCTGTGGAGATAAATCGGCAAATATATTGCTGCAAGAGATGTCAGAGAGCTTACTGCCCATGTTTTCTTCTAAGATGCTTATGGTTTCATGGCCTACATTTAAGTCTTTTATCCATTTTGAGTTTATTTTTGTGAATGGTGTAAGTTGGTGGTCTAGTTTCATTTTTTTGCAGGTAGCTGTCCAATTTTCCCAACACCATTTGTTGAAGAGGCTGTCTTTACTCCATTATATGCTCTTACCTCCTTGGTCAAATATCAGTTGTCTATAAGAGTTTGGGTTTATTTTTGGGTTCTCAGTTCTGTTCCATTGATCTAAATGCCTGTTCTTATGCCAGTACCAGGCTGTTTTGAGTATAATGGCCTTGTAGTATAACTTGATATCCGGAAGTGTGATACCTCCCACTTTATTCTTCCTTTTCAAGATTGCTGAGGCTATTCATGTTCTCTTTTGGTTCTATATAAATTTTTGGAATATGTGTTCTATATCTTTGAAGTAAGTCATTGGTATTTTAATTGGTATTGCATTGAATTTATAAATTGCTTTGGGTAATATAGACATTTTAATGATGTTTATTCTTCCTAACCATGAGCACGGTATATGCCTCCACTTATTCGTATCTTCCCTGATTTCTTTTATCAATGTTTTATAATTTTCGAGTACAAGTCTTTAATCTCCTTAGTTAGATTTATTCCTAGGTACTTTATTTTCTTGGTTGCAATGGTAAAGGGGATTGATTCCCTGATTTCTCTTTCTGACAGTTCATTATTAGTGTATAAAAATGCCTCTGATTTCTGAGTGTTGATTTTATATCCTGCCACCTTGCCAAATTCTTTGATCAGGTCTAGTAGTTTTTTGACCGAGACTTTAGGGTTTTCTATATACAATATCATGTCATCTGCAAATAATGATAGTTTTACTTCTTCTTTTCCAATTTGGATGCCTTTTATTTCTTTTTCTTGTCTGATTGCTGTGGCGAGGACTTCCAGACTATGTTGAATAAGAGTGGTGAAAGGGGGCACCCCTGCCTTGTTCCTGATCTTAAGGGGATTGCTTTTAATTTTTGCCCATTGAGTATGATGTTGGCTGTGGGTTTGTCATAGATGGCCTTTATCATGTTGAGGTATGTTCCCTGTATTCCCACTTTGCTGAGAGTTTTGATCATGAATGGGTGCTGGACTTTATCAAATGCCTTTTCTGCATCTATTGAAATTATCATGTGGTTTTTCTCCTTCTTTTGTTTATGTGATGAATCACATTGATTGATTTGCAAATATTGTACCAGCCTTGCCTCCCAAGAATAAATCCTACTTGATCATTGTGTATGATTTTTCCATATATTGCTGGATCCGGTTTGCTAATATTTTGTTGAGGATTTTTGCATCTAAGTTCATCAGGGATATTGGCCTATAATTTTCTTTCTTTGTGTTGTCTTTGCCTGGTTTTGGAATCAGAATTATGCTTGCCTCATAAAAGGAGTTTGGAGTCTTCCTTCCTCTTGAATTTTTTGAAATAGCTTGAGAAGGATAGGAGTTAGTTCTTTTTTGAATATTTGGTAGAATTCACTTGTGAAGCCATCAGGCCCAGGACTTTTCTTTTTTGGGAGTTTTTTGATAGCTGTTTCAATCTCATTTGTTGTAATTGGTCTGTTTAGGTTTTCTGATTCTTCCAGATTGATTTTTGGAAGATTATATGATTCAAGGAATTTGTCCATTTCATCTAGGTTGTCTAGTTTTTTGGCGTGCAGTTCTTCATAGTATTTTCTTACAATATTTTGTATTTCTGTTGTGTCAGTTGTTATTTCTCCACTCTCGTTTCTAATTTTATTTATTTGAGTCCTCTCTCTTTTTTTCTTGGTGAGTCTTGTTAAAGGTTTATCGATCTTGTTTACCTTTTCAAAGAACCAGCTCCTGGTTTCATTGATCCCTCTGTATTGTTTCTTTAGCCTCTATGTCATTTATTTCCGCTCTGATCTTTATTATTTCCTTCCTTCTACTAGCTCTGGGCTTTACTTGCTGTTCTTTTTCTAGTTCTTTTAGATGCAGGGTCAAGTTGTTTATTTGAGCTCTTTCTAGCTTCTTAAAACATGCCTGTAACTGCTATGAACTTCCCTTTCAGGACTGCTTTTTATGTGTCCCATATATTTTGAGTTGATGTATGCTTGTTATTGTTCGTTTCTAGGAATTTTTTAATTTCTTCTTTGATCTCATTGTTAACCCATTGTTATTTAATAACATACTATTTAGTTTCCAAGTGTTTGAGTATTTTTCAGTTTTTCTGTTGTGGTTGATTTCTAGTTTCATGCCATTGTGATCAGAGAAAGTGCTCGATATGATTTCAATCTTCTTAAATTTGTTGAGGCCGCTTTTGTGCCCTAATATGTGGTCTATCCTAGAGAAAATATCATGAGCACTTGAAAAGAATGTATATTCTGCTGCTTTAGGGTTAAAGGTTCTGAAGATATCTATTAAATCGAGTTGTTCTAGTATGTCCTTTAAGTCTGCTGTTTCTTTGTTAATTTTCTTTCTTGAGGATCTATCTAGTGACGTTAGTGGGGTATTGAAATTCCCTACTATTATAGTATTGCTGTTGATCTCACCCTTTAAATCCATCAAAGTCTGCTTTATATATTTTGGAGCTCCTATATTAGGTGCATAGATATTTATAATGGTTATATCTTCCTGTTGGATTGCTCCCTTTATCATTATGTAGTGACCTGCTTTATCTCTTACTATAGCCTTTGTTTTAAAGTTCATTTTGTCTGATATAAGTATTGCTACTCCAGCTTTTTTTTCATTTCCATTTGCGAGAAATATTTTTTCCTTCCTTTTATCTTCAGTCTATGTGCATCTTTTGTTTTAAGGTGTGTCTCTTGTAGACAGCATATGTATGGGTCCTGTTTTTTTATCCACACAGCTACCCTCTGTCTTTTGATCAGATCATTTAAACCATTTACATTTAAGGTTATTATTGATATGTAGTTGCTTATTGCCATTTTATTCTTTAAAACTGTATTCCTCTTTAGCTATATTCTTTTTCTCCTCTGATCTGTTTACAACAGGCCCCTTAGCATTTCTTGCAGCCTTGGTTTGGTTGTAGTGTATTCTTTGAGGGTTTTTTTTTGTCTGGAAAGCTTTTTATTTCTCCTTCAATTTTAAATGATAGCCTTGCTGGATAAAGTAGTCTTGGTTGTAGGCTCTTGTTCTGCATTACTTTGAATATTTCTTGCCATTCCCTTCTGGCCTCAAGTGTTTCTGTTGAGAAGTCGGAAGTCATCCTTATGGGGGCTCCTTTGTAGGTGATAGTCTTTTTTTCTCTAGCATCTTTTAATATTTTCTCTTTATCACTTAGCTTTGGTATTTTAATTATGATGTGTCTTGGTGTAGATTTCTTTGGGTTTCTCTTTAATGGAGTTCTCTGTGCTTCTTGAACTTGTGAGATGTTTCCCTGCCTTAATTGAGGGGAGTTTTCAGCTATGATATGTTTGAACAAAGTCTCTATCCCTTGTTCTTTCTCTTCTTCTTCAGGAACCCCTATGATGCGGATGTTATTTCTCTTCATGTTGTCACAGAGCTCTCTTAGAGTTTCCTCAGACTTTTTGAGTCTCTTTTCTTTTTTCTGCTCTGCTTCCGTGCCTTTATTTATCTTGTCCTCTAACTCGCTGATTCGATTCTCAGCTTTATCCATCCTGCTTTTAATTCCTTCCATTGTGTTCTTCATTTCTGATATTGTATTTGTCATTTCTGACTGATTCTTTTTTTTTTTTTTTTTTGTATTTTTCTGAAGCTGGAAATGGGGAGAGACAGTCAGACAGACTCCCGCATGCGCCCGACCGGGATCCACCCGGCACACCCACCAGGGGGCGACGCTCTGCCCACCAGGGGGCAATGCTCTGCCCTTCCGGGCGTCGCTCTGTTGTGACCAGAGCCACTCTAGCGCCTGGGGCAGAGGCCAAGGAGCCAGCCCCAGCGCCCGGGCCATCTTTGCTCCAATGGAGCCTTGGCTGCGGGAGGGGAAGAGAGAGACAGAGAGGAAGGAGAGGGGGAGGGGTGGAGAAGCAGATGGGAGCCTCTCCTGTGTGCCCTGGCCGGGAATCGAACCTGGAACTTCTGCACGCCAGGCCGATGCTCTACCACTGAGCCAACTGGCCAGGGCCTTTTTTTTTCTTTTAAAGCTGGAAACGGGGAGAGATAGTCAGACAGACTCCCGCATGCGCCCGACTGGGATCCACCCGGCACGCCCACCAGGGGTGACGCTCTGCCCACCAGGGGGCGATGCTCTGCCCCTCCAGGGTGTCACTCTGCCACGACCAGAGCCACTCTAGTGCCTGGGGCAGAGGCCAAGGAGCCATCCCCAGTGCCCGGGCCATCTTTGCTCCAATGGAGCCTTGGCTGCAGGAGGGGAAAAGAGAGACAGAGCGGAAGGGGGGGGTGGAGAAGCAAATGGGCGCTTCTCCTATGTGCCCTGGCCAGAAATTGAACCCGGTTCCCCCGTACGCCAGGCCGACGCTCTACCGCTGAGCCAACCGGCCAGGGCCCTGACTGATTCTTTTTTATTATTTCAATGTCCTTTTTTATATTTGCTCTCTCTTTATTTATGCATTCATAATGACCATCTATTGTTGTTCTAATATCTTTGAGCATCCTAACAATCATTATTTTAAACTCTGCATCCTGTAATTTGGTTATATCTGACTCATTCAGGTCCTTTTCTGGGGATTGCTCTTGACTCATTTGTGTTGCATTTCTCTGCCTTCTAATTTTGTCTGTGTAAAAGAAGGTTTTGTCCACTGGAGTCCATTGGGTGTGGCCTCTGTGTTCCCTAGGTGTGGTCTGTCTGCAGGCCCACCACCCCCTCTGCTGTTGCTGCCTAGGGTGTTCAGGTATCGGCGTTGCCAGTGCCTGCCCACTGGGGCTATTGCTGTGGTTTCCGCCTCTCCTTCACGGGAGTGGTTGTGATCATGTGCTCGGGTGTACAAGCCTCGGTGGCCTTGGCCTTTTCCCCGCCCCCGTGGGTGGCGTTATGCTTGGCCCTGAGGGCAGGGGTGAGTACCTTTGCTCAGCTGCAGGTCTCCGCCTGAGTCTGGGCTTTCGCTCTGCCCTTGCAGGAGGAGCCCACTCGTGGGATGTCTGTAAGTCTTCACTCCACAGGCTGGGCAGGACTGCGTGCCCATGCTCAGTAGCGGAACTCCGCCTGTTCTGGGCTTTTGGCTCAACCCCCGCGGGAGGAGCTGGCTCCCAAGTCAGGCCACAAGCCTTGGTTCTTTGGGCGGGGCAAGGCTGTGCTCCTGCGCCCTTACTCAAGGGCGGGTCTCCTGCGCTTCCCCCATAGGCTGGATTGTATGTGGTCCGCAGCTGGGCTTGAGCATTTTTGCACGTCCCCTCCTCCCCAGCTGGGCAAGACTGAGCTCACACCTGGGCTTCAGTGGTGGCCAGCCAGCTTCCACCCTTGCTGACAGAACTGTGCTTCTGCATCCCGCTGCTGCCCACCCTCCGGCGAGCCCTCAGCCGTGTCGGTGGGGGTGCTGCAGGTCAGACCCTAACACTTACTACTGTAGTCCTGAAAGCTCCCTCCTTCTAAGCGATTCTGCTCTGAGTGCTGCAGGAGAGCTTATTTGGCTAGTGTCCTGCTTCCCTTTGCTGGTATTGCTGTTTCCAGGGGAAATATTCACTTCAGATTTGGGGAGTGACTCGTCTCAGGGGTTAGGGTGGCTGTCTCTCAAAATGTTTTCCCTATACCTCCTAGATTACACTCTCTTCCTGCTACTCTGGTCCTCTCCTTTCTCCCCATCCCCTGGAGCCCTGGGTGAGTGGTTGTGAGAGAGGTTTTCTGCGTGGTCCCTTTAAGAAGAATTCTGGGTTTGAGAAATCAGTCTCTTTCTCACAAACAGAATCCTGTCTTATTTCCAGCTAAATACTGTCCATACGCCTCTTCTAGGCTCTGGGGCTGCAGGTTGGTGCTTTGTTTCTGGGACCCAGGGCCCTCCCTTCTCTGCTAAACTCACTTCCCACCTTGCGGGTCTCTCCCGGCTGCTGTTCCCTCCGGGAAGCTGGGCAGCCCTCTCTGCATTTCCGACTTTCCTACCAGTCTCAGTGTGCCTTCTTCAGTGTTCCCTGGTTGAAGAGTCCTCTTAATTTAATCCAAAGTTGGTTTTTCCAGATGATGGTCTTAAAAGTAGTTTGTAATCCACTTTGGTTCTGGGAGGTGGGAGTTGGTACGTCCACCTACTCCATTGCCATCTTGTCTGGAAGACAAGAAAAGAGGGATTTACAGGGAAACTCGGTTTTAATGATAAAAGGCAAGTTCTACATCCTATGCAGGTCTCTTGGTAAGCACTGGGAAAAGCATTTTCCAGGCTTGATTCCAGAGGAGTTATGGAATTCCACAATCACTGTTGTCCCTACTGCTACCAGTTAGTCATGCTGTGTGCTTCGATGAAGGATCTCATGAGATCCATCCTGGGGAGTGCGCATGGTCATTTATCCCATTTTACAAGTACGGCAGCAGGTTCAGTAACCTGGCCGAGCTTCCCCAGCTGTCTGGGTTGGAGCTGGAGTTCAAGCCCAGGCAGAGCAACTCCAGAACTGGGCTCTTACCCAGGTTGTTCCACAGTCTTCCAGAGCATTGACTCTGAAAGAAACCTTTTAGAGCAGTGGTAGTCAACCTGGTCCCTACCACCCACTAGTGGGTGTTCCAGCTTTCATGCTGGGCGGTAGCAGAGCAACCAAAGTATAAATAAAAAGATAGATTTAACTATAGTAAGTTGTTTTATAAAGATTTATTCTGCCAAACAGCGAAAATCCGACATAAAGTACTTGGTAAGTAATTATTATTATATGCTTTAACTTGATGTAACTCTGCTTTATAAATTTTATGAAGTAAAGTTACTTCCCTACTTTATAAATCTCCATGACTGTGGAACCGTTGGGTGGTTAGAAAATTTTACTACTAACAGAGATACAAAAGTGGGCGGTAGGTATAAAAAGGTTGACTACCCCTGTTTTAGAGCAACTTTCTCTAAACTGTGTTTCTTATAGGAAATGTGAAACACAGTGATGGAAGAATGTGGAAACAGCATTTGATTTCCTTTGCGGACATTCATAGTATATTCCATTGTACTGGAGACTTGGAGACCAGCAAGCAGGAAGTCTGTTGAACTTTGATTAATCAGCAGTTCCCATATTGACTCCCCCAAGAAACACTTTTTTCTACATTATCCTTCATGGCTTCCCCAGTGTTCCTTAAACATGAGTTTGGGAAATGCCATCATGACTTATAAGTCCAGTTCTCTCATTTTCAATGAACACATGTGACAGGGAAGGGCAGGGACTTATCAAAGGTCCAACATGAGTTTGTCGTAGTGTTGGGATCTCTGCAGCCTGAAGTTTGTTGGGACGGCCATCTTCAGGGGGCACCTGGAGTCCTGAGGGCAGACAGGCACATAAAAAATAACCCCTAGAGATGCCCTTTAGCTTGGGCCTTTACGGAGGTGGCAAAAAGATTTGTTGGAAAATAATTAGTTCTATCCATAGGTATACAGAGTCACAAAGGTTATTTTGAGGTGCTTTGGATAAAATCCAAGTTTCTCTTTCCCAAGGTGGTGATGGGAACCCTGAGCCAATGGCTAAGGGCACGGCCTCTCCTTGTTTGGTCTGGATTCCTCTCTGGTCCTGCCGACGGGCCTCTCCTGTGGGCCGCTAGTTCCTGTTCCGCACTGACGCCCGCGCCCAGTGGCGGCATCCACATATTGCAGCTCTTCATTCGTTTTGCAGATTCATTTCAGTCCCCAGTAGTGTCGTTGATCAAAATTTATGTTCAAGCAGCAAGCCAATATCAGTTGATTTTTTTTATAGAGATTTATTTTTTCCAGTGTTCTCGGCAAAACGCCTACCAGTATTTACTCATTAACTTGAGAATTGGCTTTTGCCCTTCCATCTGAGGACTGTGCAGCTCTTTCTGCCTTTTCTGTATGATTGGTGTTCTCGGTGGGCAGGGGAGGGGTGTTTTGCTCCCCATTATGGAAGAGGTACTTCCTGAATTGGCTATCAGGATCTGTAGATGTTGTGACCTTGTGAACACCGTGGAGCTTTTCTCAGATGACTGGAGTGTTCGTGTTTAAAGATTTTTATTATGTATTGCATAATGGTTTAGAGCACTGGAAAAACACGGCCAGGCTTGAATGCAGCTCTGCCACTTAGTAACTAAAAGTACAATAATAATATCTGCTTGTGAAGATTAATTGAGTTAATATATGTAATGTGCACATAAGTGTGGGCTGTTGCTGTTCTTGTTAGTGTGGCTGTGGTTGAGACATCCCTACAACCCAGCTTCCCTGGCACCCAGAACCTTGACTCTCTGTGCTCCGTAACCTTCTCTTACTGCGCAGTTAGTGTGGCCTAGAACGCCTTCAGGCATTTGACCCTCCCAGGATGAAACACTTGGGCTGGTTGCTCCTAATTGTCCCTTTTCTAAAACTCAGGGGGAGTAGGAAGAGAATTTTGCAATGCATGGCTCCTCTCTCTGAGCCTGCTTTCTCCTCAGAGTTACTCATTCTTTTATGAATCACCTGTTCCAATTATTTCCTCCTTAGTTTATATCCCTCCCTTCCTAAATATACTTCTGGGATCTATTCCTCAACAATTGCTCCACAGTCAGGAAATGCAACTACGACGTTGTTATAATCCAAGCCGGACAGAAGTGGGTGAACCTGACATACACTGTACATCTCCAGCCCCCAGCTGAATGGTTACTGGATTATCTGCCATTGTGAATTAGTATGACTTTGGCTAGTCTGATTGCATGGATAAGGCATAGTTGAGGGTGCAGCCTGTGATCAGCACACGAGCAGGTTGGCTCCTCTCTCCAACTTGCAAGGAAGGTAATGGGTAGGTGGGCCAGTGCAAGCTCCGCTCCCATCTTGTGCCTGCCAGGCGTGGGGGGGAAGCCTCGGGGTTTACTTTTCTGTAAGCTCCGGTGTGGGTTAGGGGAGAGTGTGAGGCCAAGTGAGCAGAGCGTTTCTGGAGAGGGAGAGTGGTCAGCCCTGTCAAATGCTGCTGACAGATAAGGTAAGGGCTGGATTTAACCACGTGGAGGTCATCTGTGACTTTGACAAGCAGCTTCACTGGAGCAGTAACAAGTGTAAACCTGAGTGGAGTGGATATATTATCATTTCCTTTTTTTATAGGATATTTAATTTGTTAAGATTATTTTAGTTTTTGCCATTTAAGATTATGATGCTTGAGAACATCTTCAGGCACATAGTTTTTTTTCTGAATATTATTTCCCAAGGATAATCATCACAGTAATAGAAGTGGACCAAAGGGTTAAAACATTTTAATGTTATGCCCCTAATATTGGACTCCAAGTCTGTCCTTTGCAGATTCTCTGAAACAATTTGAAAGAACACTGAGTGTTTGTTGTAAATAAATATCCCAGATAAAAATACAGACTGTTGCTATTGTTTTAAATTAAAGCTAGTTGAACCTGTCCTATGGTGGTGTAGTAGATAAAGCATCGAACTGGAATGCTGAGGTCACTGGTTTAAAACCCCAGGCCTACCCTCCGGTCAAGGCACAGACAAGAAGCAAATACTGTGAGTGGATTCTTCCCACCCCCTCCCCCTGCCTTCTGTCTCTCCTCTCTAAAAATCAATCAATAAAAAAATATTCAATAGTTAAAAAAAAAAAGCTAACTGAGCCAAGAAAACTCCTTGCTAACTCAGTAACAGGAGGTACAGAAAATAATTGCCTCAATGCGTATTGATTTTTCTCAATCCAAGGTGGTTATGCTGTGAGCAATTGATCAACACTGGCTTTTTAAAGGACATACTAGCCCCAAAGCAAAGGATATCTGTCTGCTAGCTCCTCTGACTGTGTTCAAACATGCTACTTTTCTTAAACTCTCCATGAAGTGGCAATTAGTGACTTAAAACTATAGTCAACTTAGTCCCATCTCATCTAATATTCCTCATTATTTTGGTATTTTAGTTCTTGCAGAGCATTTTATAACAATTCCTTTTTCTTTGTCTGATGTGACTCTTTCTAAAAATATTTATTTGTTGATTTTAGAGAGAGAGAAAGGAAGGGAGAGAGAGAGGGAAAAAAACACGAATTTGTTGTTTTACTTATTTATGCATTCATTGGTTGATTCTTGTATGGGTGTTGACCAGGGGTGGAACCTGCAACGTTGGTATATCAGGACAATGCTCTATCTAACCCAGCGTTTTCAACTGCCAGTTACATAAGTCTTCATATAACATCAGGGCAGTTAACTCTTTCCCAGACCAGCATGAAATTTCTGGTGGTCTAGCCAGGGTTTGTGGATCAGCAATTGAAAACTACTGCTGTAACTAACAGCTGGGCCAGGGCTCCATGTGACTCTTACATGTTGGTTTGATCCTGACTCTTAAGGTACTGGTGGAATTATAACAAAATTCCCAGCAAGTTATTTATCCAGATTTAAAAAGACAAAGCAGAGCCTGACCAGGTGGTGGCAGGGTGGAGAGAGCGTTGATCTGGGATGCAGAGGACCCACGTTCAAAACCCTGAGATTGCTGGCTTGAGTGTGGGATCATAGACATGACCCCATGGTTGCTGGCTTGAGCCCAAAGGTCATTGGCTTGAAGCCCAAGGTTCCTGGCTCAAGTCCAAGGTTGCTGGCTTGAGCAAGGGGTCACTGGCTTAGCTGGAGCCCCCCCCCCCCATCAAGGCACATATAAGAAAGCAATCAATGAACAACTAAAGTGCCACAACTACGAATTGATGCTTCTCATCTCTCTCACTTCCTGTCTGTCTCTGTCTCTCTCTTGGTCTCTCTGTCTCACTAAAACAAATATAAATAAATAAATAAAAATGAGAAAGCAGAGGCCTCATCCATCCTCATGGTTGTGTCCCAGGCCTGGCTTATCTCTGTGGTCTCTCTCTCTGCTGTTTTTTCCCTTAGGATGTGTTGCTGAAAGAATGGAGGAGAGGTCTTCAGACCCCTGTAAGCACACCGGTTGCCCCGGGGGAAGTATTTCTATATGTCAAGTTGCTGTTCCGGTGGTGGGGCTGGCCGGATGGAAAGAAAGCCAGGGCCTTTGTGTGCTGTGGGGAAGCCAGGCAGGTCAGTGGCATGAGGTCAGAGCACCTAACCTTGCTGCCAGCAGTCCCTGAGAGGTTGCTTGGCCAGCGTTCATATCTAAAGTTGTACTGCTTGGCCCTGGCCGGTTGGCTCAGCGGTAGAGCGTCGGCCTAGCGCATGGAGAACCCGGGTTCGATTCCCGGCCAGGGCACACAGGAGAAGCGCCCATTTGCTTCTCCACCCCTCCGCCGCGCTTTCCTCTCTGTCTCTCTCTTCCCCTCCTGCAGCCAAGGCTCCATTGGAGCAAAGATGGCCCGGGCGCTGGGGATGGCTCCTTGGCCTCTGCCCCAGGTGCTGGAGTGGCTCTGGTCGCAATATGGCGACGCCCAGGATGGGCAGAGCATCGCCCCCTGGTGGGCAGAGCGTCGCCCCTAGTGGGCGTGCCGGGTGGATCCCGGTCGGGCGCATGCGGGAGTCTGTCTGACTGTCTCTCCCCGTTTCCAGCTTCAGAAAAATGAAAAGGAAAAAAAAAACAAAAAAAAACAAGTAAAGTTGTACTGCTTGATACAATAGCCACTGGCTACATGTGGCCATTTAAATTCAAATTAATTAAAAGAAAATAAAATTGAAAATTCAATTCCTTGATCACACTAGCTATATTTCAAGTGATCAATAGCCAAATGTGATTTAGTAGCTATTGCACGGAACAGTGCAAATATGAAACATTTCCATCGCTGCAGAAAGTTCTATTGGAGAGCACTGCTTAAGTGCGCTTGGCAGCCTCCTCAGAGCTTTGAGAGGCCAGCATTTAGAGTATTTGTTCATGGCATTTCCTACTCAGCCTCTTGCGCAGGGAATGGGGTACCTGAAGAATAGAAGTTGCAGGTGATCTGAGGAAGCAGGCTGTGGCCTTGGGCTGGAAGGAACAGCAGTTCCTGGCAAGGAAACTGAGGCAGAATCCCACACACTGGATCAGCCCAGTGAGGAGGAAAGGGACAGTAACTTAGAGGCCAAGGTGAGGCCCATGTCCACTGAAGCACCCTGGATACCTTAACGGTGGCACCAAGACTTAATACAGACCCCTGCAGCTGTGGCTGGGGTTGCTGAAGCCCACCTGCCTGAGGACCTGAGCCCGCTGGGAGAGGGCGTATCTGGTTCAGGGAAGGCTGCCCTGTCTGTGCAGAGGGCTCTGTGGCAGAGCTGTTGGGAGGGTGGGCAGAAGAGGCACACTTCAAGAGCTGAGGGGCCAGGGTACAAAAGGTTTGTCATTCATAAATCTCTTTTATTTATATACAACCACTGGGACTGGCCATTTCCCCAGGCATCTGAATAGTTCCAAGAACAAAGCAACAAGGAAGAAAAAGATGGCCTTTATTTTTTCTTAAGCTGAAAGAGGCTCTAGCCAATGGAGGAAATGGGGCCACTGCTCAGTGGGATTCCTATAGGAACAGTTCTGGCTGCTGGGAGCCTCTGTGGAGGAGTCCATATTGGTCGCCCCTGAAGGGCCCACCACCTTCTCAGAGCACTTCAAAGCAGGCCTGTCACATTAATAATAATGACGACATTCAGGATGATAGTAATAATGATAATAGATAATATTTACATAATGCTTACTGAGACCCACACACTGTTCTGAATGATTTATAGAAAGTCATTTGATGAAGCATTTATGAGAACAGCAGCAGAGTTTGTTATTGGGAGGTTCCCAGTGGGAAAGGCCTGACACCATAGCATTGAATAGCATCAACAACCAATGCAACAGCAGTTGCTCTTTTTATGTTTTAAAAATAATTTTTACATAAACTGTCTTTTTTCCCCCCAAACAGCTTTGTTGTGATACTATTTACATCCATAAAAATTTACCCACTGTAAATGCACAGTTCCGTGATATTGGTAAATTTATAATGTTACAAAACTATCACCACAATCCAGTTTTAGAAACTTTCTATCCCTCTTAAAGTTGCCTTGTGCTTGTTTGCAGTTAATCCCTCCTTCTACCCTTAGCTATAGGCAAACACTGATCTGCTTTCTTTCTCTATAATTTGCCTTTTCTGAAAATTTTATATGAACAGAATCATATAATATATAATCTTTTTATATAGTGTTTTCTTTTTTTATATTTTCTTTTTATTTTTTAAAGATTTTATTTATTGATTTTAGACAGTGGAAGGGGGGGGAGAGAGAGAGAGAGAGAGAGAGAGAGAGAGAGAGAGAGAGAGAGATGGTGTGGGAGGAGCATGAAGCATGAATTCATAGACGTTGCTTCTCTTATGTGCCTTGACCAGGCAAGCCCAGAGTCTTGAACCGGCAACCTCAGTGTTCTAGGTTGATGCTTCATCTATTGCGCCACCACAGGTCAGGCTACAATATGCAATCTTTAGCATCTGAATTCTTTGAGGTTCATTTACGTATCAACATAGTTCATTCCTTTTAATTGTTTAGTAGTTTCTGTATGGATATAATAACACATTTTGTTCACGTCTTCATGAGTTGATGGATATTTGGATTGTTTCCAGTTTAGCATTATTATGAGTAATGCTGTTATGGGCATTCATGTGTATTTTTTTGTGAACATATTTTCATTTTTCTTGGGTAGAGTCTTAGGTGCAATGGACTGAATGTTTGTGTCCCCATAAAATTCATGTGCTCAAATCCTAATCCCCACTGTGGTGGTGTGCGGAGTTGGAACCTCTAAGAGATGATCAGTTTTAGCAATTTTTTTCTGTGTGAATTCCTTGGGATTTTTAACGTACAGATCATATCATTTGTGGATGAAGACAGTTTTACTTCTTCCTTTCCAGTCTGGCTTCCTTTCAATAAGTAGATGCTGCTGCCGCTGATCAGCCTAGCGGTGCGGCTAGACCCTGCAGCACATTACTGAACGGAAGTGGCCGAAGTGTATCTTTTAGCCCAGTTTCCAGTCTCAGGACAAAAACATTTAGTCTCTCCATTTTTATATGATGGTTGTCTGTAGCTTTTAAAAAACTCGGTAAATTCCCTTTATCAGGTTAAAGAAGTTTCCTTGTTTTCCTAGATTACTGAGAGTGTTTATCTTGTCTATTGAATTGATCTGTGGTTTTTGCTCTTTAATCTATATATATGGTGTATTACATTAATTAACTTTGAATATTTATTTATTTATTTTTTTCATTTTTCTGAAGCTGGAAACAGGGAGAGACAGTCAGACAGACTCCCGCATGCGCCCGACCGGGATCCACCCGGCACACCCACCATGGGGCGACGCTCTGCCCACCAGGGGGCGATGCTCTGCCCATCCTGGGTGTCACCATGTTGCGACCAGAGCCACTCTAGCGCCTGAGGCAGAGGCCACAGAGCCATCCCCAGCGCCCGGGCCATCTTTGCTCCAATGGAGCCTTGGCTGCAGGAGGGGAAGAGAGAGACAGAGAGGAAAGCGCGGCGGAGGGGTGGAGAAGCAAATGGGTGCTTCTCCTGTGTGCCCTGGCTGGGAATCGAACCCGGGTCCTCCGCACGCTAGGCCGACGCTCTACCGCTGAGCCAACCGGCCAGGGCCCTAACTTTGAATATTATACCAACATTGCATTTCTTGGATAAATCCCTGCTTGGTTATCCTATGTAACTCTTTTTTTTTATGTTGCTACATAGAGTTTAGTAATATTTTGATAAGAATTAAAAGTTTTTGTAATGTCTTTGGTTTCACAGAATGAGTTGGGAAGTATTCTGATTTTCTAAAAGATTGTTTGAAGGATTGGTATTATTTCTTCAAATATTTCATACGATTTACCAGTGAACATCATCTGGGCTTGTACTTAATTTGTGGGAAGACTTAAAATTATGAAGTCAGTTTCTTGTTATAGATCTATTCAGATCATGTATTTCTTCTTAGGTCAATATTGGTTATTTATGTCTTTCTAGACATTTCCATTTTATCTAAGATGTCTAATTTGTTGGCATAAAGGTGTTCTCTAGGGTTGGTAGTGGTGTCTCTTCTTTCATGAATAATTTTGTAATTTCTCTCTCTCACTGTCTTTCTAGGTAAGGACTTGTCAATTTTGTAGATCTTTCCATAGAACCGACTTTTGGTTTCTTGTTTTCTCTAGTGCCTTTCTGGTTTCTCTTTTATTGATGCATACTCTAATCTTTTTTTTTAATTTTTATTTTTGATTGCTTTGGTTTTAGCTTGCTTTTCTTTTTCTAGTTTCTTAAGGTGAAGGTAAGGTTATTTGTTTGAGACACTTCTTTCCTGATATTGGTATTTAAAACTATAAATTTCCCTATAAGCATTGCATTAGTTATATCCTACTCATTTTCATTGAGTTCAAAATATTTTCTAATTTCTCTACCATTTCTTTTTGGCCAGTGGGTTATTTGGAAGTGTGCAGTTTAATTTCTAAACCTTTGGGGGTTTCTTTCTGTTGTTAATTTCTACTTTTAATCAGAGAACATACTTCATATGATTTCAGACTTTTTAAATTTATTGAGACTTGTTCTGTGGACCAGTATATAGTCCATCCCAGGGAGTCTTCCACGTGTCTATCAGTATCATGGTTGTATATGCTGTACTCATTGGGTGGAGTGTTCTATATATACCATTTAGATCAAGTTGATTGATTGTATTGTTTAAATCTTTTATATTCTTGCTAATAATTCTGTGTGGTTCTATCAGTTATTAAGAAGGAATATTTAAATCTCTAACTCTAGTTGTTGAATTCTCTGTTTCTCCTTTTGATTCTTCTAGTTGTTGCTCCATGTATTTTGGGGGCCTGTTTTTAGGTTTATATACAAGTATAATTAGTATATCTCCTGATATATTAACCCTTTAATCATTTTGGAATATACCTCTTTCTCTTTAACAGTAATCCTTACGTTAAAGTCTATTTTGTCTTATTAACGTAGCCACTGCAGGTTTCTTAGTTATTGTTCTCATGATCTAGCTTTTTCCATTCTTTTAATTTTAACATTTGTGTCTTTAAATCTAAAGTGTGTAATTTTAGATAGCGTATAGTTTGGATCTTTGCCAGCAATCTGGAAATCCCTGCCTTTGTTTAGGATGATTTGATCATTCATATTTAATATAATTAATTGCTATGGTTGAGTTTATATTTGACATTTTCCTATTTGTTTTCTGTATGCATTTTTTGTATCTGTTCTTCCTTGATTGCCTTTTTATGTTAAATAAATATATTTTAGTGTATCTTTTAATTCTTCTGTTGATTTTAAAATTTTTATTTATTGATTTTAGAGAGAGAGGAAAGGAGAGAGAGAGAGAGACAGAAATATCAATCTCTTCCTCTATGTGCCTTGACCAGTGATTGAACATGCATCCTTTGCATATTGAATGATGCTAACCAATCAAGGTATCTTGCCAGAGCTGTTGATTTTTTTTTCACTACATTTATTTATTTATTTATTTATTTTCTAGAGGTTGCTCTAGGGCTTACAGTGTGCATATATATATATTTTTTTTCTGAAGCTGGAAACGGGGAGGCAGTCAGACAGGCTCCCGCATGCGCCCGACTGGGATCCACCCGGCACGCCCACCAGGGGGGGATGCTCTGCCCATCTGGGGGGTCGCTCTGTTGCGACCAGAGCCAGTCTAGCGCCTGAGGCAGAGGCCACAAAGCCATCCCCGGCACCCGGGCCATCTTTGCTCCAATGGAACCTTGGCTGCGGGAGAGGAAGAGAGAGACAGAGGAAGGAGAGGGGGAGGGGTGGAGAAGCAGAAGGGCGCTTCTCCTGTGTGCCCTGGCCGGGAATCGAACCCGGGACCTCAGCACGCCAGGCCGACGCTCTACCACTGAGCCAACCGGCCAGGGCTCAGTGTGCATCTTAACATATCACCATCTACTTCAGATTAATAGAAACTTAATTCCCATAAAATAGAAACTTTGTTCCAGTAAGCTCCATTCTCTCTTTCTTCTTTTGTGCTATTATATTCATATTTATTACATGTATATAATAATCCTAATAATAGTGTTATAATTTTTGTTTCATACAACTCTGTCTCTTAAAAAAGTTAAGAGAAGCAATGAGAAAAACATAATTAGTCTTTTATATTATCACATGTGTTTAACATTTCTGCTACTCTTCATTTCTTTCTTTGGAATCAGATTACCATCTGGAATAATTTCTGTTTAGCCTGAAGGACTGCTTTTAGTATTTCTTACACAGCTAGTCCATGATTGATGAGTTCTTTGTGTCTTTGTTTATCTGGAAATGTCTTTATTTTGTTTTGAAAGAATTGTTTTGTTAGCTATAGAATTCTTGGTTGATAGTTTTCTTTCATTATGTACTTCAAATATGTCATCTCATTGCCTTCTGGTCTCCACTGGTTTTGATGAGGAGTTAGCCATTAATCATATTGATGCTACTTTATATATGATGAGTTGTTTTTCTCTTGCTGCATTTTGGATTTGTTTTTCTCCTTGTCTTTCAATAACTTGATTATGTTCTGTCTAGGTGTAACTTTTTTTTTGTATTTATCATACTTGGGATTTGTTGAGCTTCTTGCAAGTATAGATCAATGTTTTTCATCAAGTTTAGGAAATTTTCAGTCATTAGAATAAATCTATCTCCCCTTGTCCTCTGCTCCTGGGACTCTCATTTCACATATATGGTGTGTTTGATGTGGTCCCACAGGTCTCTGACACTTCATTTTTCTACAATTTTTTCTGTTCATTCTGCAAATTGGATAATTTTTATTTCTCTATATACAAAGTCACTGATTATTTCTTTTTCCATTTTGAACCTTCTGTTGAACCCCTCTAGTGAGCTTTTTATTTAAGTTATCAAACTCTTCAACTCCAGAATTTTCATTTGGTTCTTTGAAAATTTTTTATCTATCTCTATTGAAAAATCTTTATTTGTTGATTCATTGTTATCATATTTCCTTGTAACCCTTTAAAGATGTTTTCTTTTAGTTTTTTGGACATAGTTATAATATCTACTTTGAGGTTTTTGTCTGCTAAATCCAACATCTGGGTATATTAAAAAATACTTTTTATTTGCTGCTTTAATTTCTGAGTATGGGTCACACTTTCCTGTTTCTTTGCATGTCTCATAATTTTTTGTTGTCAACTTAACATTTTGGTAATATATTGCAGCAACTCTGGTTTCTAATGGTTGTTGTTTCTATTTTATTTGTTTGTTTCTTTGTTTAGTAAATTGTCTGGATAAATCTATGAAATCTAACTCATGTTGAGTGTGTGGACACTGATGTTTTTGCTCATTAATTTTGTTTTGAATTTCATTTTTTATTTTTAAGCCTGGATTTCTAGAGGTTTCCTCTGTGTAGCTTAGTGCACAAGTCACATGTTGTACATCTTGATTTTCTTATGTAAAAGGTGAATACTATAATATCCAACTCATAAGGTTTTGGGGAGGTTTGAATTGCCTAATTAATGTGAAGTACTCAGCATAGTGAGTGATACATAGTAAGTGCTCAGTGGATGTTTATTTTCTGTATACTCATATTATTTACTCTATGTATTGTGTGAGGAAAGAGAGGATCTGAAATGAAGAGACTCAAGCTCCCACAGCTGGTGAAAGCTAGAGCAGACCTTGAACTCAGGCCAGTCTGATGGTTTTGAGATGTCTTTTTCAGGTTAAATCATGAAATGTTTGAGTAAGTGCTTAATGTTTACGCAAGGTTGGTTGTGGAGGAAAATCAAGCATTGGAGTAGGAACTGGAAGAAATGTTACCCCCTCAACCCCAGGATTCTATCATTCTGAGATAAATGCACAATGGACAGAAATGGAAGCAGGCAGTTTTAGCTGTTGAGTTTTGAGCACAATGGACCCTGTGACCACCTAGTGCTGGTGATCAGGGCCTCAGATTCCTGAGGATCTAAAGTGGGGAGACATGTGCACCCAGGTGGCACCTTTGGCCTTTAGTCTGGAAAGTGCCTGGTAGAGCTCACCTCACCAGGGCCTTTCCAGGGGTCTGGATTTCTGGAAAGCTTCCTGGGGCCAGTGTAGCTTACGTCATTGTCCACCCCACTCAGGAAGTGAGAGGAAACTGCAGAAGAAAGTTTGCAGAACAAATATAGCTGTTGCTGGAAGGCACAGGCCCCTGTGGCCACAGTCTGCCCCAGCCACAGTCTGCCCAGCCACAGTCTGCCCCAGCCACAGTCTACCCCAGCCACAGTCTGCCCCAGCCACAGTCTGCCCAGCCACAGTCTGCCCAGCCACAGTCTACCCCAGCCCCAGCCACAGTCTGCCCCAGCCACAGTCTGCCCCAGCCACAGTCTGCCCAGCCACAGTCTGCCCCAGCCACAGTCTACCCAGCCACAGTCTACCCAGCCAGACACAGTCTGCCCCAGCCACAGTCTGCCCCAGCCACAGTCTACCCAGCCACAGTCTACCCAGCCACAGTCTACCCAGCCACAGTCTACCCAGCCACAGTCTGCCCCAGCCACAGTCTACCCAGCCACAGTCTGCCCCAGCCACAGTCTGCCCCAGCCACAGTCTTCCCCAGCCACAGTCTACCCAGCCACAGTCTGCCCCAGCCACAGTCTACCCAGCCACAGTCTACCCAGCCACAGTCTGCCCCAGCCACAGTCTACCCAGCCACAGTCTGCCCCAGCCACAGTCTGCCCCAGCCACAGTCTGCCCCAGCCACAGTCTACCCAGCCACAGTCTGCCCCAGCCAGACACAGTCTGCCCCAGCCACAGTCTGCCCCAGCCACAGTCTACCCAGCCAGACACAGTCTGCCCCAGCCACAGTCTGCCCCAGCCACAGTCTACCCAGCCAGACACAGTCTGCCCCAGCCACAGTCTACCCAGCCACAGTCTGCCCCAGCCACAGTCTGCCCAGCCACAGTCTGCCCCAGCCACAGTCTGCCCCAGCCACAGTCTACCCAGCCACAGTCTGCCCCAGCCACAGTCTGCCCCAGCCAGCACAGAGGATTGTTTCAGCCTCGCTCCCGGGATTTTCTCCCCCAAGTCGGAAAGGGCAAGTCCTACATTTGCAGTTCGCTGGCTAGAGACTATTTCTATTAATTATACCTTTGGGAGGGAAACTAATTTAATTCTGTCACCTAGACTTTTTTCCTGTCTTGAAGTGGTAGCTCTGGGATTAAACCTTTCCTAGAGTCAGGTGTTTATTCTGAATGTAAATTTAGAGCCAAGGAAACTTGTTGAGACATTAGTTGAACTCATATCCTTGGAATACATTTAGTACTACAGTGATTTCTTTATTAGGGCCTTTGTCAGAGAGAAATGATTTATTTTATTTTTTTAAAGCGGGGGTGGGGTAAAACATTGATAATAAACAAGCACACATCTTTGAAATGTTTAGTAAGAAAGGGAAGTTTTAACTATTTCCTGGCATTCATGTAATTTACAAGTGCACAACGTTGTTCATCATGTCCAGGCAGGTCCTTAGCTCCAAGTCTTCCCATAATATTAAGAGCATGTTCATTGCATTGTAGCCCGCATCATTCACTTCTGGCTGCCAATAAAAGAAAAGCTTCAATCAACTGGGATTCTATCTCAATTTGTATGCAAAGCAATTAAAATCAAAGAAGCTCAGAGAATAGCTTCCAGAGGCAGAATTCCATTTCTTTCTCTTTCTGTCTGCTATAGCTCTTGATCTGTCACTGCAATAAACATTAGGTCAAGATAATAGGGAACAGTGCCTCTCTGAATCACTGACTATATTCTTACTGCTTCTCGTAGTGCTACATGGATCATTTGAAGTTTCCTTTAAAAATTGAATGGGAGTAATGGTTGTAGAGGCAGATACCTTAAGAAGGAACACACAAGGAAAAGTTGGAGGAACCAGAAGCAAAGCTTCAGCCATTATTGCCAGTAAAAAGACTCATGTAGCTGAAGTTGTCACCAGCGCTCACCCATTCATTCATCAAAGATTTACTGAATTTCAACTGTGAACCATCCTGTCCCAAGCGCTGGGGATACAGGGGTTGGAAAAACAACTGTGGTCTCTGTCCTGTGGAATGTACAATGAAGATAGACATTAACCAGGGAATTGAACAGGTGGTTCATGGTAGGTGTGAGAAGAGCAGGGAGGGGAACTAAGATGCTGTGTTACTGGGGATTGGTGTGTGTGTGGCTGTGTTAAGAAAGGCTTCCTTGAGAGAGTGACATTTAGAAGGAGACTGAAGGATGCTGGGACTTGGCTGGGCCAGGAGGCTAGGGGTACAGGCTGGGAGCGTAGTGGACGTAAAGGCTTTTGGGGTTGAAGAAGCTTGATGTGCCCTAGACCAGTGGTCCCCAACCTTTTTTGGGCCACGGACCGGTTTAATGTCAGAAAATATTTTCACGGACCGGCCTTTAGGGTGGGATGGATAAATGTGTCACGTGACCGAGACAAGTGTCAAGAGTGAGTCTTAGACGGATGTGACAAAGGGAATCTGGTCATTTTTTAAAAATAAAACATCGTTCAGACTTAAATATAAATAAAACAGAAATAATGTAAGTTATTTATTCTTTCTCTGCGGACCGGTACCAAATGGCCCACGGACTGCTACCGGTCCGTGGCCCGGGGGTTGGGGACCACTGCCTTAGACTCTGAAGTCTTTCCAATGTTGCGGGAGCCCAGCAAGCTGCTGACCAGGGCTGCAGGGGTGAGCAGGGTCAGGCAGTGAGGGACTCAGAGCTGTGCCAGGACTTGGGGCTTCATTCTGGGGACAGCGGAATTTACAACCACTGACAGAGTTGTAAGTAAGGGAGTACATGGTTTGCGTTTTCATCTAGTGGTGGCTTTAGTGTTTTTTCATGCATTCCCTTGTGGATCCGAGAGTGGCCTGGACTTGAGGATCCCCGTGGAGCACATCAAAGCCCAGTGAAGGGTTTGTTTGAATTCTGTTTGTGGGACTGTGGTCAGGAAGCCAGCACTGGAAGGTTTTGAAACAAGGAGAATGACAGTCTGGGGAGCAGCTCTGTAGTGGCTTTTAAGTTCTGGGGTAACTTAGTACGTACCAGCAGGCTGTTGAGGAAGGCAGTCCAGACATTTAGGAGAGAAGTAGCTTAGAATTCTTAGTGAGAGGGGAGGTTGAGCACTAGAGGTAGGTGTCAGAGGGTGGTTGCATGGGAAACCTCTAGTCTGATGTCTTCAGAGCTGAGTGCTAAGGGAAGAGAAGGCCTTTATAGGAAAACAAAGAGGTTACAGATCTCAGTGGAAGCCACTGGGGAAGGACAGGAAGAGGGCAGGGAGGCTCTTCCGGACTTGTGAATGGAGAGGTGGTGTCCAGTTGTAGAAATGGGCATGTGAGCCCCCTTTTGGAGAAATAACATTAAGGTTTTTACTTTCAACATTCAGGAAGAACCTGAAGGAAGAAAATGAAGCCACTGTCCCCACTGTGTCTTCAGCATTTGGATTATGGGTTGACTTGTCACTCAGGGCAGGTCAGCCCAGTTCTGATAACTACATGCCCTCAGAGTGGAGGGCTACCATAATTTGTGTCACAGTTCTAAAGTTAGAAAGCTGGTTTTTATAAATCATCACAAATTGACCTCATTACCCATGGTCAGTCACTGACCTTAGAGATCAAAGGGAAAAAACAAAAATAGATCAAAAGCCCCTCCAGACTACAGCTTTGCTCCTGATACTGGGCCCAGAGATACCAGCGACTTGTTTTCTGCTCAGGTCTCTCTGTCCTCGGGGTGTGGTTCCGGAGAATGTCCCTTCAGTGTCGTTAGTTCTCCCCAATTTCACTGCAGATGTGCTTAGAGTTTCGTGTTCCACTAATCAGATGATCATGATGGAACGTTCTCCAACCAAGCTGTTTTTTCCATTCTTTGTTCTAAGTTCAAAGACACCAAGCATTCCAAAATCCTCATTATTATTCTCTGTTTTGCAGAACAGACCTTTCTTCCCAAAACTCCAGTGGACCCCAGCCTTTCTTTCCTTTTCCCATCTTTTCTTCCTCCTTTTCCCCCTTTAACTAGACCGAGGTCATTTGTGGAACTGTCGCCACTCTGCAGAAGACTAGACGTGAGGGATGCAAGCCCTCCTTGTTGCATTTGTACAGTCTGTAAACTGAGTCACATAGAATATCCAACATTTGGGAATATGACACTGAAAGGGTTGTTTCAGATACAGGGATAAACTATGAAAATATTTAATATAGTCTGTTTTATTGGTAAAGATAAGAATGGTTTGACATTAAGGGGGGAACTTCAGAGTTTTCCCTAACTGAAATATAGGTAATTCTTTCCAGATTAGTAATTTACTCAGACTATTTTCTCAGCCCATAGTGTCTATGCTAATTCGAGTATTTATTGGAAGCTTTAGAAGTAGTGTAGGAGTGGGGAGGTGGTTGTGTTGATTGTCCAGTGAGACCTGAAGAGGGAGGTGATCTTGTTTCTGGGTAAGTAGACCTGGATCAGAGATAAACTGAACAAGTTTCTTGGTGGGTGGGGGTGAGGGTGGGGGTTTGTTCTGAACCATTTTGAGGATTTTCCTAAACTTCCAGACTTAGGAGGCCGTTTCTTAAGGTGGTCTGGGGGTATGGCAATAGCCAAAGAGGGGAGATGGGATTTGAATCATGTCTGCAGTTTTAAGGCAAGGCAGGGAAGAGGGATACCATTCTATTAGTCCCTGGCTATGATCCCATGGTCTTTGATAGTTTGAAATCCAAAACAGAATCAACTGAGGTGTGGAGGGCTCCACATATTGTTGTAATAAACATTTTTTTATTTATAATAAACATTTATAAACGTTTTTTATTCTACACTGCAACATTTTTGGAAGACGTCTGAAAAATTTGTGTAGTCTGTCATTGTAAAAATGAAGCGATCACCAAAGATGTTCGGTTTTTTGTTTGTTTTTTTTTCACTGAATTAGCTCACTGTTAATAAAAGAACCCAGAGAAGGCTCTATATAGGTGGCCTTGGTACAGGGCTTATCAGTGTATCTTGCTCTGTTTGTTCCTGGTGAACCTCATAGGGCAATTATGGAGAGGAAATGAATTTATACATGCCAGGAAGTGTTGCACAAACTATGCCATATGTTTTTATCTTGTTTTTCTCCTTCTCCCTGTCTCTAGATGATAAACACAGGCCATCTTCTAGCAGATTTTCATTCTAGAATTTAGGATGGTGCCCCTCTCCCAAATGAGATGCCTCACAGATGAATTAAGGCCACAATATGGTTCACACAACTCTTTGACCCTGAGAAGTCTCAGGCCTTTAATCTTTTTCTGGCCATTCAAACCTCACACTGGTTCCTTTCAATATTTAAAAAAAAAACCTTTTTTTAAAGAGAGAAGAGAGAGAGAATGGGAAGGGGAGGCAAGTACCATCAACTCTCGTATGTGCCTTAACCAGGGAAGCCCAGGGTTTCAAACCAGTGACCTCAGTGTTCAAGGTTGACACTTTATCCACTGCGCCACCACAGGTCAGGCCACTGATTCCCTTCAAATCTTGGGTTCTTGAGATCTGGATCTGGGTTGGTTCCTATTATCTCTTCTTTGGGGGTTTGGGTGAGTAACGGTTGGGTTCTGGGCCCCTTGTAATTTTACTGCCTTTTTGTTCACAACCATCATGGAGCCTCGGTCCCCATCTGGAGGGATTGGAGTCCTTGGATTCCTGGAAATGACCTGACCTTCTTGTAGTGGCTCTAGCACAGGAAACCAGTCTTACAGAGAGCCCAGGAGTAGTCCACTTCCTACCTGACTCCCAAGGGTCCAGTAGAAGGCAGACAGTGGGTGGAACAGAGTGATGAGTTTAGAGTTCCCAAACCTGAACCTCGTCCTAGCTTTGCCACTAACTGGTTGTGTGAACTTGATCATTTATTTGTCGTGCCTGAGCCTCAGTTTCTCGATTGTGAAATGAGGATAATAATATGTACATTACAGATTTTGTAGAATAAAGGAGATGAAAGGAGATATTTCCCTGGTGTGAGAAAATATGATATAATCTTTAGTTACATAGTTATTTTTTTCTTTTTCTCAGTTTTGAAATTCTTTTGTCCTTGATACATCCTTTAGCACCAGGCACATTAGAAGGTTCTCAGTAAACCCTTTTGGGTTAATGGAGTTGTTTTGGTTGCCCGCCCATGGTTTAGATTCTGACCTTTTATAGGGAGGTGGTTGTCATTATTGTTGGGAGAAAGAAAAATAGATTTCACATAGAGGAATGAAAAATGTAAGGTGGTTTGTTTTTTTTTAAATTTCCTTCCTTCCACTAATGCCTTTTTGTATTAAGATCTCCACTTCTTGATGGTGAAAGCAGACCTTGGCTTATTACTGGGTTTTCAGGTGGGTGGAGGAAGAGAGGGGAAAACAAGCAGGATGTTTTCTCCTCTGCGGAGCTGTTTACAAGCTTTTGGCAGCGGGCGAAACACGCCCTGTTCACCTGGAGTCTGGCTCTGTGGCCCTGACTTGACCACTTGAATACAGGCTAATTCTTCTTTTTTTTTTTAGAGAGTGATTTGAGACTTAGGCCCTTTGGAATGGAGATGCTACATTGCAGTCCCTTGTATTAAAAGCTACTCTTATTCCTTTATTAGACAAACAGGTTGCATTATATAGTTGTCATTGTCAGATAATAGTAGTGGCACCAGCAGCAGTGATAACTGACATTTATGGAGCAATTACTAGGCGCTAGCTACCATTTTTAGTGCTTTCTGAGTGCCAGCCCGTAATGTATACAGCTGCTCTATGAGGTAAGAAAGTAGGTACTGTAGTTTTCCCATCTTAAAGGTGAGAAAATCCAACACAGAGGAGTTAGGTAACTTGTCCATGAGCATATACTTGGTTAAGTGGCTGGTACAATATTTGGAAAGATGATGACTAGCAACCAGGGGATTTGGGTGAATTAATCTATATGCCCATCACCACCTCTGGCACAAGGCAGGAACTTAACAAATGGCGGTGTTTAGTCATACCAGTCTGGAATTGGACTAGAGGAGTAGGGTGTCTCTTGAGATAGGAAGTGTGTTTGTAGTAGCGTATTTCGCTGGAGATCTTGAAGAAAAATACTATAGCTCATGTGGAACTAACCTCAGCAGTTAGCCTGAGAACTGAACCATTATATTTAAGTTAATTAGGTAGTTCACTGGTCTCCTCATATTTCTATGTGTAGTGCAGGGTTAGCCTGTGGGGGAAAGCTGCATGGGTTCAAATCCTGGCTCTGCCTGATACCCCATTTCCAGGGTTCTTGTTACAACCCAGTGAGTTTATATACAGGAATAGCTCAATACAGCACCTGGCACATGGTAAACGTTCAAATGATATTAATATATAATTTGATATTTATTATCATCTTCCTACTTAAACCCTCCCCTTATTCCTCAGAGAATTTGAGTGGTTCACTAGAATAACACAAAGTGAAGAAAAAAAACAAGCCAAAAAACAAATACAGACTGAGGGTCAGGGGGTAAATATAGATGATGAAAGCTTAGGTCTTGGCCCTGGCCAGTTGGCTCAGTGGTAGAGCGTTGGCCTGGTGTCCAGGAGTCCTGGGTTTGATTCCCAGCCAGGGCACACAGGAGAAGTGCCCATCTGCTTCTCCACCCCTCCCCCTCTCCTTCCTCTCTGTCTCTCTCTTCCTCTCCCGCAGCTGAGGCTCCATTGGAGCAAAGTTGGCCCCAGGCGTTGAGGATGGCTCCATGGCCTCTGCCCCAGGTGCTAGAATGGCTCTGGTTGCAACAGAGCAACACCCCAGAGGGGCAGAACATCGCCCCTTGGTGGGCGTGCCGGGTGGATCCCGGTCGGGCGCATGCGGGTGTCTGTCTGACTGCCTCCCTGTTTCCAACTTTGGAAAAAACAAAAAACAAACAAACAAAAAAAAAGCTTAGGTCTCATAAAAAAAAGAAGGAAAGAGAAAAGACAGACATGCATAGTTGCAAAAGAAGCTCTCCAGCCAGGCAGCCAGCGCAGAAGGGGACAGTGCCATCCCTCACCGGCCGTCATTGTCAGGGAGAAGGAAAGGGACGCAGAGCTTTCCCAAGCATTGAGTTAAAACAAGTTAATGCCTTTATTTCTCTTTTATAAACAGAGAAAATGGGCTCGATGTTCTAAGTACTTGGCCATCAGCAGGCTTTATTCACTGCCCACCCTGTGACAGGGAGATGTCCACCGTAGCTTTACCATGTCTTACTCCCCCACCATCTCTTACTCTGTCGCCACATCTTTGAGCTAAACCTAATTCTTCGGAATCAGTAAGGCATTTTATATTTTGGTTTGTTGTCAACCTTCATTAACCAAATGGCAACAAATCACATCACTTTGTGATAGCTAAAGATCTTACACAGCTTCATCTTTGAAAACTTCTTATGAACAAGACCGTGACAGCAGGAGGGCTCTCACAGTTTCTCCCGAGGTGTGCCTGTCGCTCCCAGGAGCGGATGTGCAGTGGTCGGCTGGGCAGCAGTGAGCGGGTGCCCGTCCAGTCTGCTCTGGGGGGGGGTGTAGCCTCCGGCCCATGAGCCTGGTCACGTTTGCAGCGGCACCACTGCGTCCTGGCTCTCCTGGGGTGACCCGGCTGCTCAGGCCAGGGAGAAGCCATGGGGGCTGGCCCTTATCTGTTTGTTTGCTTATTTCCAAGGTTGCAGAGCCAGGAAGAGGAGTACAGCCTCCATAGAAAGAAAAAGGAACAGGAAATAGTTCAAAAGGGGATGGTGAAATGAGAAAAGCAGCAGGAAACAGCTCGGGAATCAGGGCAGGCTGCCGCCAAAGGAAGTACGTCTTGAGAACCAGGCAGGCCAGAGGGATAAGTCATCCCAAACCCCTGGGACTCCCCCCTTCTTGACCCTGACCAGCCAGGTGGGCAGGATGGAAACGACCTCTTTGGTGACCATAGGACTAGAGTCTATGCCACTCCCTCCCGCTGGCTTCAGCGCAGATGCTGGGATCTGGAATTAGCAGTGTATCTGTGCCCCTCAGGACCAGACCCCCCCAGGTGTACCGCACGCCCCTCCCATCCCCGTACTTCTGGCTCTGTCCCCTCCTTCCTCTGCGAGGTCAGGAGTGCTCTCCTAGGGCCCCTGGAGCCCCAGGTCACCCCCTGGTGATGCTCAGAGATTTCTGTCCCTCACCAGCCACTCAGTCACTCCACTTCAACCTCACGCCCTGTCTGCAGTGTGAAGCCCTGGCCCGGAGCGCCTGAGTGTGAGGGAGACCGCAGGGGGAGGGCAGCGAGCTGAGGGTGGGGGACACAGCACAGGTGCTTCTCAGAGGCGCACACCAGTCTCACAGCTCACAGTGTGCGGACACAGAGCTTCCTGGGACAGAATCGTGGCTTGCTTTTAACTTCCTGCCACATCTTTACAACTCGAAGTGAAATCTGGCAAATCACCTCTTAGTGTTTCCCTCACAGGAACAGTGATGTTTAGC
Source organism: Saccopteryx leptura (assembly GCF_036850995.1). Lineage (NCBI taxonomy): Eukaryota > Metazoa > Chordata > Mammalia > Chiroptera > Emballonuridae > Saccopteryx > Saccopteryx leptura. Next base: position 58,177,617 of record NC_089510.1, read on the forward strand.
CCCCAGTCGGCAGCTACTTTTCTCTGGGTGTGTCAGACTAGTTTGTTTCTGTTTCTGGGAACCGATTATGAATTTGTAACCTAGCAGTATCCATTCTGTGGTCAGTATTCCTGTCCCCCACCCCCAGCTGTTCACACGTGCACTGGCACGCGCACACACACGTGTGCACGTAGATCTTTTCAGCTTACTGATTCTTTGGCCGGGATTCAGCTTCAGTTTAAACAGGACGTGACTGCAGACCAGTCCTTGAACTTCCGTATCCTTTCCTGGGCAGACTGTTGAACTCTGCAGTTTCTAGTGGAGATGAGGGAGCTGCTGAACTGGGTCAGAGGATTGCGGGGTTGGAACAAGCGGGAGGTAGGATCCCTTTGTCGGTTCTTGAATCGCCTCGGTGGCATACCTGGAGAGTGAGACTGCCCCATGCAGCCTGCTTGGATTTGTAGTGACAGCGAGCTGCCACCGCCAGAGGCAGCCTCCTCCACCTTCGGACATGCTTTGATTTTAGAAAGATCTTTCTGACATTGTTAAAAACCTGCTTTTCTCCACTGACCTCAATGAAGAAGAAGCCTAACTCCTTTCAGGAATTCAAGGGCAATCTCCAGTCAAAGGAAACAGCCCTAGTTTCCTGTGTGCCCCCATCCACAGGAGCTATTTCTGGACTGCTCACAAGCCAGATGTCTGCTCTAGGCATGCTACAGTTGGTCTCTGCTCCCTTCAAAATAAGGGGCCCGGGTGTGAACGCAGTGCCTCAGAGGTAGCGCTGTGAGGGGGACGGACGTGGACTGGAGTACGAGTAAGGTGGTGTCCTCACCTCCTCATGTGAAACTAGATACCTCTGTTGATGTGGCTGCATGGAAGCTAAGTGATGGCTACCTCCCGCTGAAGATACGGTGCTTGCACTCACAGCCCATCCCTGTGTGTCCCTTTGTTGTGGCTACCTCACTGTGCCAGGGTAGACCTCATCGGAAATTTGCTTTGGATGTTGAGACCACATACGAGACTTCTTGGGAGAGCAGGGCGTGTTTCCCTAACTGGTCTGCAAGTGAGAGCAGGGAAAGAAGCCGGTGTGGGTTTTATGGAGGTTAGAGGTGGGGATGGTGAGGGTTTCATGTAGGCCAGGGCTTATATGGTTTGAACTTCATGCTGGCACCAGAAGAACACCTAGACTGACCAGCTTGCCCCGGTGTGGACAGAAGGGGAGAGGGAGGTATGGGGCTTGAAGCTGTCAGCAGTGAAATATCAAAAGATGGAGCCTTACTACTATTCCATGCCTCTGCTTCATGACTTGGGCAAGCCTGGTAGCTAATGTTTCCCTATCGTCTAACAAATGCTTGGTGGGCATATTTAACAGGGTAAATCTGAAGAGAGTCCTGCATGCATTCATTCGTAGTCATCTTGCAGATTCTGTGCCCAGGGTCGGGGATAAACAGGGTTAAGACAGTGCATACCTTTGTGGGGCTGCTGCCTAGTATGTGTCGCAGACATGGGAACAGCTAATGTCATACCATGTGCCTACAATAGCATTAGGTAATAAAAGTACTGTGAGGGAGCAAGGCATTCTGCATCCTTAGTGAGGAGGGTCTGTAAGTGGATGAGCAGTTGGGCAGGTGTCTGTTTGCTACAGCCCGAGGAAGGGACGGAGCTTTCATGAGCAGGTCCCTGCCTCTCCCAGCAGAAGAGCTCCTGGGCAGTCATGCTGACATGAAGGCCTTGAGAGAGGGGCTGGCAAGGGGCCCTGCCCTGCTGCTGAGGGGACGTCAGCCGTGTCGGCAGGCCTGGGAGGGAGCTCCTAGGCAGGGGTTTGAGAGTCCCTTCCCGTTGGTCCCAAGTCGTGGGCCACGTCCTCCATCCCAGAGCACAGTTTCAGCAGACCCTGTAGGCAAGTGTTCTATGAGGTACGAATGTTGCTATGGAAACAGTGACTTTTGCATCTTCTTACTGAGCTATTCACATGGTTAATCCAGCCCCAAACTTCTGCCTTTTGCGTGTTCAGACTCTCTAGGTGAGCATAAGGGAGTTAATATGAGGAACCAAAGGAGCTGAGGGAACTTAACAGACATTATAAATTAATCAGGTAACATTGGGACATCATAGATGTGCTACACACTGGTGATTCACAAGCGTGGTTTGTCATGTTTGAGACTGAGAAATAAACAGAACTGATTCATACTCAAGATCTGCTACTCTCCTTGTTTTACCCCAGTTATTCTCAGATTGTGTGGGTGGAGGATGAACACTAGGGTACCAGCATTGCCTGGAGGGGATTTAAATGTTCTGAGTCGCCTCCTCCTCCCAAGACTATGATATGCACCCGAGTGGGCAGGGCGCCCCTTCTCCCTCACAGGAGAATTAGAGTGTGATACTGTTGTTAAAATGATGTCATCTCTTTTAAGTGTGTGGGCAGGTAAAAGATTGTGCATGCTCACCGTATCCAGCTTGACTTTAGCTACTACCTGCACATTGAGGACTTCTGAGTTAGTAAGTAGGCTAGCCTGGGCTGCAGTCACCAACATGCCCTGACTCTCAGTGCCTTAATACATCATGTTTTGTTTCAGAGTGGTTTTCAGTGTGGGTGCAGTGGCTGTCTTTAGGGCATTTTCCTTTCAGACAGCTACCCAGGGATCCAGGCCACCTCTGACATATCAGTGCTACCTGGAATATGTGGCTTGTAGAAAAGCAGTGTCCACAGGCCTGGTGTCCTCCTTGTGACATAAGCTTCCTGTCCAGCAGCCAGCCGAGTGACTCTGTCCCTTGCAAAGTGAGGGAGTCGAGGACTGGCTGGCAGTGTTATTGCAGACCCGTGTTCTGTGATCAGACCGTGTTCAGCACCTGTGGAAACATCCCAGGAGTGACACCTGGTCACTGTCCTTCAGGGAAAGGAGATCATGGCCTCTGGCAGATAACAGGAGTGAGTCAGGTGGGAGCTGGTGCTCTCTCAGGCAGCCTGCAGTGCTGAATGGGGGGTGGGGCAGTGCCTGCTTTCTAAACAGAAGCTCACTTTAGTCTATGGAAACTTTTTTTTTGAGACTTTCTAATGAATTTCATATGTGTATATATACACACAATAAAGAATCCCATGTTCTTTTTATTTTTTTAATTGAGAGGAATAGAGATAGAGAGACAGACTCCTGTGTGTGCCCCGACCAGGCTCTACCTGGCAACCCTCATCTGGGGCCAATGCTTGAATCAACCAAGCTATCCTCAGCACCTGAGGCTGATGTGAGCTGTCCTCAGCACTGGGAGCTGACGCTTGAACCAGTTGAGCCACTAGCTGTGAGAGGCGAAGAGAGAGAGAAGGGAGAGAGGAAGGAGAAGAGAAGCAGCTGGTCACTTCTCATGTTCCCTAACGCTGGGATCGAGCCTGGGACATCAGTACACTGAGCTGATACTCTGTCCACTGAGCCAGCTGGCCAGGGCCAAGAATCCCATGTTCTTATCACTTTCCCTTCAATAGTTAGCAGTTTATGGCTAACTTATTTCATCTCAGCTCCATAGTCTGTTCCCTCCTATTATTATTTTTTTCTTCTTTTCCAAAAGAGAGGCAGGGAGGTAGAGAGACAGACTCCCACATGCACTCCAACCAGGATCCCCCTGATGCTCTGCCCATCTGTGGCCATGCTCACAACTGAGCTATTTCTAGCACCTCAGGCAGAGGCTCTGCAGAGCCATGGCTTGAACCAATCAAGCCATGGCTGCAGGGGAGGAAGAGAGAGAAATAGAGAGGGCGAGAGAGAAGAAGAAGGGGGAGGGGTGGAGAAGCAGATGGTCACTTCTCTTGTGTGCCCTGACCGGGAATCAAACCTGGGATATCCACACGCCAGGCCAATGCTCTACCACTGAGCCAACCAGCTAGGGCCCCCTCCTGTTATTTTAAAGAAACCTCATCTGCCAACATTTTAGTGTGTATCTCTAAAAAACAAGGACTTTTAATATGTAAAACCATTGTTACCCCTGAAATAACAAATCTTCAACATTACCTGTTGAAATAATTGTCATTAAAAATTTTCTTTATTGTTTTTCAGTTACAGTTTACATTCAATTTTATTTTGTATTTGTTTTAAGTGTGCAGCATAGTGATTAGATAATCATATACTTTACAAAGTGTTTCTCCCCCCTAATATTTCCAGTACCCACCTGGTACCATACATAGTTATTACAGTACTATGGACTATATTCCCGACACTGTATTTTATATCCCCTTTTTAAATTTTTTTATTATTTTTTTTTGGTGAGAGAAAGAGACACAGAGAGAGAGAGATGAGAAGCATCAACTAATACTTGTAGCACTTTGGTTGTTCCTTGATTGCTTCCTCATATGTGCCTTGATGGGGATTGGGGGGGCTCCAGCCAAGTCTGTGACCCCCTTGCTCAAGCCAGCAACCTTGGGCTCAAGCCAGCGACCATGGATCATGACCTTGTGCCTAAGCTGAATGAGCCCATGCTCAAGCTGGTGACCTCGGGGTTTTGAACCTGGGTCCTCAGCTTCCCAGGCCAATGCTCTATCCGGTGCGCCACCGCCTAGTCAGGTCCCATAAGTATTTTTTAACTACCAATCAATACTCAAATTCCTTTTACTTACTCCCTGGAGCCTGAGTTGTTTGACTGCTGTAGTGGGAAGGGAATTTGGAGAAATAAGAAGACCACTGGATGTTTGAAAACCAGAAAAGAAAATGAAAGAGATTTGAAATGATGCTTTTAATCATGAAAAAATAGGACTTAGTTAATAAAGAATATAGTTTCATGTCCGTTTTTAGGCACATATCTAGTGTGCCCTGTCTTTTTCTGCCAAATCTTATAATAGCTCAGAATGTCATTTGGTGTCAGGCACCACCTGAGTCCCCTTCCTCCTGGTGTAGGTACTGGTGTATGATGTATTACCAGTGAGTGGCACCAGATGGTAGACCTCAGTCTTTGAGTTTTGGCTAAGAAGGAATTTAAAGGCAAGATTCAAATACAAGCAAAAGTTTAGTAGAAAGTCACAGAGGTAAAAGTGAACTGTGGAAGAATTGAGCCGACTGGACTGCACGAGCTCAGGAAACAGGTTTCAGAGTCAAAAGGAGGGCTCTTGGAGCTTAGCAGAAAGAAAGGCAAAGAAAATGGGTCTGCGGGAAAGAGAGGGGCACAGGGAAAGGCGTGGGCATGAGAGAAGGAGAGAGAGTGAGCCAGCCCATGCTGAGTCCTTTGTCTTGAGGGATTTTATCTGGAGGTCTCAGGGGAGGATCTCAATAGAATATTCATCCACTTTCCAGGAGTGTCCTTTCAGGGTTCTGGTCTCTACTGATTGGTTGGCACCAGGGCAGGGTGTCATTAGTTGTTGCAGCTGGCCCTGATATCACCTGGCCAGCCCTTGCTCCTTTTCTGGGCCTGGAGCTGAAACACAACTGAGGCCCAGATGTTATCTCTAGGAGTATTAGCTTAATGGAGTGGTTGTGCAAGGGAGTCATCTGAGGCTATTCTCTGGCCCCTTGTTTCTCCTTAAGGGGGTCTACCACAAGGTGATGTGCTAGGGGAGGGAAGGTCAAGGGAGGGTCCAAACGGCATGAGTAGCGATATGAAAGGGGGGGGGGTCTAAAGCCCATGGCCAAGATATGCTGGGAGGAGCAGTCACCCTGAGGGCAGAGTCCTACCCTACAGCTGGCCATTGCTAGCCCCTAGGGCTCTCCCCTGGGTGACCTTCTGCACCTGGCCTGTTGTTCCTACTCTGTTCCTGTCTGTCTACCTGCCTAGTATGTCAGTTGTAGGGGTAGAATCAGAGGGCTGAGGAGAGCACGTGGGATTGGACCCTGTGGGTGATACTGGCTTCCTGGCCTCGGCAGACAACCATGGCGGCTGCTCTGGCCGGTGCTGTCAGGAGTGCTGCCTGCTGAGTCCCTGGGATCTCCGGATGCCCCTCTTGCTTCCCATTCGAGTGTGAGCAAGGGAGCTGCCCTTCCTCAGCACCCCGTGGAGGCCAGGGCCAGGGGTAGCTTGCTTAGTATTGGTTCTGTTCTTTTGCTTTTTCCCTTTCCCATGAGTCAGTGGGAGCAAGATCAGGCCTGGGAGGTTAGTCAGATGAGAAGCAGGTGACTTAAGCCTCGCTGGAGCGAGCCCCCACTTCTTACCTGTGAATAATCCCTCTGTGGCCACAAGTGACTCTGTGTGGCCCACCTCCTAGCTGGCAGTGTCATGCTGTGCTGAGCCCTGCTAGGGCCTCCTCACTAGGCATTGTGAGAACAGGGACTGTTTTTGTCCAGGGGGCTCAGGCACGTTCTTGGTGTGTGCTCCGAGAGGGGTCTGAATGAGGCCGCCCAGGGTTATAGGAGTTCAGCTTTGATTCCCACCACCCAGGGTGGGCTCCAGCCAGCCAGTCCTGGAAAAACTCAAGCGCGTGTCTGTAGCATCACACCGTTCTTAACCAAGGCTTTGGTCCCGAGCCTCATCCTCCCTGTCTGGTGATTGGAGAAGCCCCGTCACCGTCTCCCTCTTCGGTCTGGTGTTCACCCCGCAGCCTGGGAGGACTTGGACCTCTACAGGCCTGATTCTGTCGTCTTCTGATTAGTAATGTCCTTGGCTTCCTGCCAGTGTGCGGCCCTGGAATCTTCTGTCCCAGACTGCCTTTCCAGCCTCTTCTCCTTCCTGCCTCCACCATGTCCTTGACTCCGGCCAAACCAGCTTGGCTTTCTGCTCTCCTAACAATTCTCCCAGGCTCCCAGCCCTTCCTTTCTAACTGTTTTCTCCTTTTGTATCAATAATTCCATGTTCCACAGAGAAAGACTCTGGTTCCTATCTCTCTCAAAGCCTGCTGTGGGCTGAATTGTGTCCCATTCCCCCATCCTCCCCATAAATTCATAAGCCTAACTTCCAGCGTGACGATATTTGGACATGGGCCTTTGGGAGGTAAGTAGGATTAAATAAAGTCATCAGGGTGGGGCCCTGGTTCCATGGGATTGGTATCCTTATCAAAGAGGGAGTGACAGCAGAGACTGTCTCTCTGAGCGAGACAAAAAGGTCCCTAAGAACAAAGTGAGAAGGTAGCTATCTATAAGCTAGGAGGAGAGCTCTCATCAGAAACCTGATTTGCCAGCACCTTGATCATGACCTCTATGAACTGAGAAGATCAATGTCTGTTGCTTAAGCCACGCACTGTGGGGTTTTGTAAGGGCAGCCTGAGCTGAATAAGACAGGGCTGAACTGAACACCATCTTTTCTTCACAGCCGCACCCTCCCTGCACCCACAGCACCCTCTCTCCCTTCCTGGACACCGTGCAGGCTTTTCTTGGCGTTGGTTGTTGGCATTATTGAATCTCTCTTACTAGCATATAAGCAGTTTGAGGGCAGGGACCTCGTTTGGCTTATTCTAGTCAGAGTGCTAAATATGTGTTTATTCTACTAATTGGATGAATTAAATACACACAGACACACGGCCCACACATACTCAGTTCCTTTACAGCTGGCCTGTTATGCTGCATGGTGTCCTTTTATGGCCACTTTTCTGTTATCCCTGCTCTTGAGGATCATTTAACCTGGTTTCTCCAGGTACTAACATGTGGATGGGGCAGGGGCCCTCCTGTGTTCCTCTCCCACCTTTATTACACTCTGGTTTGCCTGCATGTGCAGCTTTTTCCAGCCTAGTTGGTGAGAGGATAGGAATTGTTCTGGTGATAGCATCAAGAAGAGCCAAGGCCAGGAACTGAACCAGGCCATGAGGACAGGGGGGATTTGGGGAAGGAGAGAATGGACATGACCCTGAGCCTTCCAGACATTGTCTTCTTTGAGGAGGAGTAGCCACATCCTCTGCGTTTTGATCCCAGCCTTCAAGTGACGGAGAGAAGTGGCTCTCTCTGCCTTCTCTTTTCCCAGGTCTTTGCATTTGTTTCCCCATCTTTCAGGTCTCTGCTCAAATGTCCTTATTTCAAAGACCTTTCCCCGTCTCTCCACACTTCAGTAGCCCCTCACAATGTCATGTTGCAGCCTACCACTCTCTTTTCTTTTCTCCACGGCCCTTACTGCTGTCAGAGTCATCTTGTCCAGACTGTGAGTGACACAAAAGGAGGTCCTTTGCCTGTCTTTCCTGCTGTATCAGTCGTGGTGAGAACAGCCCCTGACACACAGTATTTGTTGAGTGATGGAAAGAATACAGAGTTGTTTCTTATGAACAGGAAAGGGTCCAGTGGGTTAGAACTGTGCAGTGCGTCACTGGCTGCGTGTGCTGTCAGTTGGACGAGCACTCAGAGCCTGCCCCTGGCCTGGGAGACGGGCTCATGCTGGGCAGTGCCCAACTATCAGCCGCCTGTGGGAGCGCTTTTCCTCCTGAGCAGTTTACTTCTAGGAACATTGAGTTTCTGTGTTTATTACGGCATCTCAGCCTCATTAGATGCAGAAGGAAAATTTGGTGCAGTTCCAGATTCTCCTTTTAAAAAGGAGAAGGTCTGGATCTTTGAACAGAAAACCAGAGCTCTGCCTGAGCTGGAAGGGTTTGTGACAGTCAAGAAGACCCTGAAGTTTGGAGACATTGTTTATATTACAGGGATGAAAGTTACCAAGCATTATGACTCTACTTCAGATATGAGTGGAGGTAAAAGGGTTTTTTCTTTGATGTTTTTATTTTAGTGAGAGGAAGGGAGGCAGATGACAGACTCTGGCATGCACCCTAATTGGGGTCTGCACCCTAGCAAGTCCACCAGGGGGTGATACTCTGTCCACCTGGGGTATTGCTCTATTGCTCAGCAACCAAGCCATTTTTTAGTGCCTAAAGCAGAGGCCACGAGCCGTCCTCAGCGCCCAAGGCTAGCCCCCTCGAACCAGTCGAGCCCTGGCTGTGGGAGGGGAAAAGAGAGAAGGGGAGGGGTGGAGAAGCAGGTGGTTGCTTCTCCTATGTGCCCTGACTGGGATTCAAACTTGGGACATCCACACACCAGGCCAATGCTCTACCACTGAGCCAACTGGCCTGGGCCAAAAGGATTTGTGTTTTGAAAAAGAAAACAGCACTCATCCTGGCTTCCACAGAAAAGAAGAATTCTTTTTTCTTCTGGTATGTGTTTGTTATTTCTGTGACCATATAATCATGCCTGATGCCTGGTTTTATAATTGAAATCATTTGGTAATAGTTTTAAGATTGTTCAACTCCTCCATCACTGGCAGTTGTCAAACTCTGTACCTGGATGTTTATCACTAATGATTTTAATAATGTCATACTTAATTGTTATATGAATTGCATAGGACAACTTTATCTCCTAATATTGGACTGAAATATTCATAAAGCGATTTGGCCTGACCTCGTATTCCAGGGCCAGACTGTAAACACTGCCCTGTGGATGGAGGAGAGAAGGGGGACAGGTCCTGACCTCTGTGCTTAATCAAAGCCCGATAGGTTTAGAAAGCAGTCGGGACACCAATAATCTGGACGCCACCCTGCCCAGAAAAGGTTACCGTGTCCTATGTTTCCATAGGAATGCTGGAGTTTTTCCGCCATACAGGCATGCAGGAAATTAAACCACAAGAAAGGCCAAGTCAAAAATCTTAATCCACCCTAAACAATGAAATGTGAAGTGTGGGTTTATGGTTTGGAGAGTGGATAAAAATAACACTGAATGACTCAACAAATCAGCAGCCTCAAGCTCCCCAGCCACTGACATGCGTGGACTCCAGCAACAGACCCTGCTGCTGTGGCTGGTCAGAAGCTGCCCTCCTTTGGGAAGACGAGACCACCCGGAAAACGTGGTCTCACTTCTGTCGTCTCGTGCCCAGGATTCCCGTTCTCTTTACACTCAAGTCAGAAGTTCCCAGTCCGGACTCACTGATGTCCTGTGTGGGTGTGAGCCCCGAGTGAGGCCCCGGCTGCTTTCTGTGTTGGGTGTAGACGGCCTCGATGTTTAGGGCAGCAGCAGCTATACTGACTTCAACCTTCAATGTTCCTGTGAAGTTTACAGTCTCTTACCTGGAAGGAGGGAAATTGCGCTGCCTCAGGCTACTTCCCTTGTCAGACTGTTGACTGAACTTACTGGTTTGTGATACTGTATCCTGACTTATCTCTGAGGCTGTCTTTTCTTTTGTGAGCTCCTCTAGGGTTCTGGAGCTCTGAGAAGGCAGACTCTGCGTCCCCTCTGAGAGAAAGACTTATCCCAGCAGACCTGAGGGTTTTCTAAGCTGCTCCAATACCCAAAGACTGCCATTTGCCTTGGATTTCTACGACGTACTTGGCAAGAGGAGATGGGGAAATGTAGCACATTTACAATTAGATAAATGACAGGAAAGAAAAACCAGATGAGACTAGCTCCCAGCTTATCATTTACTTTTTCTTAAAAAATACATCTGGAAACCCAAAAAACCACCTGTGGTGAAGTAGGAGGAAGGCAGAAGATTCTAGATGGACTTGCCTTAGGAAAAAGATTATAAAAATGGATAAGTTCGGTCATCTTGAGAAGGAATGATAATGAAACTTGAGGTCATGGCAAAATGCCTTAACTCTGATACCCATGGCCAGAAAATGGATATTTTTCTGCGAGGTAGTTATTAGTCCCTTTAAAAATGTTTTTAACTTAAAAGCAATACGTATCTGTTTGGAAGATGAAAAATATTTAAAAATGTACATTTTCTTCTAGTCTCATTTATTGTGTATATATATATATATACACATTCATATACATACACAATACAATAACATATTTAACATTGATAATCGGATATGTTTTAAAATATTTATGTGATTATAGAAAAATACATTATATATAGAAATTTAGAATAGTGCAAGGAAGGAATTTAAAAGGACCTGTAATTCACTATGGGGTGAGGGTCTTCAGAGAGAACCTGTATATGAATGAGCCACGCCTGTTCGGTATTTACACCTTTGCGTAGTCCCCTCGCCTTGAACTTGGGCTGGCTCTGACACTTGCTGTTGACGAGTAGGATAGAGTGGAAGTGATGCAGATGACTTCCGAGGCTCAGTCACCAGGAGCCTGTGGTTTCAGCCTGGCTCTCTGGGAACACTTGTTGTCAGCAAGTGCCCGTGTGGAATCCAGCTGTCCTGCTGGGCGAAGCCAAACCCCAGGGATCACCCACACAGAAGTGCTCTGGTCAACAGCCCCAGCTGAACGCTTTGCCGACAGCCAGCCTCAAATGCTGCAGTGTATGTGAGGAGGACATCCAGCCTGGCTGAGCCTTTAGGTGACTACGGCATCAGCTCCACGTTCCACATGAGAGCCCCCATGTGAGGACCTCCTAGTTAAGCCTAGCTAACTCCTAGAACCACGAGGGATAATCATAAACTATTTTAAGCTACCAAGTTTTGGGGGTGATTTGTTACACAACAACAGATAACTGGTGAGAGTGTGAGCTAATTTCAATGTAACCCCGTTTAAAGGGAGCATGCTGAGAACTCAGGCTGTAGGGCTTGATGTGAGTTTCTGCTTGGTCCCTCACTCACTGTGTGACCTCCTGTAACTTTATTGGCTTCTGTTTAGTTTTCTACATTTGCTAAACAAAAATTGGGAGATTTAAAATAGTCCAGTGTCTAGCACACAGTAGGTACTAAATAAACATTAGTTTCTGTATGGTAATATTTCATAGTCATGATGAATGGTGAAAAGGAAAAATTGGAAATAGTAGTGGCAGTGGCAACAGCAGAGAACACAATATGAAAATTCTATTTTTCATTCATGTTCTGAGGCGAGGAATAGTGTCATTCATTTCTAACCTCCTCCACACTTGGCATAGTACTTTGCAAAGGGTAGGCAGGTACTTTATGGCTCTCTTGGCTTGGCATAGATGAGGTCAGCCCAGTGAGACGTGTCTTCTGTGTCTGATACATATTTGCGCTGTTCATGTGTTTTGCTGTTACTATTATGAGTAAGGGGAAAAAGCCACCTCTGTTTAGAATCACAAGGTAGCAGGACTTGGGGAGGGGGGATGCTGAGGAAGCATCATTCTAACCCTCTTGTTTTTATAGTCTGAGAAAACTGAAGCCCTTAGAGGAAGTAGCTTGCCCAAGGTTAGACACAGTGGCAGAGCGAGGGCTCTAACCCCGTGCCCTGTCTACTCGCACTCGCCTCAGCTTCCTGAGTTCACAGTTTATTAAATAAGGCAGAGTCTATTGCATACTTAAAAAAAATAGGGGAAAGAAAAGTTAGTTTGGCCTTGCCTTCTAGAAGTACCTCTCCTATGCAGTCCTCTCCTACTCATTTCTTTACTCACTTATTTCTGTAAGAATGAGCAGGGACCTCTAGCCTGGTGCTGCCGGGATTTTTCCGGAGGGTCATTGCTCAGATGATGGGCTCAAAGTCACAATGATGGCAACCCCGATGCCCCTTCCTTATCCATTTCCTCAGTCATGGAAGAATGTGCTTGGTGCCACCCTACCATTAAGTGGGATGATACTTTACAGTAGCCAACTAATGAAAGTAGAAGAAATGAAGGCGTTAGAAAGTCACCATTTGTTGACAACCATTATAGTAATAATTTTTTCAGATAAGAAGAATCAATGGATGCTAAACCAGCAGGTAAAAATTTATTCAGAAACAGGATATTTTTAGTCTCAAAATATTTCCCACATGCCTGACCAGGCGGTGGCGCGGTGGATAGAGCATCGGACTGGGACGTGGAAGACCCAGGTTCGAGACCCTGAGGTCGCCAGCTTGAGCGTGGGCTCATCTGGTTTGAGCAAAGTTTACCAGCTTGGACCCAAGGTCGCTGGCTTGAGCAAGGGGTCACTTGGTCTGCTGTAGCGCCCCCCCCCCCCCCCCCCCCGTCAAGGCACATATGAGAAAGTAATCAATGAATAACTAAGGTGTCACACAGAAAAACTAATGATTGATGCTTCTTATCTCTCTCCATTCCTGTCTGTCTGTCCCTATCTATCCCTCTCTCTGACTCTCTCTCTCTGAAAAAAAAAATTCCCACATAATTCTGTTGTGATAAAGAAAAAAAGTAGTAACTTTACAGTGATCAAATTAGCATCACCCGTAATGGGACACAATGACATGCCATGCCTCCTGCCATGATGGCGTGAGATGGGCACAGCATCACTTCTGTGCTCTTCCTGAGTGAGTGCATGCCCTGAATCCAAGCATAAGGAAACACTGGGCAAACTCAAACTGAGGGGTTGTACTAAATAATTGGCTTGTATTCCTCAAATTGTTCTAGGTCTCAGAAAACCAAGACTGAAGAACTATTTTATATTAAAGAGACATAACAACTACATGTCATTCTGGACCAGAAATTTTGACTTTATTTTTGGAAAACTGATAAATATTGAGTGGGACTGTGGATTAAATGATAATGATGTATTGTTAATGTTGTAAGGCTGGCGGCCATGGCCGTGCAGGTTCACATTGGATTCGGGCAGGCAGTAGAGGAACTGTGGAGCTGGAGAGCCTCACAATGGCAGACGAGCAAGCAGGCAGGGAAGGCTGCTTCCCCCTCCCTCTCTGGACTCTCCAGCAAAACAGGCTGGGGGAACAAATCCCTTCTCTGGCAAACAATAGCAAAAAAATGGCCTCTCCCAATGGTGGCAAGAATCTGCATCTACAGTCTGCCGCCCTGAGGACAAGCACCTGCAGCCTTACCTAGACTGTACACACGTGGTGCTGCCCCGTGCTCACGCACCAATCAGGCAAAGCGCAGGTGAGCAAGCCTAACACACTTGTTTGCCCAACAAATGTTAATTTCCTGTTTTTGATGGTTGTACTGTTATTATGGAAGAGTCCTTGTTTCTTAGGAAGTACACATTCAAATATTTAGAAGTTAAAATCTTCTATTTAAAGCTTTTATCTGCAATTATATCAATTTGGCATTGTATTTCATGTCATTAAATTAAAACAAGTATCACTTAAATTTTATTTAATTAAAGAAACTAAATTAATTAAATGCAATTAAATTTTAATTGAAATAGCAGAATGAATTAATTAGTGCTTTAAATTCAGTTCAGTAGACAGAATCTTTTCGATTGTAGGGTCTGTAATGGGAACAAATTTTGAAGGGGGTTTTCTGGGGATGTCTGCTCTATAGGAAGGCAAGTTGTATTTTAAATGAAAGTTGGAGTCTGGACTCCCAGCTCACGGGCCAGTCTTCTCTCTCCTCATGCTCTTGTGTAATTCTTCTTAGAGTCATAGTAAGTAGGTCTCCAATGAGCGTCCTTATTATGGGGGGCCTGGTACACGGATGAAAGCAATGAAATGTAGACTGTATCTTTGTAGGAGAAAACTATGAAATGGGGACAGTAAGCCCTACTTGAATGGCTAAAATGAGGTAAAGTACGTAAAAATACCTAGTTCAGTACCTGGCATATAGGAACCTCATCATTTTGTAGATGATTATAGATCACATTTTTTAAAAACGTAGCATAAAAATCAGTAAGATTACATAACATTTTCGCCAGAGGCCTGGCTGAGGAGACAGGAAACTTGAGGCCATTTGACTATTGGCAAGTTGGTTTATAAACTGTCACAGCGGAGCAGATGTTGCTCCTGAGAAGATTATAATCATATTTTACTCCCTCCTGCTGGAAAAGGTAAGAGAATAGGTAGTTCTTTACATGTAAATCTCAGGAAGGCATATCTGGGTTCCCAAAGTGGAGAAAGTGGTTTTTCTCCAGTAACTTAGCCATGATGTGGATATCTGGACCCCAGGAATGATGTGAGGCCATTCTTCTTCAACTCCTTCGTGGCCCCAGGGGGGAGTCGGGGATGTACCCGGGAACAGGCTTCATCCCTTGGAGCAACTGGCTGGCCCCACTTAGCCTTCCTGGCTAGGCCTCTCTTGGTTGCAGGGCCCCCTGCTCTACTCAGCTAGGAGGAGGCTGCAGGAGCCCCGCAGCCCTGGGTGTAGAGACAGGGCGGAGCAGATGAGAAACAGGAGCCCACAGTTACAGTGAAGAACCTCAGGAGCAGGGAGTTGTGATGTTGAGCTGACCAGCAGTAGCCATATCACTGTTTCCAAAGGCGCCTGTTAATTCTGCCCAAAGGCGACTGCTTTCTACAGCTGCCAGGGCCAGGGATCCGTGTAAAAAATAAAGAGCCTGCTGGTGAAGAGCCGAGACCAGGCATTAGTGTCTGATGGTGAACAAAGAATGTGGGCCTGCCCCAAACAGGAAGGAGAGCTTATACTTTTGGGGACAAAAAATAAAGCCTGTAGCAGACACCAGAGAGCTGTAGGCTATGGACAGGCCAGCAGGGGCTGTGGACATCGGTACCATACGAATGAGAGAAAGGGCGGATTCTGCTTTCCAAATCTAAAATCCAATTTTCCCTGCATATTGGACTTCATAACAAAGTCCACGAGCTATAATTTCACTTTGGCAATAAAATAAGAGGAAAATTGAGACCAGGTGTCGTATCTGTCACCTTATTATATATGTCCCTAAAATTTTCAGCCCAGTTAGAAATGAATTTAGCCCAATCCTAAAAGATATGATTAATACACAATCACAGAAGGTGCGAAAGGTGAGGGGGGAGACTCAGGTTATACGGTTGCTGAAGCAAAACCGTGTCCTCACAATAATCTGCTTTGTTTCATCCACAAGACAGGAGCTGATAGTTACAAAGACATGTTTTGGCTGAGCCATAGCTAACATTGTTTTTCAGGTTTAATTTTGGGAGGGGCGAGTAGGGCTAAAAAAGAACTTGTTTTATAGCTAATACATAAACTGACTCTGGCCATTAATTTCAACCTCTTGGCCCCAAAACCTTTTACCAGAGCTGCTAACAGGTTGTATAAATCACTCTTATGAACTCCATTTCCTCCCTTCACCTCCTGCCTCAGAGGTGGGGGCAGGCTGCTAATGTGGAACACAAAGATTAGCACTGGGGAGCGTCTAGCACTTCCTGGACAGCGGTGCCTGCAGAACGGAGCGAGTGCAAGTCGAGTCCAGGGGCTGGGACGATGGGGGTGGGGGGAGGGGGGGTGGGGGGAGTGAGGGTGGAGCACGGGGAGAAAGCGCAAGCATGTGCTTCAGAGCCCGCAGATTTCAGTGTAAATTCCAGCGCTGCCCTTGACCAGCCGTGTGCTCTTAGCACACTGAATTTCTTCATTTCCTCATTTGTCAGACAGAAATAACACCAATCTCAGAGCATATGGGTAATTGCATGAATATATTTATACATTTGGCTATTGTCATTAAAAACTTCCTTTCAGCTTACTTTTGTGGCATTAAACCCTTTCCCCCTGAAATTCCTCCAGTAGTCTCTGTTCAATAAGAGGGAACCCCAGTAATCTTCAAATTCCTTGGGGGAAAGATCTTGAGGAAGGTGGTTGGGGGCAGCGGGGAAGTCCCATCCCTGCACCGGAAGATCTGGAGCTGTCTAATATTTTCACCCTTGAGGTGGCAGCATTTCTTGTTTTTAAAGACAGTGGGACTTTGAAAGGACTTCAAAGATACTGGGTCAGACTGAGTGAGGCAGACCGGTGCTTGTCTCCACCCTGATGCTCCCGTGCTAGGTCATTGTAGAGAAGTTGCCCAAACTCCCTGAGCTTCAGGTTCCTCGTTGGGAAGTGGTGGGTACTAGAGCCCATCTGGCCGAAGTGTAGTGAGGCCCATGAGCCGAGCCAGCCCGTGCACGGCCCCAGCATGGGCCTGGCCCACAGACACCCCCTCCTGGCATTGAGGGAGCGTTTGGCTGACCAGGCTGGAGGAGCCCCAGGGATCTGGGCCCAAGGCCTTGGCCCTTGGCATGTTGCATCTGTTCCTTCATAGCAGTTATTTCCATAGTTAGCCAGCTGTCCTGCAGCTGGGTCTGACACAGCAAAGAGAACGGAGAGCAACTCTGAGGGACAGAGGAGAGCCCAGCTGGGAAGTGACCCCAGTACCCTGTCCCTGTGGAACATCACAGCCAACACCACCTACAGCCCCCCTCAGGAACACAGCTGGGGTCTGTGACTTGCAGTGGCAGGCTCCCCGTCATGGCTTGAGACCCTCCAGTGGGAGAAGCCAGGCTGGTGTGGCCAGTGTGGCCACCAGGGACCTCAGAACAGCTCCTTTTGAGTCATGAGCCTCTTACCGTTAGAGGAAGTCTCCACCCCTTTTATTTGCCCCCTGTGGCTCCTGTAGGCCAGAGGTGCTGCTGACCAGCAATAAAAAATCTCCAAAGGCTGATAGAGCAGGTGGTGAATTGCTGCACTATTTCCAAGCAGACAATGAGAAATGGAGCTTCCTTCCCACGCAGCTGCTTCCAGGTCCTCCGCCCCGTGACGCCCCACATAGCTCGGGGTAGTCATAATTTCCCTTCTCCCTGAACCCTCTCCTGGTTAGTGGGAAGGCTGCACTGATGTTCTGAGGTGAAAACTCTCTGATGTGTTATAAATATTTATCTCCAGGAAGCTCTGAGGCCTCTTTCAAAACAAAGGGGAGAAGGCGCCCACATGGTTAATCTGCCCTCAGACAAGGCCTGTGTGTTGCCCAGGATGGTGGGCCCAGTGCTTACCGAAGCCTGTCTTTCCAGAGTTTCCTGATCTGTTCCACCGCATGTTGTTTCGTGTTTGTTAACAATTGTCTACCAGGAATTGTTTCTGGGGATGGGAGAAGGGAGGAGAGAGGAAAGGAGGCTTTTTCCCTCCCTTTTGTTTGTTTTCGGGTATCATTAATTTACTTACTCTAGGTTGTAATTCCATCCCTGGTCAGATGACACGCCTTGTGGCTAGTTTAATTGGAAGCTGATGATGAGCTGTCCCAAGCCTGTTTCCACAGGGGAATGTTGACTTGGGAACCTCCCAGCTGGTTCGAAGGGCACGAATGTTGCCTTGTGCGGTGCACTTGTGCAGAAGAACGGAGCCTATCTATGGCCCAGCTCAGGGCCTCAGATGCCAGCAGCAGACGGGCTTCCTGAACCCTGAGAACAGGCACCTGGGCACGCAGGAGCCTCCTCCGTGCTGTCAAGGCCAGGGTGGGGATGATGGCAATGGGGTCATGAAGGTCCCGAAAGCTGCATATTTAGCCAGCACTTGTAATCTTGTCTCCTTTTCCAACTTGGTGGAACCAGGAGACACTATTTTGTTAGCCAGAAACTGGAGCATGAGAGGAGGAGGTGAGCAGACATGTTCCCTTGTGAAGCTGCTACCACAGCCTTGACTTTATCCCCTATAGTTGAAGTTCAAGTGTAACTATGTCTCAAACTAGCTCTTGTCCACCTAGATAGATCCTTAGAATCTTTTCCCACTTTGAGTTGAACTACTTCAGTGGTTTCTGTCTGGTGGTCAACCATTCATCAGTTCTGTGGTTGGGGGTTTCAGTCAGGACCCCTGGAGGCAGCAATTCTTTCATTTCCTGAAATAGCTCAACTCAGCCTGCCTGGTCTATTGCAAACACTCATCCTCCATGGAAACCAGTGTTTAAAGGTCCAACTACTGACCCATGAGGTGGGGAATGCTAGCACCAGGCAGGTGAGCTCATCTAAGGAGGATACCCAGCCCAAGAGTTTCCCTCGAACACCAGGGGCCCACACAGGACTTTCCTGACCCATGTGGCAGGTGTCCTTGCACCTGCAGAAATACCACAGGTGCACACTGATACTTCAGTTCTTGTGTTTGTGATTTAAACACATGCATGAGAGGATTTGTGAGGGGCTGGTTGGAAGGACCCTTATCCAACTAATTGGATGTCAGTAAACACAGTCCCAGGAATGAACAGGTTTAACTAGAACAGAGGATGGTGGGGCAGTGGGGTGGACAGTGTTTTCTACTGGTTGCTGTGGCTCTCACACCAGACGCTGAGCTTTTGTCTCCAAGGAGTGGCTCGTGAATGTTAAGTGAGCTTCCTGCCTCCCTTTGAGTTTAGCACAAGGAATATAAACATTTGCTTGTTTGGTTTTTAACATCCCGTCCTGATGTTAATATGAGAATTTTCTCATTTCCTAAAGCTGACCATAATGTGTGGATCATAGCGGTGTCTCATTTCTTTTCTTTGGCTACTACCACTTATTAATCTTCAGGTTTACATTTCCACGGATGGGATGCAGATCCTCCAGGAGCTAGTTGTGTTGGGTGCCTCGCAATTCTTATGCATTATCCTCTGGGCTATTAAACAATGTTTTCTTTTTTCTAGGAGTTTATGGTCCATATTGAGAGTGGATGGTGGGAGGGGGAGTTAATTAACATAATAGCATTAGCTAGGGAGTCAGAAGACGGGACTTCTGGGATCAACTTTGCCACTTAACTCGACTGTGTGACCCCTGACAAGTTCTTCTTCTTCTTTGGTCCTCAGTTTCCCCATCTGTATAGTGGGTGTATTGGTTTCAATTCTTATCAGGCTGTCTTTTAGATCTCTTATCCTAGATAATTCTGACCTCTATCTTTTTATCTTCTTGCAGGATTCTGACATGGTGAACTTCCCACTTGCCATGGATGCTGCCCATTCTTCTGAGTTTTGTAGATGTCTAGTCCTCCTTTTTCTCATACATTCTTTATAGATTTTATCTCCTCCTTGCTTTGGGGACAATTATCTCATTTATTTATTCCTTAAATTTCAGTGGTTCCACTTTTGTCATTGCAGCTGTCCTCCAACCAGCATCCTGTCTGGGCCATCAGTGTGGCTATTTCCGTATATCAGTCTTGTTGCATTTTCACCTCAGTCTTTCAGCATTATGTATAAAGCCCTGATGTAGTTCCCGCAGAGAGATGACTGCATGACGGACCAGAGGCCAGAGGAGGAACAGGGCTCTTTAAAAAAACTTGGCCTAACGAATTCCAGCATTCCTAGTAAGCATCTTCCTCTTTTCAGCAGTGACATTTACAACTTGGCATCTTATTTCATAATTACATAAAAGAATAACAGCCTGGAGAGACGCCTGAATGGCAGCGTAGGCTACACTTGGGGCGGTCAGCCTCCCTGAAGAGAAGGGAGTGTCCTCCTGCCTCCGCCCGAAGGTGACAGCTGGGGCAGTCTTTTCACGTTGGTGCAAAGGGGTCACTTTGTCCTGGAGCTGCTGCTGCTTTTCTTCCTACTCAGTTAACCTCGTTTGGTGAAGTCCCTCTTGAAAAAGGTGTTAGCAACTTTTAGCAAACCCTTCCTGAAAGGCAAGGGTTTTACAAATGAGGACTTATAAAAAATATGAAAGCATGTGAAATTCCTATATTTAGGGCTGCACATGACCTCTCCAGGTTCACTCCCCACCTGTCACTAAAGAGCAGGGAAAGTACTCAGATTTATTTTTATTTATTTATTTTTATTTATTCATTTTAGAGAGGAGAGGGAGAGACTGAGAGAGAGAGAGAGAGAGAGGTGAGAAGCTGGAAGCATCAACTCCCATATGTGCCTTGACCAGGCAAGCCTAGGGTTTCAAACCGGCAACCTCAGCATTTCCAGGTCGACGCTTTATCCACTGCGCCACCACAGGTCAGGCGTACTCAGATTTATTGAGGGGCTTATTCAGACAAGGCCAGGGCTCTGCCCAGATGAAGGAGCTGTGTTTCTTCAGGAGACATCTGATGTCTTCCCCAGCACATTCCTTTTCTCAAGGAGAATTCTCTCTGGCAAGGGTGGTGAGACAGGGACACAGGTAGCAGTGACCTGAGGCAGGCAGCGACTTCTGACCAGGCCTGACCAAGCAGGCCAGGGAAGGAGGCGTCTGGCTGCTCCTTGCGTAGGATTTGGATGAGGTCATAAGACTAGACCACATGTAGGCTTTCAAGGAACAAGGACTGATTGAATGAATGACCTCTCTACTGTTAGGAGTTTAATTACAATGAAATTACCATTTTCATGTAGAGAACTTTCCTTCAAGTCCACGTGTGGCCAGAGTGTTGTTCTGCTTTTTGTCTGTCAAAGTCTTAGGCACTTCTGCATGCGCTTGGGGTCCCTGTGTGGAGAGCATTGGAGCCAAAGTCTGCCTCCTTGGAGTTCCTCTCCATCAGAAGAGGAATTAGGGTCTGTGGGAGGAGCATGCTAGGCTTTCAAGTCAGGCAAACCTAGGTTCACATCCCACTCCAACACTTACTTGTGGACCTTTAATTGTCCTAAGCCTCTGTTTCTTCATCTAAGCATGTTGGATGGTTATGAGACATAAGCTATTGCCTGTGCAATGCTGGACACTTAAACCCACTCAAAGAAAGGGTGCGTCTATGTGGCCATCACTGATGTTTTTGGAAGTACTACTCCCTGGTGCCATGAGGATGAGATTTACCCTCCTCTCACAGTCTTGACAGTGCCACAAAACTGCCACCAAGCGCCCCAGAGGCCCCTCCATCTCCAGGCCAAATGCCTTGTGCCCCCCCCCTTTATCGACAGAACTTGCGACAGGTTTCTCTGCTTGGGATTCGGGGTGATGGTGCCATCCTGTCCCTGTCTCAGAAGGGCTCTGCTCTACCTCGTGTAAGAGCTGTGTGTGGGAGCTTGGGGCACAGGAGATGGACCGAAAGAGAAAAGAGAAATGGCTGGAGGGGTGTGTGCTGTGGGGCCTCCCCATTATGACTTTTTGATGGCTCCAACTCTCATTCCTGAACATTCTCTCTTGGGACACAGTGTTCTTCTGTAAAGTCCCCATCAGGTTCCTTGCCTCTGTTCCCAGGGCCATGCCTGAGAGCAGTGGGCTCAGGGGGACTGCCCAGTGGCCTGTTCCTCGTCTCTACTCCTGGGTTAGGGCAGCTTTCTGAGGGACAACAAAGTCACCACAGGGCTCCGGGGTCGTCACATTTCCGGTTTCTAGGCTGTTATTGTTTCTAGTACGGGAAGGAAACAAGCATTCTCACTCACATTTCTGTATGGGGTGGGCAGTGTGAAGCCAGGTGGGCCGCAGGTCCACACTGGCCCAGCGGGCCCCTTTTTCTGTATTGCCACCACATAGGGCCAGAGGAGCCGTCTCTGGGGCCCTCTCACTGTCCTCTGGCCTGGGCAGCTGGCTTACGTACTGTAGCTTTTTTTTTTTTTTCCTTCACGAAACTCATTTAGGGGGTCAACTAATGTTTTGTTTCTGTGTCACAAAGAAGACTAGAACAAGGAACAAATTAATCAGTTTTTCTTAAATGGTAAGCTATGATTTCTTCATAAACTACTTTAGAGAATGGCAATTAAATTCCACAAACATTCCTCACTGTTTACTTGATGCCAAGCCCTGCTCTGTGAATGGGTGGAGGCTGAGTCAAAGGTAGGGTGCCCATCGTCAGAGGGCCTCCAGGGGCAGCTGCCCACAGGCAGGTGTCGGGCTCTGCAGCGGGCAGACGTGCAGGGCTGGTGAAGAGCCAAGTGGAGACCCCGATGTCCTGGACAGGGCTGGTGTGACCTCACCTGGCCACGCCTGCCCACCGTCACGGTCCAGCCCGTGGCCTGTCTTCCAGTAAGTCTTCCTAGGTTGCCGCAGGCCTCAGCAAGACTCCTGCTCTCCAAGCTCTGGGTCCCTGGAGCCTCCGCAGCCTGCTGAGGTGACGTTTCCCATCTGTCGTCCCATCTTCGCGGCATCACAGCCTCACGAGGCATATCGTATTGTCACCACTTTAACAGATGAAACAACTAGGGTTTTAAAATATTTTCTTTATTGACTTTAGAGATAGAAAGACGGGGTGGGGTGAGGGAGCAGCAGGAAGCATCAACTCATAGTTGCTTCTTGTATGTGTCTTGACTGGCAAGTGCGGGGTTTCACACTGGCGACCTCAGCATTCCAGGTCGACGCTCCATCCACTGTGCCACCACAGGTCAGGCCAACTAAGATTTTTAGAAGTAAAGTAATTTTCCCAGGGTTACGAAATTCTTTAGCAGCAGCACTGGAGCTTGTAGTCATGTGGTCTGATTCCCCGTCAGGTCTTCTCCTTGGTACCAAGTGTTTAGTGTGTCTCTTCACCATTTAACCCCAGCAGCCCCTCTTTGGAGCTCCCACAATCCCTCTTCTATTTTATGTCAGCACTAGTTCTTGGTTTTAGTCACCTGCATCTCTCTCCTCGAGGGCAGTGTCCTTCCTTGTCTGCCTTCTGTCTGGTCCCCTCCTGGCACTGACAGCATAGGAACTCAGTCAGGCTTGGCCAGGTGCAGGATGAGAGAATGAATGGCCAGCACCTCCCCGCCCTCCTCCCTTCTCACTCTGAGTTTCTGGAGGCAACAGAAGCAAATAGCTCTTATGTGCAACATAATTGTGAGACTCAGTCTGTCTAACCTGACATGTGTTTAGGTTTCTAGAATGTACTAATAAGAGCCCAAGACAAGTGTGGCCAACAGTTTTTGCCCCCAGGCCAGATTAGAAAGAAACATTTTTCATGGGCTGGACAAAATATTAAAATTAAAAAATGTTAAATACAAAAATGATTCGTTTAAGTAAATAAAATTTTATTATGTAATTTGTTTATGAATAAATGTGAGTGAAAAAAATTTTAATATACAATATTTTAATAAAAATATATTTTAATAAAAATATAATTACATACTGTATAAATATCTAAATTGTATTACAGTCAATCAAAACAATTAATAGAATGAGCTTGAAGGGGCTATATCGCAAATAAAACAATTATTTTGTTTTATAAACAGCCTGGACACATTTTCAGTCATCAACTGCAGCTATTGTCTATGCTACAATGCCACTTGATTCAGCACGCTTGACCACAAAAATAATGAATTGTTTGACCTTGGGTGTGCACTGGCAAACTGCGCCTAAAAGAATGTGGGTTTCACATCGCTATTAAATGTCAAACAGTTCATATTGAGTATGGATGTGTACAAAAGTTGTAAATCTTTATAATGGAATATTTTTAGAAAATAAAGAAGTATCACAAATGTGTTTTACCAATTAATGGAAGTTAACCCTAGATTAGTCACACGTGGAATTCTTTTCTGCGTATCACTATCTTCTTACATATCTCGATTTCCAATAATCAAAGACGCTTCCACTTCTGAGTAGCTGAGATTTTAAAGTAGTGGAGAATATTAAAAATTTAATCGCAGGCCACATAAACTCATTTGGCGGGCCAAATCCGGCCCATGGGCCATATGTTGGCCATGTCTGGCTTAAGACTGTTTATCCCTTTCTTCTTTGGGTCATTGACCACATGTGCCCTAAAGAGCAGCAATACCCATGTGCTCTCTGTTTTAAGGAGGGTATCCATATAGAATGTCAGAGATTTTTCAGAATGAAACTGTGCTTTCAACAACTACACTAGGACAGTAGGCCTCAACTGAAGCATCTGGCCACTTGGATTTAAATAAAATGTGTATCTGCAATTAGAAGGAAAGATACAGAACAGTTGTTTATGGGCACTTCTAGTCTTGTGGAGGGGGATGCTGGCAAAGGAAGGGCCTTTGCTTCCAGCAGTAACTTTGCATCTCCAGGGACAGCAAGAATAAACCAGTAGTACCCTTTTCTGCACCTTCCACTTCATTTTCTATGAATAGCCGAGCCTCCCAGGATGTGTGTCTGTGTCTTATTGTTGTCTTTTTCTTTCCTCCAGAGATCCTGCGGATAATTCAGCTGGACTTAGACCTAAAGTACAAGACCAACATCCGGGAATTGTTTGAGGAGTTTGACAATTTCCTGCCAGGCGCCATCATTGGCATCGCAAGAGAGATGCAGCCGGTGTATAGGTACGTAGCAGCTGTGGGCGGAGGTCTCCTGGACCCCTCCCACCCTGTGCTCCCCTCCCTCCTGCCATTCATGGCCAATGGTGATTTATTAGCCTGTAGCCTTTCTGCACGTAATGTCTCAGGGACACGTTTGTAGTCGTTACTTACAGTTAATAGATGGCATTACTCTGAAGCCAGAGGTGCCATCTCCTTCTTTTAGGGGGATTTGTGACATTTCTCTTGTGGAAAATTCAGTTCTTCTGGTTGTTGGTTCTGGTTAAGCTCAGAATTTAAAATTTTTTAGGCTTTGTCTTACGGAGGAGGAGTTAGGATCTTGCTTTTACTTGTCAGTCTGGCAGTGGACTAGCCTTTCCTGGCCTCAGAGTCGCCAGGCCTCATTCCTCTGTATAAACGGGGTGGGTGTATCATAGTCCTGTAGAGAGGCAAAGGCAACACAGCTTTGGAACACAGATTGGCATAACCTGGTCGAGGCGAAGATGCGTGTCTGCAGGAAGCAGAGCTTCGTTGTCAGGCGTGCTCCCTGGAGAAACTCCAGCACCTGAGACCAGGGGACACGCTCAGGAATATTCACCGCAGCACTGTTTGTAGTCGCCCCAAACTGAGAACAATTTAAATGCCCACAGACAGCAGAATGGGTAAAAAAGTATATCCATGCACTTGAATGCTATATAAAAACCATAGCAAACAGTAGCTACAGTTAACAGGACACTGATAGGCAAAACTAAATTGTAATCTTCAGGGATGCATACACAAGTGGTTAAAATGATAAGGGAAACCAAGGGAATGAGGGTTCCCAAAAGTCGGGACGGGGGTTACCTCTGGAGGGGGACACCTCTGGAGGGGGCCAGGGATGGGGATTGCCTCTGGAGGGGGCCAGGGGTGGGGATTGCCTCTGGAGTGCTGCAGCACTTCAGTTCCCGCCTGGCGGCTGTGCCTGTGTGTGCACGCACGCTTTTGTGTGTAATGTATGTCTTACAATTGGAAAATAAAAAGGAAGAAGGAAAATCAGAAGAACCTACAGGTTTTTGTTAGCAGCTAGGCCCATGGCCCTGCATCCACAGGGTTCTATGTTGCTGACCCTTCCTCCTCTGGGCAGAGCCATAACTGTCCCAGAGCCAAGGGCCTGGAGCTGGGATTTCACCATCCCCTGGGCGGGCCTGCTCCTCATTCTTGGTGCAGACCCTCCTGCTGGCTCCTCTGGACATTCTTAGAGCAAGGCCCAGTCTCCAGAGCACTGCAGGGCACAGGCAACCAGTGACTCCAGAGCTCAGAAGGGAGGGGAGAAGTGACAGCCTCAGCTTGGTTGTGGCTATTTGCAAGACCCAGATCACATAACAGGAAATTCCTGCAAGGCCTCTGAATGAACTGATAACTCCTAGGCCTTGCGGGCTGTTCTCCTGGATATAATCTTCTCACAAGTTGCCCCAAGTGCCAGTGTGGAACCCCTTACGCTGCTCTGGGGAGTGACCAGGAGAGGGTTTGGCCAAACACCTGCCATTTAACTCACAGCAGCCTCCCTGCCCCACTCCCTTACCTTTGTATGTGGTATAGCTTCTGTCTGAGGTTCTTGATTTAACAGAAGGAGGTGATGGAAGGAGCACTGAACTGGGAGTCCAGAGTCCTCTGTGCTGGTCCCAGATCTGCCTCCATGCTCGGAGCCCTGGCTTCCCCATTGGAGAGGGGGTGCAGGTGTGCTCCACGACAGGACCTCCTCCCAGCTCTGGTGACTGCGACCCCAGGTCTGCTGACAGTAACCATTTTCTCACTGTCTTTCCTCTGTCCTGAAGTGCTTGTCTGCTGGGTCTGGAGGGGCCAGTGTCCCCGGACTGTTTAAACCAGGCTAATTATTTAAATGCAGTGATGCATTCAAGCCCTTATTTGAAATCTTATGTATAAATATGGAAACCTAATCATATTTAATTTAAGCCGGCCAGTATTTATGTTTTCTGTACATCTAGGGTTTTATAAACTGTGAAAATTAAATCAACTTAATTGTCTGGACTTCTCAAAAGCAATCTCTGAAAGATTTCAGATCCAAAATGAAATTGCGTTTTTCTCCGCTTCAGCCTTTAATTATCATTATGCACATGAGAGGGCGAGCCCTCAGGCAGGGCTGCTGGAGCCCACAAGTGCCCTCAGAGTCAACACAGCATCGCCTCCTTTCCATGCTCTCCTCGCCTCCTCTCACTCTCCCCAGGTGAAATGTTTCTAAAGGCCCTTAACTAAGTCTCCAGACGACTGCCCTGTACTTCTCCGCACCCCAGGGCTCTGGGTAATTGTTGAATAGGCCGGGCCGGGGCTGGGGCTGGGGCTGGGGCTGGGGCTGGGGCTGGGGCTGGGGCTGGGGCTGGGGCTGATACTGGGGCAGGGGCTGGGGCTGGGGCTGATACTGGGCTGGGGCTGGGGCTGGGGCTGATACTGGGGGTGGGCTGGGTGGGGGCTTGGGCTGGGGCTGGGGCTGGGGCTGATACTGGGGCTGGGGCTAGGGCTGGGGCTGGGGCTGGGGCTGATACTGGGGCTGGGGCTGGGGCTGGGGCTGATACTGGGGCTGGGGCTGGGCCTGGGGCTGGGGCTGGGGCTGGGGCTGATACTGGGGCTGGGGCTAGGGCTAGGGCTGGGGCTGGGGCTGATACTGGGGCTGGGGCTAGGGCTGGGGCTGATACTGGGGCTGGGGCTGGGGCTGGGGCTGATACTGGGGCTGGGGCTGGGGCTGGGGCTGATACTGGGGCTGGGGCTGGGGCTGGGGCTGGGCCTGGGGCTGGGGCTGGGGCTGGGGCTGATACTGGGGCTGGGGCTGGGGCTAGGGCTGGGGCTGGGGCTGATACTGGGGCTGGGGCTGGGGCTGGGGCTGGGGCAGACAGAGCATGGGGTGTGGCTTCTTGCTGTCTTCCATGGGAAAAGTGGAGACACCTCTGTGATCTGAGAGACCAAGTATTAAGCTGTCTGCCACTTTGGAAACTGGGCCTGGGTGTGTGCCTTTGCGAGGGTGAGGTGGCAGAAGGAAGGGGGGAATGGAGAGGAGTAGGTGAACAGTACCCAAGCAAGGACAGGGAGAGCTGGGCCCTTCTCCGGCTTGGCATCCCTGCCCGGCCATCCGCCCGCCTCTGTGGACACTCGCCACTCCCCAAGCACGGCTTGAGGAACTAGCAGCCGTCTTACAACCACGCACTTCTCCTAAGAGATGGCATGTGAGGTGGACAACTTCTTTTCCTATCGTAAGTGGAATTTGCTAGCATCTATGAAAAGAAAGGGAAATTTAGAAATAAAACAGTACAAAAGCAAAAGTTGGACAGATTAATTGAGTTCATTTTGATCTGGAAATTCACTAAGCAGAAGTAAATTTAGATCTCCTCAGTGGTATTATTTTTATAGTCACTTGTCTGACAGATACTTTACTTCAGAAGGGCACAAATAAGTCATTTTTATATCTGTTTCCCCTCTATTGTGTGCCATAAATGTTACATGCTTGGAAGGGTGTGGGGGAGAAAGTATTTCCCTTTGTCCATTTGACAAATAGCTTTCCTTACATTTATTTATTTATTTATTACCGAATGTACACCAGATCGACTGTGTTTTCTGGAAGATGATGGATCATGGAATGCTGGAGTTGCTGGTAGAAATGGAGTCCTTTCACGCAGTGGTGAGAAAAGCACTCCCGAGGACCCCGCGTTGGAGGTTGAGTGCTGTAGTAAGGCGTATTGGGACAGAGTGGAAGGCTGCCTCCAGTTCCCAGTGTTTCATTTCTGCTCTTCCTGCTATGGAAAAAGTCTCCCTTGTCTTCATCAAGCCCAGCAAAAGGGCCAGTGTCCAGAAATTCTGTGCCATTGGTTGAGTCCACAGCAAAGCTTAGTGCAGTCAGTCTTTGTCCCTGTCCAGCGAGTGTAGTCTCTGTTCACAGCTGTGCTCAGGTTGGCTGGCCCTGCACTGCTGTCCCCGGACCGGGCCTGGGGCCTGTGTTTGGAGTCTGCCTGCGGCTGCTAGGCCCACATGACTGCTGTGGAGAAGGACTGTCCGTGTGTGTGTGTGTGTGTGTGTGTGTGTGTGTGTGTATAGGGAGGGGGGGGGAGAGAGGGAGAGAGGGAGAGAGGGAGAGGAGAGCACTTTGTTAAGCTTGGATTATATTACCTCGGCCTTGGGAAGGACCAGGTGTTCTTTCAAACTAACCAATCAACTTCCCAGTCCTCCCCCTAACCAGTTTATTTCTAGGTTTTCTGGGGTTCTGTACACCTTATCCAATCTGATCCTTTTACCAGGCTAGACAGGCCTGTATGGTTGCCATCTAGCCTCCTATTGTGCATGTGCTCACCTCCCCTGTGGCGGCGTGGCTTCTACTGGGCATGTCCCTAGCAGAGGAATTTCCCCTTTGTTGTTTATTTCTCTCCACCCCCCTCCCCACCCCCTATCATAGCCCAGGCGAGTGGACTGGTTGCACCCTGGGAGATTGGAAAGCAGGTCCTGCCTCCCTGGGGTGGATCTGAAGTTGTAGCTTCCTAGTGAAGCGGGCTTATTATTCAGCTCCATAGTTGACTGGGCTTCATAATGTCTGATTTCCTTTGCTCTTTTTATCAACGTCTAGTTGCCTACACTAATACTAGGATACTAGGATACTGTACTAACACTTCTCTCCTTGGGTCTCTGTTAAGATTCTGTTGAGTGAAATATCCTGTGACCTTCCTTACCTGAAAGTTGGAAGCAGTGGTCATTTTGGGTGAAACATTGCCCTTCCTTTCTTGACCTTTACTCTTCCTTCGTGTCAGGGAACTAGACCACAAACAGGTCCTCACTGGTGATGTGTTTTATTGGGATAAGTGGCCAGAAGGAGAGAGGGGCCTCGTGGTTTCTCAGTAAATAGAACGGTCTCCGTAAATAGACACCTATATTTTGCAAATATTTATTAGTCCAGGGTGCCATTTTGAATTTGCTTCCTTAGGAATGTATTAGAAGACTAAGAAAACTGTTGGACCTTCTTTATTTACAGCCTATAAAAATTATAAAACAGTACAGTGGCTCTATGTAAAAGAAATAACACTCAGGTTGTTCTCAGAAACCATATTATAGTTCTGCCTTTCACGAATCACCTCTGTGATGCTTTTTGTAAGTCATTTGATTCTCTGACCCTCTTTTTTTTTTTTTAACCTGTAAGTGGGGATAAATATCTATAATCCGCAGAATCACTGGAAAACTCAAATGTGCTAACTCACAGCAAGCTGCTGGTGCGAAAGAGACCTTTAGTGAAGAGTGTTTCTTCACTCCCTCCCATAATCCTCACAATTCCTTTTTGTGGGTTCTTTCCCAGATGGTTTGTTTTTCTGGAAACTTACTCTACCCCACCCCCAACCATATAGAATTACCAGTTAAAATACAGGACACTCAGTTAAATTAAATTTCAGATAAACAATGGAAGTTGTTTTGTATAAGTAGGCCCCAAATATTACACAGGGACATATTTGTCCAAAGCAATTATTTGTTGTTTAAACAAAATTTAAATTTAAACTGGGTGTCCTGTTTTTTATTTTGCTAAAAATCTGACAGCCCTACTCCTACCCAAGAGCTAAAATCTCTTTTTAGCAGAAGCAAGTGATGTGGCTTCTCTACAAGACCCTTGAGTAAGCAGAAACAAAGGTGCAGAAGTGGAGCTTGGGAGGGTGAGCGAGTGAGGAGTGGGAGGCAGCCCTCAGAGCGTCTGGGAGACAGCAGGCCTGCGGTTCCCGCTGTGCAGGAGCTAGAGGCCTGCCTGTGGTTTGGGGTGGCCAGTGGGGCTAGGGAGCCTGGGAGAGGCTTAGATTCAGGCCCTAGGGCTCCTGCTGAGCCTGGGGGAGAGAATGTGTGTGAGAGAGTGTGAATATGTGTGTGTGATGATGAGAGAGAATGTGTATGAGAGAGAGAGAGAGAGAGAGTGTGTGTGTGTGTGTGTGTGTGTGTGTGTGTGTGTGTGTTGAGCTGGGGTCACAGTCCTTGGTTTTGGTCACTCTGTCTCGGAGCTGGCCACCTGAGGAGCTGCTGAATGGGAGTTTGTTGGCGGGGGCCATGGGCTTCCGGTTCATTTTTGGCTCCACAGGCCAGCTGTGTGCTGGTGTGAGCTCAAACCCATCCCGAGGGGGAAGCAGCAGGCTAATCCTGTCAGCTGCTGATAACACACCACTAGGCAGGAATTTGCTTTTGTGTTAGGTATTTTAATAGTGTCCACTCTTTCACCTTTTAGGTCACATGGTTTTTATTGTAGCATTTGTGACAGCCCAGACGCTCAGAGTGAAAATCGCAGGCTCTTCCGTTCCTAGGACTGGGGAAGGGCTCGCAGGGAAACTGGGGAGGATGGGAGGACTACCACAGAGGTAGGAGGAGGATGGATTGAATACTGCCTCTGCCACTCAGAGCTGTGTGACTTTGAGCAAATCTCCTGACCTCTCTGAACTTTAGTTTCTTTAGCTGAGAAATGGAGGTTATCTTACTATATAACCAGATATGGTGGGAGTGATTGGAGGGTTAATTTAGAGACAATGTATTTATAGTGCCTGGCACAGACCAGTACCCCCTAGTGTTGGTGGCATTCTTATCCAGCCCCAGCGCAGCCACTTATTAATTCTGTGACCGTAGGGAAGTCACTTATTAACCTCTGAGCTTCAGTTTCCGTATATGTAAAAGTGGAGCTACTGATAACTTAACATAATTAGTGCTAATATTTTGGCTTCTCAGCATCTGAACTCCTTTCCTGTGTTTGAAGAATTCCCTGATGGGTGAGCCTGCCTCCTTTATGGAGGGCAGACACGCTGGATACTTGATTTCCGGGACTCCTGGCAGCTAGGGTGTTGGTGGTGTTCCCTTCCTACCCTTTCTCCCCTGAGGAAACCACCATCATGAATTTAGTATCTATGCAGGCTGTTTTTGAATTTTTACTACATATCCTAAGCAACTTAAGGTATTTGCAAAACAGAAACTGCCAGTATTTCAAAGAGAAAACAAGTAGTCTATTCTGGCTGGAATTTTAACAGTCTTTTACTAGGACCCACGAGCTCAGAGTGGGGAAGGTTTGCAAAGAAAGGTTGCAGTAGAGTCACAGCAGAGGAGGAAGGAGCGAGGAGGGGAGGGGAGAGATGCAGGCAGGCACCCTGTTCCCTGGTTTCTCAGGGAGCCTGGCTCCTACTTTCCTGGGCATGTTGTTTCAGTCTTTGTCACCCTGTGGAGTGCAAACTTCTGGCCACGGCTCTAGCCCTGATCACCAGGGTGGTTTCGGTTCCATCCAATCCGTGGAGATGTTCATCTCATTTTTGAACCCTGCTATGTATATCCTGTCCCCCTGCCATACCCGTTGAACTAAAAAATTATTATATAAAAATAACGGTAAAAAAGCAATACATTTCCATTAAAAATTTAAAAAGTATATGGAGATTTTCAGTTTTCCAGAAATTTTCTACAGATTTACAGATTTGTCAGTGTGTGTTTTGTGTGTATGTGTGGTTACATGAGCTCATGGTATATGACAGTTTACATGTCTTTTTGTTCACTTAACGGTATGTCTTGTCCATCCTTATACTTAACTCAGTATATTCTTCAATAAACATTGCTAGTCTTCCAACATACTTTTTTTTTCTTTTTACTATGGAAAATTTCTAACATAGTAAGTAAGGTATATGGGTGCTTCAATATTATAATATTCATGGAACTTCAATATTATCAATCCTTGGCCAGTTTGTTTCATCTGTGCTTCACCTACTTCCCACCCCCTCCATTATTATTATTATTATTATTGATTGATTGATTTTTAGAGAGAGGAAGGGAGAGTGAGAGAGAAACATCGATTTGTTATTCCACTTATTTATGAATTCATTGGTTGATTTTTTTTGTATTGCCTTGACTGGGAATTGAACCTGCAACTTTGGTGTATGTATATGATGCTCTAACCCAGCGGTTCTCAACCTGTGGGTTGCGACCCCCGCTGGGGTCGCGATCCACAGGTTGAGAACCGCTGGACTAACCAAACTGAGCTACCTGGCTAGGACCCCCCTCCATTATTTTAAGCAACTTCCAGACAGCATACCATTTCATCTGTAAATGTCATTTTAATCTGTTCTTTAAAAATATCCTGTTGACTATTGCAGGGTGTGGAGGTGAAGAGTGTTGTGTGACCTCATAGTGTCATTTGGTCTCAGGTTCCTCAGTCTGGTGTCAGTTTGTACGAGGCAGGAAGATAGACAGACGTGCCTCTAACATCTAGCCAGCCAGCATTTTTCACCTCTCCAGATTGTCTCCCGCCAGGATGTTAATGTATTGGTCACGTCTGGAAGGTTTTACAGTCAGTGTAAATTCAAATCTGTTCGCGAGGCATGCAGCTCTGCTTTGTAAGAGAGTCCGACCACCACCATCATTTCAGGATGAGTAAATGTAGTCCTTGAAGATGAAAGTAGCAGATTCTGTTCTTCCCTCTGACATCTGAGGGTGGAGTTCTTGGCTCTTACGGCGTTTTTTCTTTCTTTTTTTTTTAAATGAACCAAGATTGAACCTGTCAGTTTCTATTAGTTAAATCTGAGTAAAGGAGAGAAAAGCCTGCCATGTTTTAAAATAGTGACTGGTAAAGAAGCCCAGTTTTCCTCCACTCCCTGGGAGTTAGAAGACTGGGCTGACTGTATGTGCACAGCCTGTGTAACCTTGAGGCGCTGATATAGCCCCTACAGGAATTACTCATAAAGCAGGAGAGAAATACCTGCCCTGTTGTAGAGGTAAAAATATCTACCATGAAGTTGTTATTTTTTAATGACACCATTGGGAAAATGTGTTTTAAAAGGAAAGAGTGGTCTACAGAAGAAGCCAAGTGGAATTGTGTTTCTGTTAACGTAACTGTTTCCTATCTGATGGTTTGTGCTCCTGAGTAAGCTGTGAACATCCTGACACCGTCTGAAGCCTGTGGGAATCGAGGAGGCTGCCGAAGACCGAGTGTTCAGGCCGAGCTGGCGTCCTGGGTGAATATGTGAGGAGCTGCCCTTCTCTGAAAACACAACTCACTTCAGTTTTTTTATCTTCCTGCACATTATGAGTGCTTTGGCTCTATGGAATCAATAACAATTGACCCATCACGTGGCACCTGACACAGATGTCTCTTGAAAAAATGAGTGAGGAAATGGATGAGTGGACCAGATGTGACAAGAACATGGGTGATGCTTGTTGAATACATGAAGGACCGAATGCTGAGTCAGTGTGCTGTTCAAACAGCAAGTAAGGTCCACAGTCCCATCACTGGTATTCTTTTTTTTTTTTTTAATTTTAATGGGGTGACATTGATAAATCAGGGTACATATGTTCAGAGAAAACAGCTCTAGGTTATTTTGCCATTTGCTTATGCTGCATTCCCATCAACCAAAGTCCAATTGTCTTTCGTCACCTTCTAACTGGTTTTCTTTGTGCCCCTCCCCTTCCCCATCCCCTCCCTCTCCTCCTCCCTGCCTTAACCCCCACACTCTTGTCTATGTCTCTGAGTCTCATTTTTATGTCCCACCTATGTATGGAATCATATAGTTCTTAGTTTTTTCTGATTTACTTATTTTGCTCAGTATAATGTTATCAAGGTTCATCCATATTGTTGTAAATGATCCGATGTCATCATTTCTTATGGCTGAGTAGTATTCCATAGTATATATGTACCAAAGCTTTTTAATCCATTTGTCCTCTGATGGACACTTGGGCTGTTTCCAGATCTTTGCTATTGTGAACAATGCTGCCATAAACATGGGGGTGCATTTCTTCTTTTCATACAGTGCTATGATGTTCTTGGGGAATATTCCTAATAGTGGGATAGCTGGGTCAAAAGGCAGTTCGATTTTTAATTTTTTGAGGAATCTCCATACTGTTTTCCACAGTGGCTGCACCAGTCTGCATTTCCACCAGCAGTACAGGAGGGTTCCCTTTTCTCCACATCCTCCCCAGCACTTCTTCTGTGTTGTTTTGTTGATGAGCACCATTCTGACTGGTGTGAGGTGATATCTCATTGTGCTTTTAATTTGCATTTCTTTAATGATTAGTGATGTTGAGCATTTTTTCATATGCCTATTGGCCATCTGTATGTCCTTTTTGGAGAAGTGTCTATTCATTTCTTTTGCCCATTTTTTGATTGGATTCTTTGTCTTCCTAGTATTAAGTTTTACAAGTTCTTTATAAATTTTGGTTATTAACCCCTTATCAGACACATTGTCAAATATATTCTCCCATTGTGTAGTTTGTCTTTTTATTCTGTTCTTATTGTCTTTAGCTGTGAAGAAGCTTTTTAGTTTGATATAGTCCCATTTGTTTATCCTGTCTTTTATTTCACTTGCCTGTGGAGACAATTCGGCAAATATATTGCTGCGAGAAATGTCGGAGAGCTTACTGCCTATGTTTTCTTCTAAGATGCTTATGGTTTCACGGCTTACATTTAAGTCTTTTATCCATTTTGAGTTTATTTTTGTGAATGGTGTAAGTTGGTGGTCTAGTTTCATTTTTTTGCAGGTAGCTGTCCAATTTTCCCAACACCATTTGTTGAAGAGGCTGTCTTTACTCCAATGTATGCTCTTACCTCCTTTGTCAAATATCAGTTGTCCATAAAGGTGTGGGTTTATTTCTGGGTTCTCAGTTCTGTTCCATTGATCTATATGCCTGTTCTTATGCCAGTACCAGGCTGTTTTGAGTACAATGGCCTTGTAGTATAACTTGATATCCGGAAGTGTGATACCTCCCACTTTATTCTTCCTTTTCAGGATTGCTGAGGCTATTCGTGTTCTCTTTTGGTTCCATATAAATTTTTGGAATATGTGTTCTATATCTTTGAAGTAAGTCATTGATATTTAATTGGTATTGCATTGAATTTATAAATTGCTTTAGGTAATATAGACTTTTTAATGATGTTTATTCTTCCTAACCATGAGCACGGTATATGCTTCCACTTGTTTGTATCTTTCTTGATTTCTTTTATCAATGTTTTAGAATTTTCTGAGTACAAATTTTTAATCTCCCTGGTTAAATTTATTCCTAGGTACTTTATTTTTTTGGTTGCAATGGTAAAGGGGATTGCTTCCTTAATTTCTCTTTCTGACAGTTCATTGTTAGTGTATAAAAATGCCTCTGATTTCTGAGTATTAATTTTATATCCTGCCACCTTGCTGAATTCATTTATCAGGTCCAGTAGTTTTTTGACTGAGACTTTAGGGTTTTCTATATACAATATCATATCACCTGCAAATAATGATAGTTTTACTTCTTCTTTTCCAATTTGGATGCCTTTTATTTCTTTTTCTTGTCTGATTGCTGTGGCTAGGACTTCCAGAACTATGTTGAATAAGAGTGGTGAAAGGGGGCACCCCTGCCTTGTTCCTGATCTTAAGGGGATTGCTTTTAATTTATGCCCATTGAGTATGATGTTAACTGTGGGTTTCTCATAGATGGCCTTTATCATGTTGAGGTATGTTCCCTGTATTCCCACTTTGCTGAGAATTTTAATCATGAATGCGTGCTGGATTTTATCAAGTGCTTTTTCTGCATCTACTGAAATTATCATGTGGTTTTTCTCCTTCCTTTTGTTTATGTGATGAATCACATTGATTGATTTGTGAATATTGTACCAGCCTCACCTCTCAAGAATAAATCCCACTTGATCATGGTGTATGATTTTTTTCATATATTGCTGGATCCGGTTTGCTAATATTTTGTTGAGGATTTTAGCATCTAAATTCATCAGGGATATTGGCCTATAATTTTCTTTCTTTGTGTTGTCTTTGCCTGGTTTTGGAATCAGAATTATGCTACCTCATAAAAGGAGCTTGGAAGTCTTCCTTCCTCTTGAATTTTTTAAAATAGCTTGAGAAGGATGGGAGTTAGTTCTTCTTTGAATATTTGGTAGAATTCACTTGTGAAGCCATCAGGCCCAGGACTTTTCTTTTTTGGGAGCTTTTTGATAACTGTTTCAATCTCATTTGTTGTAATTGGTCTGTTTAGGTTTTCTGATTCTTCCAGATTGATTTTTGGAAGATTATGTGTTTCAAGAAATTTGTCCACTTCATCTAGGTTATCTTGTTTTTTGGCGTACAGTTCTTCATAGTATTTTCTTACAATATTTTGTATTTCTATTGTGTCAGTTGTTATTTCTCCACTCTCATTTCTAATTTTATTTATTTGAGTCCTCTCTCTTTTTTTCTTGGTGAGTCTGGTTAAAGGTTCATCGATCTTGTTTACTTTTTCAAAGAACCAGCTCCTGGTTTCATTGATCCTCTGTATTGTTTCTTTAGCCTCTATGTCATTTATTTCTGCTCTGATCTTTTTTTTTTTATCATTTAAAAAAATTTTTTTTAAATTTTATTTATTCATTTTTAGAGAGGAGAGAGAGAGAGACAGAGAGGGAGAGAAAGAAGAGAGGGACAGAGAGAAGGAGGGAGGAGCTGGAAGCATCAACTCCCATATGTGCCTTGACCAGGCAAGCCCAAGGTTTCGAACTGGCGACGTCAGCATTTCCAGGTCGACGCTTTATCCACTGCGCCACCACAAGTCAGGCCTTCTGCTCTGATCTTTATTATTTCCTTCCTTCTACTAGCTCTGGGCTTTACTTGCTGTTCTTTTTCTAGTTCTTTTAGATGTAGGGTCAAGTTGTTTATTTGAGCTCTTTCTAGCTTCTTGAGGTATGCCTGTAATGCCATGAACTTCCCTCTCAAGACTGCTTTTGCTGTGTCCCATAAATTGAGTTGATGTATGCTCATTATTGTTTGTTTCTAGGAATTTTTTAATTTCTTCTTTGATCTCATTGTTTACCCATTCGTTATTTAATAATGGGCCATTTAGTTTCCAAGTGTTTGAGTATTTTTCAGTCTTTCTGTTGTGGTTGATTTCTAGTTTTATGCCATTGTGATCAGAAAAAGTGCTTGATATGATTTCAATCTTCTTAAATTTTTTGAGATTGCTTTTGTGCCCTAACATGTGGTCTATTCTAGAGAATGTACCATGAGCACTTGAAAAGAATGTATATTCTGCTGCGTTAGAGTGAAAGGTTCTGAAGATATCTATTAAATTGAGTTGATCTAGTATGTCCTTTAAGTCTGCTGTTTCTTTGTTAATTTTCTTTCTTGAGGATCTATCTAGTAATGTTAGTGGAGTATTGAAATCCCCTACTATTATAGTATTGCTGTTGATCTCGCCCTTTAAATCCATCAAAGTCTGCTTTATATATTTAGGTGCTCCTATATTAGGTGCGTAGATATTTATAATGGTTATATCTTCCTGTTGTATTGCTCCCTTTATCATTATGTAGTGACCTTCTTTATCTCTTACTATAGTCTTTGTTTTGTTTTTTTTTTGTATTTTTCTGAAGCTGGAAATGGGGAGAGACAGTCAGACAGACTCCCGCATGAGCCCGACCGGGATCCACCCGGCACACCCACCAGGGGCGATGCTCTGCCCACCAGGGGGCGATGCTCTGCTCCTCCAGGGCATCGCTCTGCTGCGACCAGAGCCACTCTAGCGCCTGGGGCAGAGGCCAAGGAGCCATCCCCAGAGCCCAGGCCATCTTTGCTCCAATGGAGCCTTGGCTGCGGGAGGGGAAGAGAGAGACAGAGAGGAAGGAGGGGGGGTGGAGAAGCAAATGGGCGCTTCTCCTATGTGCCCTGGCCGGGAATCGAACCCGGGTCCCCCGCACGCCAGGCCGACGCTCTACCGCTGAGCCAACCGGCCAGGGCCTATAGTCTTTGTTTTAAAGTCCATTTTGTCTGATATAAGTATTGCTACCCCAGCTTTTTTTTTCATTTCCATTTGCATGAAATCTTTTTTTCCATCCATTTATCTTCAGTCTATGTGCATCTTTTTTTTTTAAGGTGTGTCTCTTGTAGACAGCATAGATATGGGTCCTATTTTCTTATCCACACAGCTACTCTATGTCTTTTGATCTGATCATTTAATCCATTTACATTTAAGGTTATTATTGATATGTAATTTTTTAGTGCCATTTTATTCTTTAAAATTGTATTCCTCTTTTGCTATATTCTTTTTTTTCTTTGATCTGTTTACAACAGGCCCCTTAGCATTTCTTGCAGCCTTGGTTTGGTTAGGTAGTGAATTCCTTGAGGGTTTTTTTTGTCTGGAAAGCTTTTTATTTCTCCTTCAATTTTAAACGATAGCCTTGCTGGATAAAGTAGTCTTGGTTGTAGGCTCTTGTTCTGCATTACTTTGAATATTTCTTGCCATTCCCTTCTGGCCTCAAGTGTTTCTGTTGAGAAGTCGGAAGTCATCCTTATGGGGGCTTCTTTG
The DNA here is from genome assembly GCF_036850995.1 of Saccopteryx leptura. Taxonomy (NCBI): domain Eukaryota; kingdom Metazoa; phylum Chordata; class Mammalia; order Chiroptera; family Emballonuridae; genus Saccopteryx; species Saccopteryx leptura. Next base: position 58,216,330 of record NC_089510.1, read on the forward strand.
TAGGTGATAGTCTTTTTTTCTCTAGGAGCTTTTGATGTTTTTTCTTTTCACTTAGCTTTGGTATTTTAATTATGATGTGTCTTGGTGTTGATTTCTTTGGGTTTCTCTTTAATGGAGTTCTCTGTGCTTCCTGAACATGTGAGATGTTTTCCTGCCGTAATTGAGGACAGTTTTCAGCTATGATATGCTTGAACAAAGTCTCTATCTCTTGTTCTTTCTCTTCTTCTTCAGGAACCCCTTTGATGCGGACGTTATTTCTCTTCATGTTGTCACAGAGCTCTCTTAGAGTTTCCTCAGACTTTTTGAGTCTCTTTTCTTTTTTCTGCTCTGCTTCCATGCCTTTATTTATCATGTCCTCTAACTCGCTGATTCGATTCCCAGCTTCATCCATCTTGCTTTTAATTCCTTCCATTGTGTTCTTCATTTCTGATATTGTATTTGTCATTTCTGACTGATTTTTTTATTATTTCAATTTCCGTTTTTATTTTTATATCTGCTATCTCTTTAATTAGGTGTTCGTAATGACCATCTATTGTTGTTCTAATATCTTTGAGCATCCTAATAATCATTATTTTAAACTCTGCATCCTGTAATTTGGTTATATCTGACTCATTCACGTCCCTTTCTGGGGATTTCTCTTGACTCATTTGTGTTGCATTTCTCTGCCTTCTCAGCTTCTCTGTGTAAAAGAAGGTTTTGGCCACTGGTGTCCACTGGGTATGGCCTCTGTTCGCTAGGTATGGTCTGTCTGCAGGCCCGCCTCCCTCTCTGCTGTTGCTGCGTAGGGCGTTTGGGTATGGGCGTTGCCGGTGCTTTCCCACTGGCGCTGTTGCTGTGGTTTCCGCCTTTCCTTCACGGAGTGGCTGTGATCACATGCTCAGGTGTATAAGCCTTGATGGCCTTGGCCTTCACCCTGTCCCCGCGGGTGGCATTATGCTCGGCCCTGTGGTCAGTGGCAGCACCTTTGCTCAGTTGCGGTTCTCCGCCTGTTTCCAGGCTTCTGCCTTGCCCTTGCAGGAGGAGCCCGTTCGTGGGATGGCTTCAAGCCTTGGCTCCACAGGCCAGGTGGGACTGCGTGCCTGCACTCAGTAGCAGGACTCACCTGTTCTGGGCTTTTGGCTCCACCCCCGCGGGAGGAGCCGGCTCCCAAGTCAGGCCACAAGCCTGGGTTCCGCAGGCGGGGCAGGGCTGTGCTCCTGCGCCCTTGCTCAAGGGCAGGTCTCCACCCCTTCCCGGGTTCCCGCCCTTCTCCTGCAGGCTGGATTACAGACATCCAGCAGCTGGGCTTGACCACTTTTGCACGCCCCCTCCTCCCCAGCCGGGCAAGAGGGAGCTCACACCTGGGCCCAGTGGCGGCCAGCAGGCTTCCGCCCTTGCCGACAGAACCGCGCTTCCGCGTCCCGCCGCCGCCCACCCTCCAGCGAGCCCTCAGCCATGTGGGTGCGGGCACTGCAGCTCAGACCCTAACACTCACTACTGTAGTCCTGAAAGCTCCCTCCTTCTAAGCGACTCTGCTCTGAGTGCCGCGGGAGAGCTTGTTTGGCTGGTGTCCTGCTTCCCTTTGCTGGTATTGCTGTTTCCGGGGGAAATATTCACTTCAGATTTGGGGAGTGACTCATCCCAGTGGTTAGGGTGGCTGTCTCCCAAAATGTTTCTCCCTGTGCCTCCTAGATTACGCTCTCTTCCTGCTACTCTGGTACTCTCCTCTCTCCCCATTCCCCAGAGCCCCGGGTGAGTGGTTGTGAGAGAGGTTTTCTGCGCGGTCCCTTTAAGAAGAATCCTGGGTCTGAGAAATCAGTCTCTTTCTCAAAAACAGTATCCTGTCTTGTTTCCAGCTAAATACTGTCCATACGCCTCTTCTAGGCTCTGGGGCTGCAGGCTGAGGCTTTGTTTCTGGGACTCAGGACCCTCCCCTCTCTGCTAAACTCACTTCCCACCACAGGAGTCTCTCCCGGCAGCCGTTTGCTCCGGGGAGCTGGGAAGCCCTCTCCGTGTTTCCACTTTTCCTACCAGTCTCAGTGTATAGCCAGTGGCTAGGGCCACCATCACAGCAGCCCGGCCCATGCAGGTTCGCATTGGATTTGGACAGTCGGTAAAGAAACAACGGAGCCAAAAACTGGTGGGCCATCATCTTTAATCCTAGCTTGCACCCTGTGAGCAAGTAAAAACACACACTGGGCTCCAAAACCCACTCACATTCAGTGCTCACAAAGCCACTGACTTTTCCGAGTTTCCTAGAATCAAAGGTTTCTAGCTCACCAGACTTATTCACCTCTGTTCCCCATCTCCTTCCTTCTCCCTGTACAAACTGGCTTCTCACTCAGCACTCCACCATCTTGGCTGCTTCTCCTGGCCTCCTCCACATGGCCTCTCTCTGCTCTCCTCTCTGCTCTCTCCTCTAATATTAATCTCAGGAACCAAGAGAGCAAGCTCCTGTTCTGCCCCCATTTTATAGTGTAGAAATCAAAACCTTTAATCCAATATACAAAATAAGGAAGTCTCTAATACAAAGTCACATATCTGAGTCATGATGTGATTGTACCACCCCACATCAAAAAGAGTGGGAAAGGCTTAGTCCTAAAACCAAGCCCCAGGCTACAAGGATCCTGCCTGCCCACAGCCCACCCCCAACACACATTAATATCACCTGGGTGACGGGTCTCTATGTGGGCAGCGCCATCTTTAACAAAGTGAGCATAATGTATTTTATCTGCCCAACACTCGGTGTGGCTTCTTCAATGTTCTTTGGTTGAAGAGTCCTCTTAGTTTAGTCCAAAGTTGGTTTTTCCATATGATAGTTCTTAAAATTAGTTTGTAATCCACTTTGGTTCTGGGAGGTGGGAGTTGGTACGTCCGCCTACTCCAGCACCATCTTGTCTCCCCCCCCCCCCCCCAATCACTGGTATTCTTGTAGAAATTGTTTTCATGGTTTAAAAAATTTTTATTTTGAAATTAAATTTAATGGTGAAACATTCATTGGTCAATAAGAGTACGTAAGTTTCAGATGAATATCTCTATAGCATTTGAACTGTTGACTGTATTATGTGTCCATCACCCAAAGTCAGATCATTTTCTGTCACCATATATTTGTCCCTCTTTACTCCCTTCCTCCCTCTTTCTCCCCCAGGTAACCACTTCACTTTTATCTGTGTCCATGAGTCTCAGTTTTGCACATTTTTAAAAACAATCTATGAGAAACATTGTTATTCTCAATTTTTATTGTGCTCATCATATGTGTGAACTACAGGATTAGGTTCTTTGAGGAATTATGAGGAAGAAGAAAGAATGGCTCCTGCTTTCAAGGAGATGATAATGTGAGGAAAATAGGGCAAATGAAATTCGGTAAAGACACAGATGCCAACACGCCAAGTCTGTTTGGAGATGTCCTCTGGATGAGCAACTGTGATGCTTGGCTGTGGGAGCTTGTTATGCTGGTGGCCGAGACCAGGCAGGTTCACACTGGATTCAGGTGGACGGTAGAGAAATTGCGGAACTGGAAAGCATTGGGCCATTCCTGTTTAATAGTCTCACAATGGCAGACAAGCACACAGGCAGGGGAAACCGCTTCTCTGGCAAACGAAAAGCAAAATGGCCCCTCACAGTGGCAGGCAGTCAATCCACAATCTGCCCTGAGGGCAAACACCCATAGTTTTACGTAGATTATATACACACATGGTGTGGCCATGTGCTCCTGCACTAATCAGGCAAAGTATAAGCCTGCAAGCCTAATGCAGCTGTTGTCCCAACAGAACTGCAAACTTCACTGTGTAGCCCACGTCTCCTCAGTTACTATTCTGCCTTCAGAACTCTAAGAATAGCGTGTGCGCCATATTTCTGCCTTTCCTTTGATAGGTGTTTTGGAAGGGTGTTGGGATTCGCTGTGCAGATATAGTCTCCAGAACATGTGTACTTAGGATGGACCTGGCTCTGCAACAGAAAACTTACTCCACGAGCATTGGCCAGGGGCCCGGCTGAGCAGTGGGAAGAAGCAGACCTGTCGTCGGGAAGCCCGTGGCCTTCTGGTGGGACCGCCTCCTCAGACTGCGCCACTGGGAGGTAGGCCTGGGCAGGCGCTCCAGCCGAGGCACAGCAAAGGGCGATGGCCTGGGAGGACTGTGCTGGTTTGCATTACTATCACTTGTCTTTTTGCCAAATAAACATTGTATAGAGAGAACCTCATTTATAATCTAGGCAGCAGAAACAACTGATCTATAAGCATCTTCCTGGGGAAAAAACAAAATAGCATAGTTGAATCACAGGGGCATATGTACAGGAGGGATTTTCTCTGACACACAGTGTGTGGGAAGGATTGAGCTAAGCATGACCGGCTCCACGTGAGGGGAATTTCAATGTAGCGCCATGCCACCTTGGGTACACATTCCAGCCACGTGACTGTACTTCTGCAGGAGATTAAGTGAAATGGATATGCAGTCCCCAGGCCCTCTGCTTCAGGTTGGCAGCAGAATTGGTTACTGCAGAAATGTCAAGCTTTTAAACTGGACTTGAGTTGGAAATAAACATTACCTCTTACTCCTATGTTGGGTGACTTCTTTAAATGAGCCATTGACTATTGATCATAAGGGACCCCTGTGATCTTCTGTTTGGGAGTGGCAGAATCAACACCCAACACAAAGGATCCCACAGGGAAACCTGACCCACGGACTGAGCCTTCCCAGGTGTCTCCATATTTGAGATCTTTCTATCACTATTTGTAAAAGAGGAAGCTTATTTGGAAGCCAGAACTGCTTATGTATGAGATAATTCACCGGGACATTTGCTGCATCCCTGTCTCTGTAGACAAGCACTCATTATGAGGCTAGCTGGTCTTGATGGACTTTCAGAAATGGGAAGTCATAGAGATGTTTGTGGGCCTCATTGCTGTCAGTCAGTGTGGAGCGCATTTGACTGCTTCTCTGGTTCCACTTGATCCGCTTAGCCCTGTATGGAAACAATGTCTCCCTTAATAAAATCAGGCCCAGTATCTGCCCTGAGCATAAGCAAGGGAAACCCTTTCCCTAACTGCTTAGGGCCATCTTATCTCGATTGAGTCAAGAATCATGAACTTGGGACTGTAAAGAAGGCACTATAATTCTAGTGCTCTACTTGGCTCTCTTGTGAACGAGATTTTCATATTCATCAAAATGTAATTGCAGTTTGTTAGTGTTCAGCTTTTCAAGAGCCTAGAAGACAATGTCTAAGCATAAAAATGAATTACATTATTTAGAAGGAATAACTAAAGCAGAGGACAGGCACCCCCATTTCCTCTGCCTGTTCCTTCCTGCCATGCAGGAAGAGTGCGATGTGATCTTGGTCTTCTAGGCTTAGTCATTACTCACACCTCACATCTTTTCAGCTGCTGTCAAGGGTTAAAGGTATCATACAGATGATCCGGCAATACATTTTTGTATAAAAGGAGTAGAGAGAGAATTTGAGGCCTTATTGGTGCAGAGGAGATTGAAATGGCCTGCCAGAACCTGAGAGATTTGCAGATGAAATAAAATACCTGATTCCATATAATTAGCTACAGCCACCTGCACAGACCAGACCAGAGGAGCCCAGTTCCCAATCCACACATCATATCACATTCAAGATAGATGGATGTGGGTGGTGGTTCTATGAAAAACTGTAAAATGAAAGAACATCCAGTTAAGCTCTCAGGAGGAGAAGGATGACCCAGTGAATGTAACATGTTGTAATAGGCAGAAGAAGAGGCCATCTGTGATTCAGAAGCTCAGGATGCAGCCTGTAACATTTCAAGTAAATGCCTCCAGGGGAAAATACAAGATTTCAAAGATTTAAAAATGGATTGTGAAAGAGAAGGAAGGAAAGCAACTGATTGAAAACTTATCTATGTCCTGCCTTGGTTCTTGACTGCTGAGTCTGATGCTTTTATTTTGCATGAATATGAGCCCACGGTTGCCATATTTTTTCCCCAAGAAAAGACAGAAATCTCTATTGTTAATATAAAAGCTCCTGATTTTTAAATATTGACAATTAAGCCAACAATTTGCTGGCCAAACAAAACACAATGGTGTGCCACTTTTAGCCTCAGAACTGCCAGGTTGAGATTTCAGGTTCAAAAGTTTACTGAGGCAGAAAACAAACCAAAGGTTTCTGCCAGTCAGCCTCTTGTCCTTGGAGGCTGATGGTGACAGTTTTTGGATGTCAAACTTTGTTTTTCTCAAATGTTTTTGTTTATTAATTGCAATAGTTGATTTTTATTGATAACTTAAAATTTCATCAACTGTTTTTCTGAATAACCTCAGACTTACCTAATAACAAGATGTTAAGGTCAAACATAATTCTTATCCAGAAATGTCATTTTGGGAGAAAATAAAAAAATCTCAGACTTACCATTTATCAGAGGTGGTGACTACTTTAACTTAAATGTATCTAAGAACATTATCTATCTATCTATCTATCTATCTATCTATCTATCTATCTATCTATCTATCTATCTATCTATCTATCTTATTCTGTGCCAGAAAGGGAGACAGATTTCTGAATACATCCCAACTGGGATCCATCCGGCAAGCCCACTAGGGGGCAATGCTCTCCCTATCTGGGGCATTGCTCTGTTGCTCAGCAACCAAGCTCTTCTTAGCACCTGAGGCAGAGACCATGGAGCCATTTTCAGTGGGCAGGGCCAACTTGCTCCAATCAAGCCATGGCTGTGGGAGGGGAAGAGAGAGAGAGAGAAGTGAGAGGGGGAGGAAGGGTAAAGAAGCAGATGGGTGCTTCTCTTGTGTGCCCTAACTGGGAATCAAACCCAGGACATCCACATGCCGGGCCGACCTCTACCACTGAGCAAACTGGCCAGGGCCAAGAAGATCTTTAAACTACTCACAGTGTCTGAAGATGCTTTGGAGAGATTGAAGGTCTAGATGGGGAGGGAAGGAGAGAGAGAAACCAAAGGGAAGAGGGGAGGAGAAGGGGGAGGCCTGGAAGAGATATGGCAGTTGTATGTTAACAGCTTCTCACTTCACCATCCTGTTTAGTGCTACCGCATAAACAAGACTGGGCCATATTGGACCCACGGAGACACCAGCGTGCACACAGACACCGGCCCCTAAACCTTGCTGTCTGCTCAGGCCTGGTTCGATGACATCGTTAATGACATGCAATGGCCTCTCTGATGGCCCATCTCTCCCTGATCTTAAAGTCACAAATACTTGTATTTCTCCTGGATAATTAATGGGTTTTTCCTTCTGTACAACTAACTAAATGTCCTTGTTTTTGTTCAGGTAACCAATAGGCATCTTAGGGCCAAACATGTGGTACACCTGGATCAAGTTTCTGGCTCTTTATAGGATGCGTTTTGCTATCTTTTTAGCTATGATAAATTCCTTTTGGAACAAAATATGGGATAAAATTTGAAGGAAAGGAGAAAAGGAGGGAAAGAAGATGTACAGTCTGAATTAGGTCCTACCACTAAACTCCATTTTCTAGACCTGCCCACCATTAGTAATCAAATATAAACATCATCAGAAATAGTCCCAAGAGGATGTGCAGTATGGGTGGGATGACCATTTAATTTGACTATTAATTTATTGTTTAAATTAGAACACTTTTGAGCAAGAAGGGGGATGCTATTGATAATCACACGAGACAACAAGTGTAAACCAGGACTGTCCTGGGCCACCCAGGAGCAGGGAAGGATGGAGCAGACGATTGGCAGGAGAAGGCCGCTGTGGAAGCCTAAGGTATTTAGGGTCAGAAACACTGATGAGGTGGACACTATTTGGCTCTGCCATCTGCTAGAACTAGGAGGGGAGTGTTTGGTTATTGTTGGGCTGGAATTTGGCCTTTGACCGGATTTTCAAGGTGAGTAAAAGTGTCCTGTTTCTATAAATGCGCCTCACAAGCTTGCCCTGCACATCTCCTGGTAGTCCGTGTTAGCTCATGAGCTGTAATTTGGCCCTGGAGTGAATAGGATTAGGCTTTCTCTGTTGCGTGGTGCTAACACTACTACACAGAGACTGTAATTTGCTAATTTTGAGAACTAACAACTGGGATTTGGCTATAACTCCATGCAGAAGGAATCAAAGGAAAGAAGTGGAGGTAAAGTGGTCGCCTTTCAAAAGTGTAAATGCTTTGTTTTCACCATTGATTCTTGGCTGGTCTTGAAAATTCCCAAGAGTTGTTTCTGGTGCACATTAGCCTTGCTTGAGTGTTTCACCAGGACTGCGCCCCTAGCCCGCGACCAGGAGAGGCTGCCTCGCGTGCTTTTGTGCGCCCCAGAGGGCCTGTAGTCACCCTGCAGGGAGGGCTTGCCTTCCTGGATGAAGGTGGAAAATATTGCCCTATGTCTCCTGGATAGGCTTGTACTGTGTCTGGAGCAGAAGCTGGGAGGGGTCCTTGTCTGGGAGAAACCAGCAGGGGCTGTAGGTGAAGGCAGCATAGCCCAGCACAGCCCAATTCTGGGAGGGGAACAGATTGGAAACCCAGACCCCCCCATGGATGCCACCCCTGTGGCCTGGCCCTGGAATTAACCAAGATAACGAAGACCCTAGGAAATTAACCCAAGCTGGGCCTCAGCCCTGGATGCATTTTTAAGAAGTGACCCTGTCCTTTTCTTGTTTGTTTGTTTTTTGTATTTTTCCGAAGCTGGAAATGGGGAGGCAGTCAGACAGACTCCCGCATGTGCCCGACCGGGATCCACCCGGCACACCCAGCAGGGGGCGATGCTCTGCCCATCTTGGGGCGTCGCTCTGCCGCAATCAGAGCCATTCTAGCGCCTGAGGCAGAGGCCACAGAGCCATCCCCAGCGCCCGGGCAAACTTCGCTCCAGTGGAGCCTTGGCTGCGATAGGGGAAGAAAGAGACAGAGAGGAAGGAGAGGGGGAGGGGTGGAGAAGTAGATGGGCGCTTCTCCTGTGTGCCCTGGCTGGGAATCGAACCCAGGACTCCTGCACGCCAGGCCGACACTCTACCACTGAGCCAACTGGCCAGGGCCGCCCTTGTCCTTTTATCTCAGCACTTCTGAGATTAATCAAGCTGTGTTGGCGACTTTAGCAGCTCGGCTGTTCATACTTTCACAGGTATTTGTTGGGTCTCTCCTCTGCACCGGGCTCACTCATCAGGCCACAGGCCAAGCCCTCACGAGCACAGCAGTCTGGAGGCTCCGTCCTACCTGCAGCTGAGGGTCTAAGCACCCTTTAGAAGAATCTGTGGCCACATTCCCATAACTAGTGGTACCTTCAGACCTTGCTTCTTTCCCACTACTCATTCTGATGCTGGGGGCCCTGCTTCCCTCTCCATGACTTTACACCATTTTCTGAACCTTAGAAGCCATTGCCTTAGCAGCAACTTGAGTGTGTGCTACGAGCTTCCCATTGCAGCGTCACTGCTCCTGCTGACGGTTATGACAGTGCTGCAGTCCCTGAGGCCTGAACGGTGCTCAACTGTTTGCAGATTGATTTTACATTGGCTCCTCATACTAATTCAGCCAAGTAGGAAGGCAGGTAGTTTTATCCCTTTTTTGCAGAAAGAGACTGAGTTTTGGGTAGGTGAGATTGTCCAGGGTCACTTAGTCATGTGGTCAGGAGTAGAACTCGGGTCCCTGGCCTCAGTGCCCAGCCTGTCTTCTATGCACTTGAAGTCCCAGGTGACGATTCCTAGACGCTGGCCTCGATTTCCTAATTATAAAAGCAGGTCTGAAGTGGTTTTGTGGCCTTGTACCCAACCACTTCACAGCGTGGGTCACCGGCTCCCTTTCTAGGGGGGATTTATAGCATATGCCTACTTGCATGCTAAAGACAGCTACAGCCTTTTAAAAATTAAAGCATTTAAGAACACTTACATTCTTATTTTAGCGTGAGAGCACCATACAAACTGCCTTTCCACCTCCATCCGTAGTCACGTTTGGCAAAAGGCTGGATTTCTGCTCCACCCGAGTGGGTGCCTCCTGCAACATGGATGTTACCACTTTTCCTCACAGCACAGTGACATCCCTGCTGATGCTGTGATGAGTGTGTAGTTAGGCAGTTGTGGCTGGCTGCTTCAGGCTGTTTCTTGGAGGTTTTGATCACTGAGGAACTTTAGTGCTATAGGTTTTAGTGTGAATTCTGCCCCGTCAGGCCATTCACAGCTTTTACACCAGAGAGGGCATGTTTTTACAGGCACTAGGGCAGTGGTCCCCAACCTTCTTTGGGCCACGGACCGGTTTAATGTCAGAAAATATTTTCACGGACCGGCCTTTAGGGTGGGACGGATAAATGTATCATGTGACCGAGATAAGCGTCAAGAGTGAGTCTTAGACGGATGTAACAGAGGGAATCTGGTCATTTTTTAAAAATAAAACATCGTTCAGACTTAAATATAAATAAAACAGAAATAATGTAAGTTATTTATTCTTTCTCTGCGGACTGGTACCAAATGGCCCACGGACCAGTACTAGTCCGCGGCCCGGGGGTTGGGGACCACTGTACTAGGTGCACTTCATTTTTTTTTTTTATATGTCTGTGGCTTGACTTAGATTAAAACTTCTCTTACCATATGTAAGTGTTAGAATAAGAGTGAGTCTTCCCTCCTTCCCTCCATCCCTCCTTCCCTCCATCCCTCCCTTCCTTCCTTCCTTTCTTATCATCCTTCATTTCTCCATTCTTCCTTCCACCTACCTACCCATCATGCATCTGAGATCATAAGAAAGATTTACTGTGGGTGTCATCAACTCTGTTGAGTTTCACTATCTCTGCCCCTTAACATACAGGAATCCCATTCTGCTTTTTATTGCGCAAGCAGCCTGCTCTTTCCATGGGCCTCAGCCTCCTGGTGTGACGCTGGGGGCTGTGTAGAGCCAGCCGGGAGTCTGCAGGGAGGTGTGCAGGTGCTCAGTGTGGCACTGGTTCTTGGAAACTGAAACCACCTGTACTTTGCCTCCCTCCCCTCACTGAAATGGTTAACAAGTATCCCTTGTGCTGCCTCATGCCTTTGTTGATGAAGAGGTAAAGAGACAGACCTGGATGGCTTGGAGTCAAGTCACTTCCTCTCTATCTGCCTTGATTTCCTCCTTTATAAAATGAGAAGGATGAACTGAAATGTCTTTCCTAACTCTAATAGACAATTATAGATTTGTTAATATAATAACAATCTCAGGAGGAGAGACATGTGATGACATCTTTTCTCATGTTCACATTTCCTCTACAGCATCTCTGACTTATCAGGTCTCAGCTTGGGTACTTCCTGCATTGCAGATCTCACCACTTCCAAAGCAGCCCATTGTTTTATTGTTGGACAAGTTCATTGGAATGTTTTTCTGTATATTAAAAAGAAAAGAAAAGCTTTCCTTGTGGTGTGTACCCACTGTCCCATTTCTGTACTCTGAGGCCACATGAAACTGGTGTGCATTCTCTTCGCCACAAAAGTCCTTCAGATATTCGGATTTTTAAGACGCTCTCATTTCCTCTGAGTCAGTATGTGGATGCAGCTTGAGTTTGGTGGGAGCTGCCCGGAGGCTCCCTGAGAGCGGACTGCAGTGACTTCCCAAGTGATGCCGCACAGACCACGACCCCTTGTTTTCTCTCCTCGCTTGTGTTTCCCTCCTCCATGTTAGGGAAAAACAGATTCCTGTGGCTATGTCACTTCTCGTCTCTGATGAATGGACCTGACCATTCAAACCACAGAACCACATAAGATGGATATTAGCAACTTTAACTGGGGACACAGTGAGTTCCGTTGTTTTTTTTCCCAAACCACAGTGTCCTAAAGGGCTGCTTTGTCCTCTTCCTGTTTTCTTGGTGGGGGCCTGTGCCTTCTGGATCTCGTGCCAAGTGTAGCCAGAACGTTTTCACAGCTATTTGCATCGAGGGCCTCTTTCCCTGGAGCTTTCTGACAGCTGGACTTTGTGGTCATGGGCTTTTGTCACAGCTTTGGGGATATTTCTGTGTAACTGCTTTGAGACCTACTGCTTCTGTTGTCACCTAAAAATTAGCTTCAACAAATGGAGTAAAAAATGAATGAAACCTGTACATATCTCTGGTATATATCTGGGTTGATCTCCAGGGGTTTTGAGAAACTTGAGCTTCCTGTGTGTGGCAGTCAGTGTAGAGCTGTTGTTTTGCAGTGGTTTTCAGAGCCATTAGAATCGGGCTTGCCAGAGGTTCTGGGGAGCAAGTGTGCCAGCATTTGCCAGGAGAAAGAGCCCAGCCGTTGGGTTGGGGGAGCCGGGTCCCTGCCTTCCTCTCTCTCAGAAGAGGAAGCCGTTTGGGTTGAGGGTGACGCAAAGAGGCAGACAGCGGAGAGGGTGAAGGGCACGGACTGGAGTTGGACGGCCTGAGTGTGAATGCCAGCTCTGCCCTCACTGCCTCCACCACCTGGAGCTGGTCTCTGGACCTCACTGTGCCGGGGCATTCTCTGTGAAACAGCGCCTTCCTCATGGGGGTGGGCTTGTGAGGGCTGAATCAGTTACTACTTGTTCAGTGCTTAAAAGACTGCCTAGCACAAGTGCTATGTAAGTATCTCTAAAATTAGTAAAGGCACACGAAGCAATCAACAGTTCAAATGCTATGGAGATGTTTACCTGAAACCTATGTATTCTTACTGACCAATGTCACCCCATTAAATTTAATTTCTAAATAAAAAATACATAAATTAGTAACGGAGTTGTATACACTGCACGTGGTAACTGCTCACCAGAGCTCTGCATCTGAGAGGCTTTCATAGACCCGCTCATCTGCCTGCGTCATTATTCCCAGCAGAGTGGATTGAAATGTGGAATGTTACCATGCTGGAGGCTGAAAATCGGATCTTCTTGGTGCAGGCACAGTCTTTTAGAGTCCAGTAGATGCTGTTCCTTATGGGACAGTTTCTCCAAGGGTTTTTGGTCACTTTTGCTTGCAGGCCATGCAGAACTCTTGGGCACTTTGGGAGGAAGGCCCCACTCTTCCCTCCACAGAGCTGGCACAGCCGCCACCTGCACTCGTGCTGCTGTGACCCCAGTGTCACTCAGGAAAGACTAGTGATCCTCTCCCCATCAGAGTGTCACAGCCTGGCAGCCGCCTGTCTGTCCAGCAGGAGCCTCTTTGCCTCTTTCTTCCCATTTCAAGTCCCGCAAACGTCCTTATTCCTGTCTGCACCATCCTTGTTCCGGCAGCTCCTGAGACTGTGCAGGTGAGGACACCCGCCCACTGTCTTCCACCCCACACAGGTCTTTCTGGATAAGATGCCTCAAGATTCTAGTGAGAACTTAAGTAACTGGAAGATTGAGTATGCCGAATGTAGCTACTTCTGTCCTTCTTAACTAGAAAATCCAGTTTATCAGAATATACAGTTTTGATAGAGAATTATGTGTGGAATTAAGCAGACTGAATTGAAATCTTGCCTTATTTTCTTCAGTGGTAAAACGGAAATCAGACTGTGTGTCTCACAGAGTGTTTTGGAGATCTATGACATAGATTCTATGTAAACCTTAAAGTGCTGCTCCCTTGCCTGACCTGTGGTGGCGCAGTGGATAAAGCGTCGACCTGGAATGCCGGTTTGAAACCCTGGGCTCACCTGGTCAAGGCACATAGGGGAGTTGATGCTTCCTGCTCCTCCCCTCTTCTCTCTCTCTCTCTCTCTCTCCTCCTTCTCTCCTCTCTAAAATGAATAAATAAAGTCTTAAAAAAAAAGAAAGAAAAAAAAGTGCTGCTCTCTAAAAGGTTATTATTAGTCTTTAACCGTTCTGCTTCAGCAGGACCTCCTAGATAGTGGGTGTCAGCTACAAAGCTCCAAGTAAACAAAGAATGAAAATGTAGCATCACTTGTCTCTTTAAGGCTCACAGATCATCTCCCCAGCAAAGGCTGATGTCATCAGTGCTTTCAAAACCTGTGTTTTCTTCGGTTGCTGTTTAAATTAATGGTGAACAGAAATATACTTTAATAATAATAATATCATGTTTAATGAAGGTGTAGCACGTGCCTCGCACTGTTCAGAGCACTGGGCTGTTTAATTATCCCGGTTCCATGCAGTCAGTACTGCTTCTGTCCCCATTTTACAGGTAAGGATGGGGAGGCACAGAAAAGACTCACGCCCCGGTTGTCACAGCCTGTAAAGGTGGAGGCTGGGTCCAGACCTTGGCATGGCTCCTGATCACTGTGCAGCCCTTGTTTCCTGGCTGTCACATTGGCACTAATTAGCTCCAGGGGTGTCTGTCTTTGCAGTGTCTGGCCCATGAAGAAGGAACGGTCTCCCAGAAGTGATTCAATATGTCCAGCTGCCTGCAAGCATCTCAGTCTGCCTCCTAACAGAGTGCATTCTGAGAGGGAGCGAAAGGGTGGTTGTGTCTAGTGACATTACCTCTGTTTAAACATGGAATTGATGCCAGCAGCATCCCTCTGAGAATCAGCTGGTTGGCATTGCAAGTTAATAGCTACTCTCCTCACTAACCTGTAAGAGGACACCACATTATTCCCTGGGGTCCCAGTGCTGAGCCCTGGGCTCGGGGCTGATGCTCTGACCCTGGAGTGTGTGCAGATATGGTAGGTCCCAGGACCTGTGTGGTTCATGTAATACCTTCTCCTTAAAGTGGAAATAAAAATGAAGTCATAGCCTGACTAGGCAGGGATGCAGTGGATAAAGCAGGGGTTGGGAACCTTTTTGGCTGAGAGAGCCATGAACGCCACATATTTTAAAATGTAATTCCATGAGAGCCATACAACGACCCGTGTACATTACGCATTATCCAATAAAAATTTGGTGTTGTCCCAGAGGACAGCTGTGATTGGCTCCAGCCATCCGCAACCATGAACATGAGCGGTAGGAAATGAATGGATTGTAATACATGAGAATGTTTAATATTTTTAACATTATTATTATTTTTTATTAAAGATTTGTCTGCGAGCCAGATGCAGCCATCAAAAGAGGCACATCTGGCTCGGGAGCCATAGGTTCCCAACCCCTGGGCTAGGGTGTCGACCTGGAACGCTGCGAACCCAGGACTGAAACCCTGAGGTTGTCTGCTTGAATGTGGGCTCATCTGGCTTGAGCATGGGGTCATCGACATAATCCCGTGGTTGCTGGCTTAAGCCCCATGGTCACTGGCTTGAGCAAGGGCTTGGCTGGAGCCTCCTGGTCAAGGCATATATGAGAAGCAATCAATGAACCACTGAAGTGCTGTAACTGCGAGTTGATGCTTCTCGTCTTTTTCCCTTTCTCTCTCTCTCTCTCTCTCTCTCTCTCTCTCTCTCGTTTAATAAAATGCTCACAGCTGTTGTTTGGGGCCTGCTCTCAGAGGCTCTGCTGGGCCCCGGGGATGCAGAGGAAGTCAGGTGCAGCCTGCGGCCCTCAGGGAGACTGAGTTGAGGACTGTGAAGGGGTTGTGGTGGGAGGGAACGGGTGTCCTGAGGCTGAAATTGTAGAAAGGCCGGCCCAGGCAGAAGGAAGAGCGGAGTGAGAGCAGAGGCAGGAGCCCGGGGCCGAGGAGGGTGGTCTGTCTGGAGCACGTGGCTACATCAGGGCGGGGCAGCAGGCAGTCAGGAGAGGGCAGGTGAAACTAGCTGGGTTTTAAAAACTCAAAGGCCTAATTCTGTGCTCACCTCCTTTCTGTGGGCAGGCCCAGGGGCCAACTGATCTGTGTGTTTGGCCGTTTCTGTCCCATCTGTGACTGCATTCGCACACTGGCCCCACAGGCTCGGGGTGCAGCATGGGCCCCACACAGCCCCACCCAGGCCTTCGGTCTGCAGGCTCCTGGCCCGACAGCCAGGCTCAGCTTGGTCCCCTCCCCATGCTCGATCTCCTGATGCCTCAGCTCCACGGGGTTTCTTAGTCCGTTAGGAGTGAAGCCCTGCCTGGCTCCCTCTAGTCTCACTGGCTGGCTCCTAGCATTGTCCTGTTGGCCCTCCCAGATGCTGACCACAGGCCCGGACTCCACTTTTATTGCCATATCCACTCACTTAGCCCCTTAGGGGACAGCCAGGAGAGATAGTGACTCCATTTTACAGAATTTGCACAAGATCACAAAACTAGAAAATGCGGGAGCCAGAGCTCAAGCATAGTCCAGTGTTCCTTCTTCTTGATTGTAGCAATTTCCTTGCTGGTGGAAAGAGCCTGGTAGTCTGGGGCCACTTGGAAACACCCCAGAGTTCTGTCGTCCACTGCCTGCCGTGTCACCCTGGCCCTGCCCAGCTCATGCTCAGAGGACAGTCTTCTCAGAAGGAGGTTTTCACTTCTCAGTTTCAACTGTCACCTGCATATTTGACTTGTGACCACGGTGGAGAGAAGAGAGTAGGAAAAGGGATTTGCGAGTGGAGTGCAGCTTTCTGCAGATGCATTTTCCTGCTGCTGCAGATCCCAGGCCGCGCTCTGTGGCTGCTGTTCTAGTTATCCAAGTGCTGTGTGTCTAGTTTGTTTCAGGACAGCTAGCTGCAAAGCTGATGCCTGCCCTTGCTTATGAGACGCCGATGGGAGTGCAGAGCTAGGACTGAAAAACCCACCTGCCTTACAGACAGCGTGAGTCAGAGCACATGTCCCATTGGCAGTGGCCTGCATGTCCCTTTCATGGGTGAAGAACATGTGTGATTGGAATTGAGAGAAGGTGGGGAAGAGGGGGTGAGAAAGACCTTCTCCAGCTGGTGGGGTGCTGATCGAGGGTGATTGAGCAATGTGGGGATTAGATATTTGGTAAACAGGAAGCCAGTGATAGGGAGAGGCTGCTTCCCCAGCAATGGAGAAGGAACAGGCCAGCTAAGGCAGAACACTTTCTACAGGTCTGCGTCTTAGGGCAGGCTGCAGGGGAGGGGTCTGGATGGGGTGGAGGGAGGCACCCAGATATCGCTGCTTGCAGGACGCACAGGTCCTGGCTGTGGTGTTGTATTTGCAGGGACTGAGCTGTGCAGACCCTTGGGGATCCTGCCATCATTGGGCCCTGCCCTCCTTCCTTTCTTGTAACTTGCAAGACAAAGCCACACAGTATGATGTGAAGGACCCTTTGATCTGGCTTCAGCCTGATCTTTTTTTTTTTTTTTTTTTTTTCATTTTTCTGAAGCTGGAAACAGGGAGAGACAGTCAGACAGACTCCTGCATGCGCCCGACCGGGATCCACCCGGCACGCCCACCAGGGGCGACGCTCTGCCCACCAGGGGGCGATGCTCTGCCCATCCTGGGTGTCGCCATGTTGCGACCAGAGCCACTCTAGCGCCTGAGGCAGAGGCCACAGAGCCATCCCCAGCGCCTGGGCCATCTCTGCTCCAATGGAGCCTTGGCTGCAGGAGGGGAAGAGAGAGACAGAGAGGAAAGCGCGGCGGAGGGGTGGAGAAGCAAATGGGCGCTTCTCCTGTGTGCCCTGGCCGGGAATCGAACCCGGGTCCCCCACACGCTAGGCCGACGCTCTACCGCTGAGCCAACCGGCCAGGGCTCAGCCTGATCTTTTAGACTCATTTCCCACTACTCCCCTCCCTCCCCACACCCTGAAACTGTGTGAACAGTGAGTGTGTGTGGGCATGGGTGCATTTGTTCTGATTCTCAAAGGTACTGGCCTTGTGTCAGGCCCTCCCGATTGCCTGTGTCTCTTTTTGCCTCCAAGGCTTTGCACATGCCATAGTTTCACCAACTCCTGCTGTGGAACTTCCTACTTATTTTATAAGCTGAGCTCAAGCATAGCTACTTCATGAACTCTTCCCTGATCTACACCCATCCCACAGTTGGAATCACATCTCTCTTTCCCTTTGTTCATGAAGCTCTTTGCTTATGGCTCTGAGGAAGCATGTATTTACTCTTACGCTGGTGTCACCACAACTTGATCGTAAACTCCTTGCAGACAAGCACGGTTTGCCCTCACTCATTTCTGTGCCTTTCACTCCCAGCCCAACCCCTACTTGGGAGCTTCTAGAAGACAGAGGCTGCACAGTTCCTGTGTATTGAGTTGCATCATTGCCACTTCAAGTCTACTTCAGAGTCATGTCTACAGGTGCTAGTCAATGAGCCCTATACATTGGTGGGGATGCTGGCCCTGTACCCCGAGTCCTCAAAGAAGGATGCAGAGATCTACCAGGAAATCCTAAAAATTGCATGTATTACACTGAAGCTGGGAAAAAGACAGGAGAGATGTACAAATGGCCAAAAAAGCTCATGAAAGGGTAGGGTGTTCAACATCATTTAGTCATCAAGGAAATGCAAATCAAAACCACAGTGAGAGACCACTTACTTCACACCCACTGGGATGGCTATAATCAAGAAGATAGGCAGTAACAAGTGTTAGTGAGGATGTGGGGAAGTCGGAACCCTCACACCCTGCTGATGGGGACATAAAATAGTGCAGTCACTTGGAAAACAGTCTGGCTGTTCCACGAAAAGTTAAACACAGAGTTACTGCATAACTCAGCCATCCCACTCCGAGGTATCTACTGAAGAGGATTGGAAGTATCTGCCACCCAAACACTTGTACATGAGTGTTCATAGCAGCATTATTCACAATAGCTGCAAAAAGGTAGCAATAACTCAAATCCCTATCAACTGATGGAATGGATAAACAAAATGTGTTGCATCCATATAATGGATTATTGTTTGGCCATACAAGAACAAACTATTGACACATGCTACAACATGGATAAACCTGAAAACATGCTGAATGAAAGAAGCCAGTCACAAAAACATATTTATTATACACTTCCATTTATATGATATGTCCAGAATAGGCCAGAATGGTTGCTCAGGGCCTTGGCAGTTGGGTTCTGGAGGTTTGAGGCAGTGATAGCTAAAGGGTATGGAGTTTCCTTTTGAGATGATGAAAATGTTCTCAAATTGATTGTAGTGATAGTTACTCAACTCTGTGACTATACTAAAAATCATTTGGTGAATTGTGTGGATCATGATTTAAATGTCAGTAAAGCTGTTATAAAAAAAAAATAAGGGCAGCCCTGGCTGGGTGGTTCAGTGGATAGAGTGTCGTCCTAGTGCACCGAAGTCATGGGTTTGATCCCAGGTCAGAGTGCCTAGAAGAAGCAATCAATGAGTGCACAAGTATATGGAATAACTAAGTGGAACACCAATTTGATATTTCTTTCTCTCCCCCCCTTCCCATTCCCCTCTCTCAAATCAATGGGGAACACTTTTTTAATGGCAGGAAAAGGTATATTGCTGCAATACAAGTGTAGACTTCAGTGTGTGCGCTAAGCTCTGCCACAGAGAGACCTCCTGTACTGCTCTCCGCGTCTGTCTGTGGCCCACCACCTTTTCCCCCACGCAGTATTTTTTCCAGAATGGAGTGAGCAAAAGTACTAATAGATCTATAGAAAGTCCTTTTTTAAAAGTGAAAATTTTTATTGCACTTTTATGATTTAGCTTCCCTTTTACTTTCCAAAAGAGGTAAAATGACTCCGCTTGTATTTGGATTTCTTTGATGACCTCTGGGACAAGACAACTGTAGTAATCTTTTAGTAGATTGGTTGGTGTTTGGTTTCCTTGTTCATTCACAGCAAGCTCTGTGTACCAGTGTTCTAACATCTGAAGAGACAGAAATAAAAGTCTCCACCAGCAAGGAGGTTCTAATACAAGGGGGGAGACATTCAAGTAAGCAAGTAATGGGTCAGTATTGTGATGGGGGCTGAGTGAGTGCCCCTGAACTCAACTGGAGGTTACCAGAGAAGGCATCAGGAAGACGTGACTTACTGAAAGACAAGTAGGAGTTGGGGAGGAAGAAAGGACACTTCAGGCAAAGGTTGCTGCGTGGGCAGTGGCCAGGGTGCCTCGGGACTGTGGGCTCAGTCCAGGACACCACGGTAGGCAGGATAAGAGCCAGGCATAAGGCACCTCATTAACCATATCAACCATTTGGACTTTATCTTGTAGTAGGGGGAAGGTCTGGTTTCATTTTCATTTTAGGGAGGCCCAGTTGGCTACATGATGGAGATTAGATTGGAGGGATGAAAACATGAATGATTCGAGTGTAAATGAACTTTAAGGAGGGCATTTAGGTAGGAGGGTGAGGGCACCATGAGGTTAAGGGTGCTACCCGGGTTTGGCTTGGACGTCCTGGTGGGTGGTGGTGCCTGTTCGGGAGCTAGGAAGAACTTGATATGCAGGTTGCTGTCCGTTGCTCGCCTCCTGGGGGCTGCACTGAGTCTGAGCTATGGATGCTTACATAAGCTGGACAGGACCACACACTAGAAAGTGAGAGTGTTTCTGAATTGGCCACCAGGGGTGTGGTGGTCACAGATTATAGTCCTCATGGTCCCTGGGCATCCGGCATGCCAGCTTCTTTCATTTGTCTAGTCTCTGGGGTTGGTAACTATCTGTACAACAAGAGGTGGATTTACTGATCTCTAAGCTCCCTTTAGTTTTGTTAGCCTGTTATTCCATGTGATGCGACATTACACATTTGAATAATTATCTCTTTAGATGATTTACATAATCATTTCAACAACACTTCAAAATTCATTTCTGATCATCTGACCACTGTTAAGAGAATTCCAAAAGCTAAGATTTCAGTTTGGCTGCCCTACCTTCCCAAGGTCTCTCTTTTAAGCACTGATCTCTGAACATTTGGATTGGGAAGCTACTTTGGGGAAGGTTTTTTCCAAAGGAAAGACTCTTCTAGAATGTGATGCCCAACCCAGCTACTTCAGCTTCCTCCTACCTTTTCCTCTCAGGTCCTTTTCTTTAAATTTGTTAGCCTAGTTCTGAAAATCCACAAGGAGAACATCTGAGAAATGGACCCAGCTGTCGGTTGCTGCACGCAGGTTGTAGAACGGTACGTCTGAAAAGAACTCTCTGCTTCCTTCTGAAGGTTGTTTGGCCCCTCTGCTTTTTTTATTATTATTATTTGTTCATTTTAGAGAAGAGAGAGAAAGAAGGGGGAAGGGGAGGAGCAGGAAGCATTAACTCCCATATGCGCCTTGACCAGGCAAGCCAGGGTTTCAAACCAGCAACCTCAGCGTTCCAGGTCAACACTTTATCCACTGCGCCAGCACAGGGCAGGCGGCCCCTCCGCTTTTAAAGCATCATAATTGCATCACAACCAGGCAAGAAAATCAAATCACTTCCTACCAGAGTTGCAGTGTTTTTCCACCAGGCGCCCTAGGCAGAATGAGGGCTCCTGGGGGGCTGAGCACCCCCCCATGGACAGTGTGGCATTGTTGTTGACTGTTCTCTCCAGGGAGGGGGTGTTACGATTAGATTGAGGGAAGGAGGAACCCTTTAGGGCTGCCTGTTTTTTTTGTATCACCTCTTTCTCAAGAATGGACATTCTGTCCCTGCATGATTCTTTCCCTGGAAGTCACTTTGCCCTGTCAGCTCTTTGCCAAGACTATCACAAAATTGAAGAATGTTAGCTTTGGAAAGTCCAGTCCGAATCTAGCTCCTTCCTAGAGAGAAGGAATTGCATCTTTATTACCTTTATGTCTCCGATAATTGATGTAGCACTCAGCATTTAGTCTCGTGAATGCTTGCTAATTGAATGAATGAATTGAAAATGACTCAACTCATTTACCAGTGAGGAGTTGACTTCTGACCTGCCTTTATCAGGGAGGACTTAATTCTGTTAATGCCCATTGGACCATGTATTTTCCAGGGCACAGGCAATGTGACCAGGCATCCCTGGTCCTGCCCAGTGCTAAGGGGGCAGGTGGATGAACAAATATCCAACCCCCTTGCTAAGGTGCTAATGTGGCTTCTTCACACACAGATCTGGCAACCTTCCACACCCTGCCTCGGGCCTCATGAAGGTGAGTTCCTCAGTCTTGCCTCTGAGAAGTAGGAATGGAACTCAACTCATTTAAAACAAGAAAAAGGAAACCTACATTTGCTTATTCAAAGGAGGTCTTTGATGAAGAGAAATTTAAAAATAATTTTATAGGGTGTGTGTGTGTGTGTGTGTTTGTCTGCGTGCAGTATGCTATTTGTCACTGTTGACATTTTTTCATTTGCTGACTGTAGAGCAGTAATTCCCAGATTTTTGTGGTGGTCCCTGGCATCTTCTCTCTCAGTGATCTCAAGGGATGTCATGAACTTGCCAAAAGGTTGTTTTAATTAAAATTCTAATTCTCATATTTTTATTAATTGATTTATACCTCAGGTTCCATCTACTTGCAAAGATTTTAAGGTGGCATCTCATAAAGGAGATATAGGTAATGTTCAAATTAAAAAACTGAAAATTTAAAACAATATGTAGAAAGAGTAAATAAAAAGTAAGACATTTTAATTGCTTCGATTGAGGATTACCAGAAGGTAAGGGCTGAACTAAATCCTCAATCGAAGCAATTAAATATATATATTGGAATAAACTATATATTTTAGAGCAGAAGCCTGTGCTGCCTGAGTGCAATGCCCTAGGCCAGCTTTGGTTTCAGCGACAGCCACTGGGACAGTCTTGTGAGAGATCAGACTCACCCCAGTGTCCTCTCCTCACTTGGGGTATCTGCTGTGCACAGCCCAGAAGTGGGAGTAGGTGTGACTGTTCCCAGGCAACCTTCAGCCGCGCGGCATGGGAACTGGAGGCGCGAGTCCGACCTGCCACCTGTTTGGAGGGCAAGTCCAGGAGGCATCTGTACACTTCTCTGGGTTCCTGGCTAGACTGAGGGCTCAGCCCTACAACAGCAGTCTGGATAAGGCGTTAACAATCTGGATATGTTGCCTTTCTCCTTTTCTACATCTTTCTCCCTTCTCCTGCTTTGTAGGGTCACTTCATGAGCTGCCTGCACCCAGACTCTTTTCTCAGGCTCTGCTCCTTCAAACCATCCCCCCACCATCATCCCATTGTCCTTTGGTCAGGATACAGGCAGAAACCTAACGTCAGAAAATAGTGACCTCTGGCCCTGGTGGGTTGGCTCAGCGGTAGAGCATTGGCCCAGCGTGTATATGTCCTAGGTTCGATTCCTGGTCAGGGCACACAGGAGAAGTGCCCATCTGCTTCTCTACCCCTCCCCCTTCTCTCTCTCTCTCTCTCTCTCTTCCCCCCCTCCTCCCCCCCCCCATCTCCTGCAGCCATGGCTTGATTGGAGCAAGTTGGGCCTGGGTGCTGAGGATGGCTCATGGCTTCTACCTCAGCCACTAAGAATAGTTCAGTTGCTGAGCAATGGAGCAGTGTCCCAGCTGGGCAAAGCATCGGCCCCTAGTGGGCTTGCCAGGTGGATCCCAATCTGGGTGCATGTGAGAGTCTGTCTCTGCCTCCCCTCCCCTCACTGAATTAAAAAAAAAAGAAAAGAAAAGAAAGTAGTGAACTCTAAACTTCCACGGTCTCAGAGCTGGATGGGACTTTGGAAGCCTTGCTTCCAAGGAGCATGTGTTGTAAAAGGGGCCCTCTTTTGTGTCTAACCTAGCTTGTCTGCTTGGCCAAGAAACTATATTCAGTAATTTTTATTGATTGATTGATTGATTGATTTTAGTGAGAGAGGAAAGGAGAGAAAGAGAGTTAGAGAAACATTGATCTGTTCCTGTATGTGCCCTGAGTGGGGATTGAAACTGGCAACCTCTGCACTTTGGGATGATGCTCTAAGCTGAGCTATCCAGCCAGGTCTGTATTCAGTTCTTAAAAACATTTTCATGGTATCTCTTGCGCACCTGGCCCTTCTCGGGTCCTGTTCCCCTGGTTCCTGGGCAGACACTGTTTCCTCCAGGCTTCCCACTCAGGTGCTTAGGGGACACATGCCCATAAAGGCCACCCTGAGTTTAGCCAGGGGGCTTCAACAGTTGTGATAAACCCTCAAGGGTCAGCAGCCCTGTATTTCCATTTTCACCTGCAGACATCCTTCCAGGCGGGAGAAGGCAGCTCTCCTATTTTGGCCATCCCCTTTTAGAGAGATGGCTGTGATAAGGACTGAAGAGAACCGCTTGTGGAGGGAGCCTCCTTTGTCTGTGTTACGCAGAACTGCCCTCCACCCTCCTGCTCCGTCAGCAGACGCTGTTGTCTGGCGGCTTCCAGCTCTTGTAGCGGACTGGAGCTGCTGTGACTTCCGGGGTTGTCGCTACGCGTGGGCTCCACCCCTGCTACCAGATCGGCACATCAGTCTGACCCCACTCCTGGTCGCAGATTCTGACTGTAGACATTTCAGCTTATTTCCAGCAAGATTTCAGTTGAAAATCAGGTGATTTCTTCACTTTGTGGGTATAACTTGTATTGGGTAGCCTGGGCCTATCAGGTACTACCAAGGGATTGACTGAGCTTGGGTTCAGACCACCCCAAGAGGCGTGAGCCAGGTGTCGGGAGGATGGCTGTTCCAGCCCTCTCCTGCCCACCCAGTCTTCCCCTTGCCCCCACCGCCACCACCCCCAGCTGGGCTGCGCCCTCCTACACCCGGCTGCAGACAGCCTGGTTAGGGCACTTTAACCAGGAAGGAGGGCCTGTCCGGGGCTACTTCCTGACTTCTAAGCCCTAAAACAAAAGAAATAGGAATGAAAGTACCGTGGGCCCCAGGCTTTCCCCATCTTCACCTTGTTCACCTTGTTAGAGCTGGAATTAAGTAAGACTCATGGAGACAAAATACCTAGGCTAGGCAGCTTGAATAACTCCCACAGAAGGGCGTGCTGCCACTATTGCGAGCCAGCCAGCAAGCGCACGGGTAGAGGGCAGAGTCTGTTTCTATCCCTCGCACAGGCCGGAGGATGCGGGGTCTTGCTCCATTGGCTGGAGTGTTGACCGTACAGTCTTATTCTTTCTCCATTGGCTAGTTTGAATGGCGGCACCAAGGTGGAAGGGAGAGATGAGGATATCATTAACTAGGTAAGGAGTTTGGGGAATGATTGGAATAAACTGGATAACCAGGGAAAGGGGGCAGGGGGATTGGTAAACAAGTTACGGTATTTTTCATTCTGCATCCTGGTCGGAGGAATCCAAATGAAGGGGGTTGGGAATTAGTTGAAGAAAAGAACATGAGTTAAACATTTCCTTCATCCTCTTCCCTGACCTTTTGGGAATTGTTCTGGTCAAGGGTTCGGGAGGAGTGGAGGTGAAAAGCATCATTTTCAGGCCCCATATTTCATGTCAGTGCAGCTTTCTGTCAAAGTCAGGCTCTTTTTCCTGTTCTTGGGGATCTCTGTGTATCTGTGTGTCTCTGGTGTCACTAATTTATTTGTCGTGAGGTTACTTCTGCACCCATCTTTTCTCTCATTCTAGGCTATCAGCTTCTTGATAGTGGGGATCAAACCTTTCTTTTCTTAATCTTTTTTTTCTTTGTGAATAAGTATGTAGTACATGTGTAATAACTGACTGGATCCTGTGTTGGTTTAAAGAAGTTGGATTGTCATCTGTTCCTACTGGGTCTGTTTTCTCTGCTGGACTTCACGTAACCCACGGCCGCCTTGCTCACCTGCAGCGTTAATAGGAAATACATTTATGCCTGCATCATGAAAAATGGTTCCAGTGCTGGCTCAGACTCAGCCTTTTCGGGCCAGCCCCTTTCCGTGTTCTGGCTGGCTCTAGTGGGAGCTGTGGTCCCTAGAGCCTGGCCGATCACACTCCTAAGCAACAGGGCAGCCTCACAGTGCTGAGGCGTGTGTCTGTTTCTCCATGGGCCTCTTGCATCTGGAAACAAAGAGGGCTCGTTTTCAAGGTACTTGGGTTCTTGGATATAGATATCGAGGCGTGTGCTCCTTAGTCTGTTCGTCAGCAAATATTTACCTGGTGCCAGGCCTGGTGCCAGGGGCTGGGGATGTATTCATGAACTAAACAGATGTAGTCCCTGTCCCATGGAGTTCACAGTTTAGCAAAGGATACACGGAAACATTAAGCAAATTATTATCAGGAAAAATGGTGTCATTCTGTGCCAAGCCAGAGTTCTCAGTGCTCTCTCATGCTGTTCCTGCAAACCATTTCCTCAAGGGGTCCTCAGGCTTGGTGTCATACCCTCATCTTCCAGAGGCGCCTCGTCCCTGGCCATCTTGTCAGTTGTTGGATAAAGCCTTGGAGTTTGCTCTAAAGCAGCCGCCGGGCACCTGGCACATTACTGTAGCATGAGGAGCTCTGCTGGGCTCTGGCTCACTGTGTGAGTACTCTGGCCTCTGCCTCTTCATCTATAAAATGAGGACTGTGGTCTAAGACCACCTTTCTCAAGGTGAGTTCCATGGAATACCAATCCCAGAGCATGTCCTGGAGAAAAGGATTTTATGACTAAATAAGTTTGGGAAACTGAATATTTTATTTATTTCCTCCTGCTAAAGTCATGGAACGCATTAAAGGCTCTGAGAAGTCCTGAAGTACTGGCCTAGCTTTGTTGAACGTTACATTTTTTAAACTTTTGAATTCAGACCCTTTTTTTCACAAGGCACCTGCTTTCCGGAGGCTCTGAGCTGCCAGGGCGGCTGCTGGGCCAGAGACCTTGCAGGCTGCTCTGCTCTAGCACTTCAGTAGGGCTCAGGAATGTCGTGCGCTGGGGGACAGAAGTTGGTATGGGCAGTGACCCCAGACCCCGTGGCCTCAGGCACCCCTCCCTCCTTTGCCATTATCATACCTGTGTCCTAGAGACATTTTAAGACAGTGACACTCACAGGTGGCGGCACTGCCTTGGAATCCACGATCATTCTTAATTGGTCTTGGAACCACCAGTTCACAGAACCACCTGTCCTGGGGAACTCGAGCAGTGTTCAGAGTCCTATTAATAATTCAGCTGACGAGCCTCTTCAGACACAGGCCCGCCAGCTCCCAGGACTCCCTGCTCTTCTGCCTCCACAGATGGCGCAGGGTGCGTTCTCTGTTAGGTTACAGATGTTACTGACTCAGGCAGCAGCACCTCCGTGCTTTCCTGCGTCCCCAGAGCCTCCTCCTTCAGAAGAGGGAGACTGATACAGGTCATACACTCTGATGATACCAGCCAGCTGGGAGGAGGCGGGCTTGCTGACTGAGTCTCTGGGGAGTGGGTGCCCCCGGCAGGCCGCAGGCAGCCCCTTGTGCTGGCGTGGGGAGGCTCACCCACTGTGACGGTTGCACAGGCCCCCTCCACTCCTTCCTCTGTCTGTAGCCTCTCCAGCCATTTGAAAGAAAGTCATTTAGGATCTTTTTTTTTTTTTTTTGAAGTTAGAGGTATCTAAAATTATTGGTTGAATTAGTTCTAGCTGATTTGATCTGATACTCATTTCCATTTTGTAGAATTATAGAATGTCACAGCTGAATGGGAACATGGAAATCATCTCATCTAGCTCTTTCATTTGTCAGTGTAGGAAAATGAAACGGGAGAAAAGTGAGTCCTCAGGGTCACCCAGCAGGTCTTTGCAGAGTGGGGTGGGTACCCAGGCCTCCTGGCGCACGGCTCCGAATCCTTTACTGCCTGTCACTCCCGGTTCTGAGCACAGTGAGCAAATGCTCTGAGGCACAGTGATGTTGGACACCAGATGTTTTTCCTTCTCTGGCATTGCAATGCCAAGGGTAGCACATCTGTCCTGGCTGTCGCAGGGGTGGGGCTGTGAAGCTGGTTTGTTATGTGCCAACTATAATGGAAAAGTAAGAGCCAGGAACTCCTCCCTCCTTCTCTCAGCTTCCCTGCTAATCTGTAGTGATTAGTGCTGGCTGTCACCTCTTCAAGTCCCCTCCCTGCTTGTCGTGGAGTCGAGCCTGGCCACCCAGGAGATCTGGGGTCTTGGGATTCAGCCCTTCCCATCTTCTGGTGGGCTTTGCTGGGTCTGGCTCTGGGGTGCTCAGGCTTAGGCCTTTTCTGGCCAGACACTGAGCTGGCTTTTCCACCTTCCCCTGGAGGCTGGAGTTATCTGTGGCATCTCAGTGCTAGCAGTGCCTTGAGAGAGGCTGGGCCCAGCACCCACTGTTTATAGATGGGAACATCGAGGCCAGGAGAGGTGGTAGCCTTTGCTTGAGGTCATAGGGGCACTTGATGGCAGAGCTGGGACAAAGCACAGGCTACCCAACAGCCTTCCATGTTTTTCCTAAAGTCTCAGCTATGGACCTTCAGCCTTTCTAGTTTGGAGAATCCTTCTCCATTGTAGGGCCAGCATGTCTCCTAGCCCCAAACCCAGTGGTTAGAAAGTACAGAGTAGGTTTAGGGGGCAGAGAAGAACACTCTGGTGTGGCCGATAAGGGTTTTACAGTGAGTTGTGGGGACAGATAGGGTGGAATAGTTGGTTGGGGCCAGGCAGCCAAGAGCCTCCAGGGGCTCTTTCACTGGGGACCTGCGCTCTACAGACAGCTCCTGAGGGCGCGAAGGCAGCTAGGAGCCTCCAGGGGCTCTTTCACTGGGGACCTGCGCTCTACAGACAGCTCCTGAGGGTGAAGGCAGCCAGGAGGTAAAGGGTCAGAGAAGGGAGGAATCGGGGGCTCTTTTACTGGGGACCTGTGCTCTACAGACAGCTCCTGAGGGTGAAGGCAGCCAGGAGGTAAAGGGTCAGAGAAGGGAGGAATCGGGGGCTCTTTTACTGGGGACCTGTGCTCTACAGACAGCTCCTGAGGGTGAAGGCAGCCAGGAGGTCAAGGGTCAGAGAAGGGGGGAGGGGCGTGGGTGCTGCAGTCCATCCACTTTGGACTCAGGGGCCCAGACTTTCTTCGCTTCCTCTCTGCCCTAGAAGGAGCCCCTTCTCTCCTAACCTTTCTTTTTCTTTGAATTTCAAGCTGAGCTAGGTACTTGGCCAAGTTTCTGCCCAGAGGCCTGGGGAGATGCAGCTAGATAGGGCTCAGGCAGGCCTGGGTGAAGGGGTGACCACCTCCTTAGGGGGAGAGACAGATGTCTAGGTTACTAATAGATCCCTGGTGACTCCAAGGCCCCCACCTGGCTCAGTGGGACTTTCAATAAATGCATTGTCTCTAAGGGTAGGTGTCAGCTGAGCTGTGGAAGCTATGGTTGCCAGGTGTTTGGACCACAGGAGAAAGGGCGCAAGGACGGGGCAGCAGCCAGCCGGAGATAGTTCCTGGGCCACCTGGCGTCAACCTTGGCCACCCACAAACCCACAACACAGCCAACCGCACCTGTGAGCCACAGAACAGGGGAGATTGCCGAGCCCCCAGTTTTGGGGGTGCACCCTGTGCCTGGCGCTATGCTAAGCACTTTATATGGAGTGTTAGTTAATCCTCACGGCAATTTTATAAAGTCATTATTAATATTACCCTCATTTTTCAGATGAGAAAAGTGAGGCTCAGATTGTTGACACACTCACTCAAGTCCAGCCGCAGAGCCAGGAAGTGGTGGAGCCAGGGTTCCTCATACGGTCTGAGGCTCTCTTCCAAGCCTTCCCTGCCTGTGGTCCGTGTGGGGCATCTGAGCAGCAGAGGGACCGCAGTGGGGCTTTGAAGAAGGACATCACTAGAGGGTAGGATAGCTGCAGCATCAGAGCGTGAGGGCCAGGCCCTTTGCTGGACGCCTAGGGCTGCCCGTGGTGGAGCAGTTCATCGTCTCCCTGGGGCCTTGATGTGGGCCTTAGAAGACAAGATAGAGATTCAAGCTTTCCATTTTCAGAGAGGAGAGAGAGAATGACAGAGAGAGGGAGAAAGAGAGAGAGAGAAAGGGGGGGGGGAGGACTGAGTTCTGACTGGAACCTGATCCTGGAGAAAGTGCCAGTCGTCCTGCAGGAACCCTGCAGGCCCAGTGGGAACCCCCCGCCCCCGGGGGAGCAGGGGCCAGAGCCGGCCCCCCACCAGCCCAGCCCCTGCCCTCTTTCTGCTCGCCTTCCCTGTCTGCCAGAAAGCCTCAGCCTTGTTGTTTCAACTGCTCCGAGCAGGTTTATAGCTATTGTTCTTGGAAGGCTTTCTGTGATCTTAGGACCCTTGAGAAAAGAACAAACAGCTAGAAAAACACTGGGTAGTTAAAAAATGTTTGTGATTTTTTGTGTGCTACATGGAACAAAAGCGCATTCAGGAGACTCAGCATTGTTCCAGGGAGCCGGGATGAAAAGGCCCCTTCAGGCCTCCTCGGAGTGTCCAGCTGATTGTTGTGGAATGTCCTGAGGGCCATCTCCCAGTGTCAGGCTCCTCCTCTGCGTGGGGTCTGGGGAGGAACACATCTACACTCGTGATTGCCTTTCATTCTTCCTCAGTTTCTATCCCTTTCATCTTGTTGGGAAAAGTAGCTCAATGTTATCACCCAGTCACAAGAGTTTCATTCTAGTTACTAGCTACCTGGTCTTTTATTGGATACCTTCAATGGCCTATCCCTCAGCAGGAATAATAAAGTCCTATTTGTAGAGCAATCCATAATGGATATAGTCAATCCCTTAGTAGATCTTTATTCCTGTTTAATTATATAGAGGCTATCTCCATTTTTATCAAAGGCAAAACAGAGGTTGAAGCAGGGAAGTGACCTGCCCAGTGTTGCTCAGCTAATGACGGACAGAGCCTCAATGAACTTAGGACTCGACAAAAAGAAAACAAAACCCATTTATCTCTCTCTCACACGTTTTTGCATTGATAAATAATGAATACTGTTCTTAGGACTCGACTAGGATTCCTCTCCATCAAGGACAGTTTTGAAAGCTTACCGACTCAGCCATTTTTTAAATTTTAAAAACATTTAGTATCCACTGTGGTCTTTGTCTTTGAAAGTTATTTCTAGGATTGGGGCATCAAAACTCTAGGCTCAGGTCTCTAATTCTAAAATAGTTCATTTCTCCCTTTTCAGCCCCCAGAATGTGCCCTAGGGTCTAGTGTCAGGTGCCCACAGCAAGCTGGTCAAGTGGGCCTGCCCAGGGCCCACACCACAGCCCGCGGCCCCTCAGCCAACGACTGTAAGGAAGCCAGGATGCTTATTGGCCTTCCCAAGGGCACGCAGCTGAATTGAGTCTCTCCACTCCTGCCATGTTCATGTCTGGTTCAATCTGTGCAGCCTTCCTGTGTAAGGCACGGCCAGACGAGCTCAGTGAAGCACACCTGGAGCTGAGCGAGGAAGCGGGCGGTCGTCATTTGTGTTGGAACACCAGCGGCGGGCTTCCTCACATCTCTCAGAGGACGGCTCTTGGGGAAATTGGGAGAGCCTTTCAAAGCCTTCCTCCCCATCCTGCTCCATCTCTCCTTCACATTTGTTCCCTTGGGGGGCACATGTGGGGCCTCTGCCTGTTTCCTATCAGAATCCCTGTGTTTTACTAGAGGACTAATAGTTTGACCTACCATCAGGAAATTCCTGAGATGTGTGCTCAGAACCCGTCCAAGGAACTGGGGATGTTTAGTCAAGATAAGAGAAGACCCATGGGGGCATTATCACTGTCATCATGTGGGAGAGGAAGTACACTGGTTCCTTGTGGCTCCAGGGGGTAGGACTTAGATCAGAGAATCAGAAACATTAATGGGGTGAAGTTCAGCACAATGTAAAAAAGAACTCACTAAGAAGTGTAGTTTTTAGAAAGTAGAATATGTTGTCCTGAGCAGAGGAAATTTTCTCTCCCTGGAAATGTACATTTCTCTGTTGAGGAACTGTGATGTAGGGTCCGGGGATGGCCACTCCAGCCTCGAATGGGGAATGAGATGACCATTTCTCTGTACACCTATTGACCTGTGATTGTATTCTCCATAGTATCCTTTAGAGACAGCTACCCATAGTGCTGAGCCAATCCAGAATGGGGCCCTGAGGAGACATCCCAAAGGATGAAGAGACCCAGGGAAAGAGGAGGCCCCTGACCTCCCTCCCCACCTGGAGCCCATGCTTCTGGTCTTAGCCTTAACTTCCCTTGGTGATGATGAAAGTGATGGTAGCAATAAGGGCCTGTCAGTGATTTGAAGAAGAGGTGAATCAGAGTGCAGCTTGGCTGTCATGACTGGTAGGTATTCCTTTTTTTAAAAAAAATTTTTTTAAGAGAGAGAGAGAGGCAGCCATGCAGGAAGGAAGTGACAGGGATGTGAATCATCAACTTATAGTTGTGGCTCCTTAGTTGTTCATTGATTGCTTCTCATACGTGCCTTGACTTGGGGGGCTTCAGCTGAGCCCGTGACCCCTTGCTCCAGCCAGTGATCTTGGGCTTCAAGCCAGTGACCTTTGGGCGGAAGCCAGTGACCATGGGGTCATGTCTATGATCTCACACTCAAGCTGGATAAGCTCGTGCTCAAGCCAGTGAGCTTGAGGTTTTGAACCTGGGTCCTCAGTGTCCCAGGTCAACGCTCTATCGATTGTGCCACCATCCGATCAGGTCTGATGGCTTCTTGAGAGAGGAGAGAATATGTAACATCTCACTGACAGATTCATCCTTGCAGGCAGTGGGGGGAGTTTGCTGAGAACAGCAAGGTGGCCGAGTGGCAGGCCTTCCCTCAGCAGCCTTGTGAGTTGGAAGCGTGGACTGAAGGAGAGCTGGAACTCCTCAAATTGTGAGCTTTTCAGTATTCATTATCAATGCAAAAACGTGTGAGAGAGAGATAAATGGGTTTTGTTTTCTTTTTGTTTAGTCCTGTCTGAGCTCCACACTAAATAACTCATTTTAATAACTTGGAATCTTTCCATACTTTATGCTTATAAAAATTTCACACGCAGAGCCATAAATACATACATATATATATACAAGATTTAAAAAAATAATTGTTTTACACAAAATAGGATCATATTAATCACATTTACTGCCTATTGCTCTTTTTGTTCACCCATACTTCTCAGAAATATCCTTCCAAGTCAACTGGTATACCTCTTGTTTCATTCATTTTATTCCATAGAAAGGAGGGTATAGATTTTATCCAGCCATTATTATATCAGTTGGCATTCACTTCATCTCTAGTTATTTTATTTATATATAAGTACCTTCATAAACACCCTTGTACGTGTGTGTTCTTATGAACTATGGCTTTATTTCCCAGGAATAGATTCCCTTGTGGAAAAGTACTGAACTGAAGGGGATAGTATTTTTATTTTTTATAGCTGTTTCCAGATTGTTTTCCAAAAAAACTACAGTTACCATTTTCATTAGTGGCTGGTGACAGTCCCATTCTGCCCACCCCACAGCATTGATTTTTATTTCCATGTTAGTGCTAGCTGGTCTGATGGCTAGACTGTCATATCACATGGCTACTTTGATTTTCATTTCTTTGACTCCTGTGGAGTCTGAGCATCTTTTCATGTGATTATCTGCCATTTGCATTGCTCTTCCATGAATTGCCTGTTCATATCCTTTGCCTGTTTTTCTCCTAGGATCCCTAGAGGAAGGGACCCACAAGCTCTGGGCAGCTGGCAGGTCAAGGGTGTGTTTCCATAACAGCCTTGACCCGACCTGGTGACAGTGGACTCTCAGTTGCCTTCCTTCCCTCTCTGCACTCTTCTCCCCTCCCCTCTCCTCCTCTTTTCTCCTTTTCCTTCCCTCTCCTCTTGACTCAGCTGTTAGATTTCATAGCAATGAAAAATTAAGTCATTTTTACCCCAGGGCCCCAGGGTAGGGGTGAGGCTGTAAGCAGGTGAGAGCTGACAGGCTGGTGTGGGGGTTAGTTGCTACTTTTCCCTTGGTTGCGCTGATTTGCTGATGTGAAGTCTGCGTCTGTGGAATAGGGAGCAGACACTGGACAGAGTGGCCCTCGGTAATGCATCTGAAAGTAGTTCAGCTCTTGACTGATGTTTATGAAGCTTAAAGTCTGACTACTCATGGTGTGGTCAGACCCCACCCAGACCTACTGGATCAGAACCTGCACTTTAATGAGCACCCCCCACCCCGACCCATGTGCACATTCAAGTTTGAGAAGCACTAGCTTTTAAAGCTTACTGATTAGAATGGTGAGGGAAAATATCTGATAGAACTGGCTCAGAGATTTTGCCTATAATTCTGAATATTTAGACGTCCTATCCATAGACCCAATATAGTATGGATAGGACAGCTCATGTTAGCACAAATTCTTGTCTCTTGATCTTGAGGTCTCTTAGTGCATGTCCCTTACAGGAATGCAGCACCCATCCCCCCTGGTGACAAGGATACCTCAGTTTAATAGAACTGAATATATCCCAATTCAGTTGGTCCTCCCTGTTCTGAGCTAACGGTCACATCAGGCCCACTCGAACCCGCTCCAGACATCCAGGCTCTGTTCATGGCAGGCACTTGGGGGTTCAGCTGCCTCGACTCTTTGTTCCCTCCAGTGCCCTGTGCTCCTAGCTCCTCGCTCCTCAGCATTCGCTCTGTCACCTGGTTTTAACCTGTCTCTTTTGAGCCTGGCCACAGCCTCCACTTCTCCAGTTTTCATGCTGAACTTCCTCATCAGACCTCACCCTCTGAGTAAACGGTACTGGTCACCTTCTAGGTAACCGAGCCCCGATCCCAGCATTGACCCGCCTGCCTCCGCTCAGATGTGCCCCCCGTGTCTTCTCCCCTCTGTCTCCACTCTAAGGTGAGGACACATAGGGCCTTCCTTCAAACTGCACAAGGGACTTACTAGTCCACGGAGTTCAGACAAGAAGCTGCCACCAGCACCCCGGTTTTTTGGCTCAGGCACAACATCTGGGTTCAGGGTGATCATGACTCCTTAACTGACACTGACAGCCAGAAGCTGCCCCCCCTCCCTCCATATCTCATGCACACTTGAATGACAGCACCTGACTCACATGCCGAGCTCCAGCTTGGGAGTCTGGGAAGCATAGTACCCCAGTTCCAATCTTACATAGGAAGAGGGTGAAAAGGTTTGTGGGGAACCAGCCACACATCGACCTCGGATAGGCAGGGTTCTGACAGGTGGAAATGGGAGGGGGTGTTCTGCACTCACACTCCAATATTCAGAGCCTGCTCAGCCAGAGGGAGTGCCTGCACCGGGGCCAGACCCCCGCTTTCTGTTCAGACGGGGCTCCAGCGGCTCTGCGGGCACAGCCCCCTCTGGGACAAGTCCTTCCTTCCCAACCGAAGAGGTCCCGCGGCTCCAGCAGGGAGACCACAGCGGTTCTTCACGTCTCTTTCCTCTAAGCACAAAAGATTCTGCTGCTTCCCACAGTGCTCCAAAAGCTTTCTACGGGGCGGGCACAAGTGGATTTGTAGTTGTGAGTATGGAAAATGATATAATAATTAATAAATAATAATACATGAATATACTTTTTGTGTACTCACAACTGTAAACCCACTTTTGCCCCTACCCAGTATTTTTATTTTTACTTAGTTTTACCTGATTCTGGAGTGACAGGCTAGATGGACATGCAGGAAATATGGCTGTACTCATCCGTGCCAACTTCAGCCTAGATGGTGTTTGTTTTGGGTCACTGGGATTCCATGTCCACTCCTGGCCTTTGTTATTAAATATGTGAAGGGATGTTCTCCCAACCGCATTGCTAGTGAGAACTTCCTCTTGCTCCTGATCTGATTGTACAACATGCATGCCCACGGGCTTTGGGGGGGAAATGTGTTTCAGGTGTGTAGGAAATGACTATGGTTTGGGTGTCAAGGGGCCCGTGGGAGGCTCTCTGTGGGGTGTGGTAGGCTGTTCAGGAGGCTGCGGTGACCTGGCTTCTGCGTGCTGACACGGCTGGGTGTGTAGTGCCGAGGAGGCAAGGGCTGGCTTGTAATCGGGAAAACGGCATTCGGAAGCTCTCCACGCCTCGGACAGGGCTCCTCTTCTGGGTGCCCCGGTCAAAGTCCTCTCTGCCTCCTGCTCAGGTCCCGGCATGGTGCTTCATGCAGAGGAGGTGCTCAAACGTTTTATTTGTTACGTGGAATAAAATGAAAAGAGATGAAAGGCGGGCAGGAATTGACTCCAGGCAGCAGCGACTCCCTGGGCCCTCAGTTTGGGGGAAAGCAAATCCAGGCAGCTTTGAGGGCTCCGCACAGTGAGAGGG
The DNA here is from genome assembly GCF_036850995.1 of Saccopteryx leptura. Lineage (NCBI taxonomy): Eukaryota > Metazoa > Chordata > Mammalia > Chiroptera > Emballonuridae > Saccopteryx > Saccopteryx leptura. The sequence continues at coordinate 58,251,879 of NC_089510.1, forward strand.
GTGGTGGCTGCTCCCTGGACTTTTCCTGGGGAGCATTCAGAGTGGGGCGTAGTTTTCACAGGATGACACGTCGTGTGGAGCGCCAGTACGGAGCAGGCTGCAGAGGTGTTCTCTCGCATGTCTTCCTCCTGCTTCCTAACTGAATCTTGGAATGCGTTCTGAATTCTAATCCCTGGCCCGGTGTCCAAAGCCTCTGTGACTGGCTCGGTGCGCGTCGGCCAGATTGGGTGCTCACGGTCCCCGGATGCTATGTATAGTGTTCACTTTCTTACTTTTGCTTGTGTTGCACTTGCTGCCTGGTGGGGAAGGGGCTTCTCTTCACACATCTCCCCCTGCAGAAACGCTGTCACAGCCAGCTCAGCCACGCCTCCTTCACACTCCGGGCCACCCCCTCTGCCTGTCAGTCTGTGGGTGTTGTGCAGGTCTCCCTCCCAGCCAGCCCTGTATTCCCAGAGTGGGTGTCAACACATGTTTGTGGACTGAATGATTAAGAAGTGAAGCAAAACACCTACAAAACAGAGGGGGAAACCCAGCCCAGTTTGAGAGAATCGATTCTGACAAAGGGCAGTAAGTAGCACGGTGTAAGGCTGGTGGTTGAGGCCAGGCAGGGTCACACTGGATTCAAGCAGACAGTAGGGGAACTGCGGAGCTGGAAAGTATAATGTCATTTCCATTTATTAGAGTCTCGCAATGGTGGGCAAGCAACAGTCAGGACAAGATTGCTTCTCACGGCAGCTGGTGAGCAAAGAGCAAAAACATCCCTTGTGGTAGCAGGCATGCTAACAGGAAAACGGCCCATTCATAGTGGCAGGCGAGTGATCTGTCAAACGGCCTCTTACAGTGGCGAGCAACCAATCCACACTGAGGGCAAGAACCCGTAACCTTACACAGGCTGTACACACATGGCTCTGCCATGTGCTCATGCACTAATCCCTTAGTCAGCAAACTGCGGCTCGCGAGCCACATGCGGCTCTTTGGCCCCTTGAGTGTGTCTCTTTCACAAAATACCACGTATCCACAAAAAGACTACTAGACCACTCTTATTTAATGTGGTACTAGAGGTTCTAGCCAGAGCAATCAGACAAGACAAAGAAATAAAAGGCATCCATATCGGAAAAGAAGAAGTAAAGGTATCACTTTTTGCAGATGATATGATCCTATACATCGAAAACCCCAAAGAATCCACAAAATACCACATGCGGGCGCTACCTCGATAAGGAATGCACCTACCTATATAGTTTAAGTTTAAAAAATTTGGCTCTCAAAAGAAATTTCAATCGTTGTACTGTTGATATTTGGCTCTGTTGACTAATGAATTTGCCGACCACTGCTCTGATCAAAGCGCAAGCAAGCAAGCCTAACACAGCTGTTTTCCCTACATATGGTTAAGCCCATGGCTGCTAGGTTCACACTACCTGGATTTGGTCCTGGCTGTGTGACCTTAGGCAAGCCATTTAACCTCTCTGTGCCTCAGTTTTCTCATCTGTTAAGTAAGGATAAGAATAGGGATAAGTAAGCCCTAGCTCACAGGGCTGTTGTAAGAATTGAACTATTTTAAGGTATATACAGAGGGTCCTCGGGTACAGCAGTCTTGACATATGATGTTTCGAGTTTACAACACTTACTCCCATAAAACTTAAAAATATTGAGATATGAGTGTTGTGGCTTATGCCATTGACATTGTACTTATGGACTACGTGGGTGAACTAGGTTGATTGTGCGTGGTGAAGGAATACACCGGGGCATATGAGTGAGGGAGGGAGTTGGCATCCTCCAGTACGCTTACCTACGCCATTGTGGACTGTTAAAAGCGCAAGTGTTCCGTTTGTGTTAGGCTAGGGTATATTTCAACTTACACCAAAATTTGGGTTATGTCACTGTCGTAGGAACAGAACTGTGTCATAACCCGGGGACCCCTGTAAGGTTCTTGGAACAGTGCCTGGGACATAATAAGTGTTCATCTATACTAGTTCCTCCTCCTTCCCCAAATAAACCTTTAGAACTTTCTTGCTTGTTAGAAGACAATTCCAGAAATTGGGGTTTTCTGAATTCACACTACATCTCTACCTTTTCTTTTCCTTTTTTTTCTTTTTTCCAAGTGAGAGGAGGGGAGATAGAGAGACAGACTCCCACTTATACCCCAACTGGGATCCATCTGGCAGCCCTCATCTGGGGCTGATGCTCTGCCCATCTGGGGCCTTGCTTGCAACTGAGCTGTTTTTAGCACCCTGAGGTATCCTCAGCTCCCAGGGCTGATACAGTCAAACCAATCTAGCCATGGCTGTGGGAAGGGGAGAGAGAGAGAGAAGAGGAGGGAGAAGGGTGGAGAAGCAGGTGGTCACTTCTCTTGTGTGCCCTGACTGGGAATCAAACCCAGGACTTCTACATACCATGCTGATGCTCTACCTCTGAACCAACTGGCCAGGGCCTCTCCACCTCTTTTTAAAACCCACACTTGTGGCCAAATCAGATGGAGATATTTTTTTCTGAAAAGCCTTCGTCCTTCCTTTGGAAGGGAGGAAGGGCAGGAAGTTTCACTGACCAAGGACCAGCTGTGGTCACGCTTTCTGCAAGGGCTACTCATCCAAAATGCTGTTTAATCTTCACATAGCCTCTAGATGTGCATGCATATTTTCACCTCACAGGAAGCTGAAACTGAAAGAGGACCAGCATGTGGCCAAGATGGCACAGCTACTCAGTGGCATGACTGCAGCTGAGATGCAGATCTGACTGTGAAATCCATGTTCTTATTTCTTATTTATTTATTTATTTATATTTTGTGACAGAGGCAGAGCGAGGGACGATAGGGACAGACAGACTGGAAGGGAGAGAGAGGAGAAGCATCAGTTCTTTGTTGCAGCTCCTTAGTTGTTTATTGATTGCTTTCTCATGTGCCTTGACCGAGGGGCTACAGTAGAGCGAGTGACCTCTTGCTCAAGCCAACGAGCTTAGGCTTCAAACCAGTGACTATGGGGTCATGTCTGTGATCCCACGCTCAAACTAGCGACCCCGCGCTCAAGTCGGATTAGCCCACGCTCAAGCTGGCCACCTTAGGGTTTTAAACCTGGGTCCTCTGCATACCAGCCTGACACTCTATCAACTGCGCCACCACCTGGTCAGATGAAACCTACGTTCCTCTGACTACTTCATTGGCCCCTCATCACCTGGGGCTGGGAGGTGAGTGTGTGGGTCTGCCTTGTCCTGTGCTCCTCAGCGGCCAGCAGTACAGGTGTCAGGAGAGTGCAGAGTGGGTTGTGTGGGCATATCTTCTGGGGCCTGGGAAGCCCACAGCAGTCAGTGCACCAGTGTTTACCAGGTGCCCGGTGTTTAGCTGTAAGAGGTCACGGAACCTGACCAGGATTCCCATAGCCTTTTGCCAAGGTGTCACTGAGGTAGCAGCAAGCCTTGTTTCAGGTTTCTAGTCTGTAGATTCTTGTTGGTTTTAAGAATAATTATAACCATCTTTTTCTCACTTCAGCTGATGTTGGTATACCAACTTTATTGATTGCTCTTAGCACCCACATCACTTGCACAGTATTTATGCAGCGACAGTAATGCCAAGTAAACTGTGGTAGAAATAAGTTCCTGAGGCATTTACAGCCCATCCTAAAGTGCATGTTGCATATATAGCATGCATGCTCTATTTAAAGCAAGCTTCCACCTTTGGGGTGACCAAATGATGTCTTATACTTACATATCCCACCCTCTAGGGAAGTCTGAAATATCAATAAGAACACCTTACCTCTATTTGAAATCTTTATGTTGAGTTTATATTAATGAAAATTCTGTTCTGTTGTAACAGGTAATGGAGCCCCAAGGCTCTCTGAAAACAGCATATATTGGAAGCCCATCTGTCAACCTTACCAGCCTGAAGGGGCAGAATTCTGTGGGATGATATATGACTCAAGAGTCACTACCAATGGGGGGGGGGCAGTGATGGCACGACAGTGTTCAAACTTGGTCGCTATCAGCATGTCCCTTACCTGTTGCTTATAGATGTTCACAATGACAGGTGCACCTGCTTCATAAGAAACATAGGATGCCACCCTACTCCTGCCCCTGGAGAACTGCCCCAGTCAGAGGGAGTTCTATACGTCAGTCCAGCCCAACCCCTCTCTTCTCTTCCTCTTTCCCCTCTGCCTGTCCCTCGTTTCCTCTCCCTTTCTCCTTCCCTCCCCAGCCCTCTTCACCTCCCCCCATTCACTGTTACAAGTTGAATTGTGCCCCTTCCCAGTTTCATATGTTGAAGTCCTAAGTGCCAGTGCCTTAGAGTGTGACCTTATTTGGAAATACGGTCATTACAGATATAATGAGTTAGAGTGAGATCATTAGGATGGGCCCTAATCCAAGATGACTGGTGTCCTTATAAAAGGGAGACTTTGGACACAGACACACTCACGCAGGGAGAACACCCTGTGAAGATGAAGGCGGAGACCCGGCTTGGCTTCTACAAGCTAAGGAGCGCCCAAGATTGCCTCCACCTCCACCTCCAACCCCACACTCCCTCTCTCCCTCCCGCCCTCCCTGTGGCTGGGGAGAACTAGGCCTGGTTATTAGCACCTTCTGCCCCCTGAGGTGGTCAGGGGAATAGAACTTCTTGGTCGTAATGAAGGTGGGTGCCGGGGTGTTGGCTTCTCATGCGGAAGCACCATGTATGTGTCCTCCTTTCTAGTCCTGCGCTCCCGTTCAAGGATGGAGATCAGTACAAGCAAAGAGAGAGGCTCTGGTGAAATGCGGGAAGTGTGAGCTCTGGGGCAGACAGCCGGACTGCTTTAAATTTCTGACTGTGCCATTTTCTAGTTACTTCTCTGAGACTCTGCAGCCTTATTGATATAATAGAAATAATAATAATTATACCTTTTGGGTTGTTGTGAGAACTAAAGGGAATACAAGTAAAACTCTGAGCAAAGTGCTTCATTCAGAAGAGGATAGCTGCCTTAATTATTATTATTAATAAACACTTTGTGGGAAATGACTTTAACAGGAGCACGTTGTGCACAATCTTTGGGTTTGCTTTTCTAGGCTGAAATACCCCGAGTTCTAGGTGTGTGTGTGTGTGTGTGTGTGTGTGAGAGAGAGAGAGAGAGAGAGAGAGAGAGAGAGAGAGAGAGAGAGATGGAGATTTAAGTTGTATGTAAGGGTTACTCTGTCTTTATGATTTATAGGGTTTTCCAGCTTTTTTACTTTGAATATATTTATTTTACAAACAAATTTTATTTTTTTAAAGGAGAAATATTTTACTAAGTCTCAAGTGAGTAAAACAAGAATTAGATTCAGCAGTTTCATAACCGTTGAAGGTTCTTGAGAAAGTTTTCACTTATTCCTAGTCTCAGAATTTCTTTTATCTTGCTCAAATTCCTTGGTTTTGTAAATGTGTAGTGGGTTGCATTTCTAGTTAATGTTTATGCCTGGTTGGTTTTAATAATGCAGTTATATTTAATAAACAATAACAAGAACAGATGGAAGAACAATGTAACATGGTTGGTGCAGCCCAGAACTGGGAAGTGGAGCCTAGGTGACTCAGGATGGCCCTGTAGCTCAGCTGGTCCAGGGCTGGACTCCCACACAGGAAGTAGAGTGAAGAGGGCTGCTAGGGCCAGACCAGCTGGCTGGGGAAGTTTTCACCTTGCCCTCAGATGCGAGGTGGTCCCATTTAGTGAGAGGGGAATGGTGTTAGAGCTGTGTCACCAGACGTGATTGTTTTGTTTGCTGTGCAGGGACCTCCCCAGCACTGGCAGGCAGTCAGCCATGGAAGGAGGGTCCTGCTGTGCCGGAAGCCATGGCTGGTGGGTGATTTCGCCATGTTCGGTTTCCACGCTCTTCATAGGCTGGGAGGTAGCCCTCTCCACCGTGCCTGCTGTCAGGACTAAACTCGATGACAGACTCAATCATCCCCTTGAAGTGGGAGACACTGGGAGGGCGTTAATGGCGGAGAGAAGACAGATGGCTGTTAATTTTGCCCCCTGGCACTTTGAGGTTGCTTTCTCTTTTTTGAAAGGAGTTTGGAGGCAGCTTTTAGTCCTGTTGAAGTGAAGCTGAAAATGGAAGGTGTTCCAGGCAAAACAAAACAAATGCTCTCTCTGCACAAGGCTGGGGGGGGGGGGTTGCCTCTGTGTGTTTGGGATTTATTTTTATTTTTTAATCTTGTTAGCAACAGAAAAAGACTCTGAGGAGCCTCTGATTCAATTACCATCCAGGGCAGTTTATCTGTTGTCTTTGGGATTCCTGACCAGATGTCCAGGCCTCCGAGTGTCTTCTCCTGCTCCTTTCCCGCTAGGATGGTTTGGAGAATTCAGGGGAGGCCTGGGGGGTAGACTAGGTGCTGACGGTCAGGTTCTCTTATCTCAGATGTGGGTTGTCCAGCCTATTGGTTTCTGAAGAGGTGGCAATGGGAACAGTGGTGAGAGAAAGGTAGAAAGAGGACTTGGCGCCTGTTGACTCCATTGGGTGGCCACCCTCAGAACCTCTCTGCTGCGAGCATCCCAGACCCTTCCTGTGCAGACCCACCCTCCTCTCTGCCTGTGTGAGTGCAATTTCATACCTCACCAGCAGGGGTCTCATCTGTCACATCCAGGGCTGCAGGCAGGTGGGAGAACTACCTCTGGGCTCCTCCCCACACAGCTTAGAATCATTGAACTCCGGAACGTGCCAGCCCAGTGAGATTTAGCACCATTTTGAGGCACAGAGAGGGGAAGTATTAATCCCTTGAGAGAGGGTGTATTTGGAGCCAGGCCAGAACCTTCTTGGGGTGGGATCGAGTGTAGAATAAAACACGAGCGTCTCCATCAGGAACACTAACAGAGATTTTATCATTTTCCTCAAAGTGGTAATAAAATCTTATTGATTGTTGAGGATCATTTTATTAATGATAACAAATTGGGCGCTTTGACATAAAGAGCCCACAATTAATTTAAAGCACTCCTTTTCTGTAGGAATCAACATCTATGGAGTTCAAAATCAATAAATACTAAACATTAGGGAAAAGCTTCCTGAAACCAATCAGAAATTCTCACACTTGTTAAAATGTAAACACTCTGGGAAAAGGTAAGACTTTAAGCTTACTAAGAAATAATGACAGTAGGTAAGAGAAGGTGGAAAAGCAGGAGGTATAACTTTAAATGCTGATGACAGTTGTCAGTGTCCCCAGGAAAGGAAAAATTAAGCCCGGTGCTGCTGAGAATACCTTGGTGTCCTCATACGTCACCAACAATGGTAGAATGCCTTCACTGCCCCTAGTATAGAGAGCTCTCACTGAGCCCTTGGCGCCCAGCAGGTGGTTGAAACAGAACTTTGAATCAGTGCTCTGTGGCCTGTGGGTGCTCACGGAGGCGTGCACGTGGCTGGAGCTTTGAAGGACGGCCTGCAGTTTCTGGAGGAGTCCTAGCTGCTCATCCCACAGAGCAGCCTTGCTGCCCAGATAATCAGGGCGGTTACAACAATTTAAGTGCCTGATTTCCTTTGACTGCCTTTTATAAAAACAATAAGTAAACCACTCTGAGCCATCAGCCTTTTAAAATTGTGTAGCTAAAGGATGATTTCTTGTTACTGTGTCATAATGTTCTGCCCCATCTAACATTTCTAACACAGATGCCTTTTTTTAGAGTAGAAATTTAAATAGAAGTCTGCTAAATCATTTTATGTGTGAGCCTCCCTACTGTGGACTTCACGTGGCATTTTGCTTTTAGGCTCAGATCAAATGCAATAGTATGGTATCTACATGTGTCTGAGCTTCCCAAACTTTGGTAAACACCCTGGAGACGCTTGTGTTGAGGAAGCCTTGGGGTTCTCTAAGTCACATGGTGATGTACTGTATCTTCCCAAAGAGTCGGTTTTACTCAAAGATGTAGTAGGGGGAAAATTGATATGTTAACACATGTAGGTATAGGATGGAGTAGAACATGAAAGTTTTACAAATCTTTTAGACGAGACACAAGTTTACATGCGGAGCACCAACCATGTCCCAGGTCTCCTGACCTCTGTCTTTGCCCTGAGGGAAGTTTTAGAAGCTGTGGTCTGTATTTTATGTGGTATCATCCTGTCATTCTTACAGTATTATTTTATCATGAACTAGAGGTATGAGACAGAGGTGAACGGTTATACCTATGAATATAAGAAAAGTAATACAAAGTAGCTACTAGTTCCCAACAGTCACTGCGGCCACATCACAAACACCCAGGGAACCTCTCAAAATACGGGTTCCTAGGCCTTCTCTCAGGGGGATTCTGATTTGTTTGATCCAGGGCGGGGCTTCCACCTCTGCCTTTTGGACATGCACCTCAATGGTTATGGCCTGTAGCTGGATTTGGGAACCGAAGACCAAGTTTATTCTGATTACAGATGGTGCAAAAGGATCTGCAAACTGGTATTCTACAGACCAGGTAGAAGAGTACGGGGTTTTTTTGTTTGTTTTTTTGTAGCATTTTTTTGTTAACGTGTATTATTGCCAACATTTGGATTCAGGATATTTAATAGCTTTCCTTTAACTCAGAAGTTTGGATCATAGCAAGGGCCTTCTCTCCGAGGCCCATGGCCTGAGTTGAGCACTGGAGTGCATTTCGAAGGCCCGTACTCTAGGTTCCCATGACCTGGGCGCCCCTGTGTTGCCCCTCAGCTCCACTCCGTCACACCACTGCCTGGCTCTGGGCACTGGAGGTGTGGACCCCTGCTCGGTGAACACGTGGTCATGCACAATGTGCCGCAGTCATAACCTGAACAGCTGAGTCACAGCATCCTTTTCCGGTGAGCAGCAGTGGCAGACGACTGCCCCCTCCCGCTGCCCCTTTCCTGCTCTCAAGGGAACCACTCAGCTCGCCCCCACCTGGGATGTGAATTCCAGGGCAGCGGTTCTCAACCTGTGGGTCGCGACCCCCGTCAAGAGAACCACTCAGCTCTGCCCCCACAACCCCGGCGGGGGTCGAACGACCAAAACACAGGGGTCACCTAAAGCCATCGGAAAATACATATTATTATTATAAAATATAAAAATGTATATTACAATACATTTTTAAATAAAATATGTATTTCCGATGGCTTTTGGCGACCCCTGTGTTTTGGTCGTTCGACCTCGGTGGCTTTAGGTGACCCCTGTATTTTGGTCGTTCGACCCCCGCCGGGGTCGCGACCCACAGGTTGAGAACCGCTGGTTTAGGGAGAAGGACTTCAGCCTAGGAGTGACTGGGACTCAGAAGCATCGCCTCTACTTAGTTCTTGTCTTCCAGTCACTTCCCATGCTTCTGTTTCGAGAGCCTTGTTCTTCTCTCCTGAACCAGCCTTCCCACACACACCCACACACACCCCACACACACCCCCCCACACACCCCACACACACACGCACACTCACACACGCACGCACAGATCCCTCACGGCCATCCCAATACAAAGGCTGACCCAGCATGCCCTCGGACCAGCCAGTGTCATGGGCATGTGCTCCTGCCCTTTGCTCTTCACCATCATTCCAGTTATAAACTCTAGGTCCATCTGTGTAATATATGCCACGGTGCCATTAGGAGACAGTTTTTGTTTCATTTTATTGTAAAATAACTGGCATACATCACTGTGTAAGTTTAAGGCAGACAGCAAAATCGTTTGATTTACATGTATTGTGAAATGGTTACCACAATAGGTCTGGTCAACATTCATCATCTCATATAGATACAGTAAAGAGAAAGAAGAAAGCCTCTCCTTGTGATGGGCAAGAGATCATTTTTCTAGAAAAATAAGTGTCGAATTCCAAAGAAGACTTAAAGTGGTGACCCGTCGGAGCATCATACTCCTGTGCCCTTGCCGGGGAGGTCGGGTGTGAGCATGCAGTTTGGCAGGTGCTGGGTGTGAGCATGCAGTCGGCAGGTGCTGGGTGTGAGCATGCAGTTCGGCAGGTGCTGGGTGTGAGCATGCAGTTTGGCAGGTGCTGGGTGTGAGCGTGCAGTTCGGCAGGCGCTGGGTGTGAGCGTGCAGTTTGGCAGGTGCTGGGTGTGAGCATGCAGTCGGCAGGTGCTGGGTGTGAGCATGCAGTTTGGCAGGTGCTGGGTGTGAGCGTGCAGTCGGCAGGTGCTGGGTGTGAGCGTGCAGTTCGGCAGGTGCTGGGTGTGAGCGTGCAGTTCGGCAGGTGCTGGGTGTGAGCGTGCAGTTCGGCAGGTGCTGGGTGTGAGCGTGCAGTCGGCAGGTGCTGGATGTGAGCGTGCAGTTCGGCAGGTGCTGGGTGTGAGCGTGCAGTCGGCAGGTGCTGGGTGTGAGCGTGCAGTTCGGCAGGTGCTGGGTGTGAGCGTGCAGTCCGGCAGGTGCTGGGTGTGAGCGTGCAGTTCGGCAGGTGCTGGGTGTGAGCGTGCAGTCGGCAGGTGCTGGGTGTGAGCGTGCAGTTCGGCAGGTGCTGGGTGTGAGCGTGCAGTTCGGCAGGTGCTGGGTGTGAGCGTGCAGTTCGGCAGGTGCTGGGTGTGAGCGTGCAGTTCGACAGGTGCTGGATGTGAGCGTGCAGTCGGCAGGTGCTGGCTGTGAGCGTGCAGTTCGGCAGGTGCTGGGTGTGAGCGTGCAGTTCGGCAGGTGCTGGGTGTGAGCGTGCAGTTCGGCAGGTGCTGGGTGTGAGCGTGCAGTTCGACAGGTGCTGGATGTGAGCGTGCAGTCGGCAGGTGCTGGATGTGAGCGTGCAGTTCGGCAGGTGCTGGGTGTGAGCGTGCAGTCCGGCAGGTGCTGGGTGTGAGCGTGCAGTCGGCAGGTGCTGGGTGTGAGCGTGCAGTCGGCAGGTGCTGGGTGTGAGCGTGCAGTCGGCAGGTGCTGGATGTGAGCGTGCAGTCGGCAGGTGCTGGGTGTGAGCATGCAGTCGGCAGGGCCTCAGGCACCGTCAGCTGCCGGCCCTGCTCAGCAGGCAGCAGTGTGGCCCCTGCTCCTGTTTTCTTCCGAGATAGAACAAGGGCAGGGGCTCTCTTTCATTCTGCGAGGTCAAAGGACACCATATGGTCGGTCACTTGACAGGATTGCATTGTCTCTCTCTCTCTCTTGTTTAGTTGCCCACGTCCTGAGTGACGTTTCTCTCGCCTAGACTCTTCCCCTTGATGGACTCCACAGGTCTCACCGAGCATGCCTCTTCTCTCACTTAGCTGAGTCTAGGTAAAGGCACAGCGATGGGAGTGTCGATTTTAAAAGCTTTTGAAAGGCAAAGAACATTTTCATTATTAAATTTAACCTCTCTTGCCTTGCCTGTATTGATTCTTCCTGGACCCTGAGCATGTTTGACTCAGGCCAGCAATTTTCAACCTTTTTCATCTCATGGCACACATAAACTAATCACTAAAAATCTGTGGCACACCAAAAATATAATTTTTGCCAATCAGATAAAAAAAAAGATGTAATTTTGATTCACTCACACCAGACAACTTCTCTTGTATTGGATATTGTCATTATTTAAATCTGACAATCTAAGGGAAAAGAGGTCAGTGCCCTAACTAAATAGTCAGGTATTACATGTTTTATTTATTTATTTATTTATTTTTGTGGGAGAGACAGAGTCAGAGAGAGGGACAGATAGGGATAGACATACAGGAAGGGAGAGAGATGAGAAACATCAATTCTTTGTTGCGGCACCTTACTTGTTCATTGATTGATTTCTCATATGTGCCTTGACCGGGGGCTACAGCAGAGCGAGTGACCCCTTGCTCGAGCCAGTGACCTTGGGCTCAAGCTGGTGAGCCTTGCTCAAACCAGATGAGCTCACACTCAAGCTGGCGACCTCGGAGTCTCGAACCTGGGTCCTCCACGTCCCAGTCTGACGCTCTATCCACCGCGCCACTGCCTGGTCAGGCAGGCATTGCATGTTTTAAAGATTCTTGTTGCACAGCAGGTGTAAATCCCTGGCTTAGGCCTACACTCCCCTGACAACTCCAGAAGTGGAGACTACAGGCTGCTGAGGTAGGACTGCGTTTCTGCATTCATTTCTTTCCTGCAACTAAAAACCACTGGATGGCTGGCACTGAGGCCCAGCCATGGGGCCCGGAATCCCAGGCTCTTGTCCTGAGTGTCTGCGCAGGCGCTCTAACCACGCCTTCCACCTGCTGCCCGCAGTGCTGCCAGTCACTCGCAGGAGCCTCAATCTTTTCCTTCCTTAGAGACGGGAAAAGTAGGTGGAATCAGAAAACATTATTCCGACCTCACTGTTAGAAAAGTGAACAATCAGGCTTGGTAGACATATTTTCTGACATGTCCCAATTTTATATATTTCATCTCGATAAAGGACCAAGTCTTCTCAATTTCATTCAGAAAACATTAATTAGGAATGCATAACCAACCACCGTGTTTTACCCAAATCGTGTAGAGTACAAAAGGAGTATCCATGGGGCTAATTAATGTTCAAAAATATGTATTTAAAGCAGATGGCAATTGTATACATTTTGAGAAAAACTACTAAGCATGTGTTTTTACCTGTGTCCCCCTGGCGATGCCCTGAGGGCTTAAGTACTAACCTGCCAGAGGGACTTCGTGTGTTTCCCGGATGTGACTTGAGCGGCTTTGGTAAAGGCAGCAGTGGGGGTGCAGTGTTTATTCTGTGCTGTACTTTAATTAAGTAGATTATGTTCAGTCTGGTGGTTCATGTCCAGGCTGTGGAAGGGCGGCACCGCATTGGCAAGTGGCCCAGCAGGCTCTGGAGGTAACGTGGTAGCTAGTGGTTGCAACCTCACTGACATATGCTGTGAGGGCTTTATGGCTGCCCCACTGAGGCTGGGTATGGGCTAAGTCCCTCCTCTCTGCCCAGTACTGGCCTAGGCAGCAGGGATGAAGATATAAAAAAGCATAGTCCTTGTCCTCCAGGGCCTCACAGCTTACTAGGACAGAGGCACACAGGATGATCATAAACATCACAACCACAGAAGTGTCCAGGAGGACGGAGCTTCCGAGGACGTGGCCTCTGAGCAGGGTGTTAACGAAGAGAAGTCTCTGGTGCACAGGAGGGAGAAGGACATTGCAGCCAAGGGGAGCAGCAGCACATGCAGGTGGCCTGTGCAGGGACTTCAGCTACTTCGATCTGGATGCAGCACAGGGGAGGCGCTGGAAAAAGGATGTGGTTGGACAGGGCCAGGGCCAGATCATGGGGTCTCATTTGCTCTGCTAAGAAGTTAGAGTGAACTTGACAGGCATGAGAGCATGGCGTCACCCTCCTGTCAGGGTAGAGGACCCTGTAGATACCTGCCTTTCGGGAGAGGGTCTGAACCTTGACCCTGTCCTATCTAAATCACTGTCTTGTTAGCTTGGCCGTCAAATGCTTCCCTGTCACTCACTTTCATTTTTTATTGGCCTTGTTTTTTGAGACAAAACCCCATGCTAGCTGCAGGCAGGAGATTCAGAGGTGAATAGGAAACCAGCCCTGTTCACCTGCCCAGCATAGGTCCACAGCTGATGGGGGAGGCGAGGGACGGACCAGGCTGGACCGCTCATTGCGGGGGTGATAGCCTGTGGTACGAAGCCCCGGGAACGAAGGTGGTGGGGAGATTCATTTCCGATACAACATCTTGGAAGGCTTCATGAGGAGTTGGAAATTCCAAATTCTTCCATTTTCCTGAAGAATTATTTATGGTACTTTATTGAGTGTCTGTCCCCCCTCACCCCCTTTCTTTGGTAGAACAAGTGCTCCCTCCTTTCCTTTTTAATGTGTTTTTAAGTTTGCTGTGTTTGGGAACTCCTCTTCTTTCCTTTCTTTCCTCTGCTTCTTCCTGCTCTCCATGGTGCATGGCCTCCTTTTCTGTTTTTGTGTTTTGTTTTTCAGTATAGACAAGCAGACTTTCTTTTCCTTCTCCCACTATGCCCAGCGAGAAACAGATCTCAAATATTACCAATTAGATAATAGAGAATTTTTTCTTAAGAATCTTTACAATGAACAAGAATTCAGATACATTTACTGCATTTAATTCCCCATCAGATGGTTATGTTTTTGCTAAATTGTGCAGGGAAAGGGCCTTGTGAACCAGTGGATTATAAGTAATAGATTTCTCTTTCAATGACTTGACTGCATTCAGACTGACAGTGCAGGCCCCAAGGGCCGTGCTGGGCTGGCGGGCGTTTCAGCGGCAAGTGCTAAATGTGTGTGTCTGTGGACTTGAGTCCTGGCTGGTGATGGGCGGCTGTCCCGCCCTTACCCCAGATGTGAGGCCGTACACCTGCACTGCGCTCTGCTTTGTACATGTGAAGCCGAACAGGTTTATTTCTTTATCTTTCACAGCTTTATTATTTTAATCTCTCAGAAAGAGGAGGAGAGGAGAAAATAGTCCTTCCACAGAAAGCATTTTGTCTGAGACAATGACCTCTGTCCCACATGTCCTCGGCTCCCTTGGAACATTCCATGTTAATTATACAGTATGCTGCTGCCATCCACAGCTTTGGAAAGCAGAGAAATTCCTCTGGCATCCACAGCTTTGGAAAACAGATAGATTGTGATTGCAGAGCAGTCTGTGCTTGAAGCCGTGAGCGAACAGGAAGAGCCACAGCCTTCCGGGGACTGGAGGCCTCAGGTGGCTTGGAGACTGTGAGTCTGAGGGCAGAGAGGCCCAGGAGGGACCCGTGAGCAGGTGACTGGGAATGCCGGCAGCGAGCCAGGCTTCGGTCCCTCTGATTCTATCTTGAGGCACAAAGGCTCCAATTCTCAGATCCCAAAGGGAAGAAGTGACTGACCCGGTACCTGAGCTCAGCAGCAGGAGGTGCCGGGCTTCACGGAGACCTTGCCAGTGCCTGCACCCACTGGCTTTCCTCCTCCATGCTTTCCTTGTGGAAAAATATATGGAACATAAAAATTGTCGGGCTGTTTCTAAGTGTATAGTCGCTGGCATTTATTCTATTCACAGTGTTGTGCAGCCATCACCACTATTTCCAAAATATTTCCATCACCCCAAACAGAAACTCTGTATCTAGGAGGCAGTAACTCTTACTCCCCCTTCCTCAGCCCCAGCGCCCTCTAGTCTACTTTCTGTCCCTGTGAGTGTGCCTGTTCCAGACAGGTCGTGTCAGTGGGCTCATCCAGGCTTTGTCTCTGCCGCTCTGGGATGCTGTCAGTCCCTCCTCCTTGCTCATCACTGAAGTTGAACTCTCTGGGGGCCTTTCTCGTTGTCCCTCAATCGGCCTGATCTTTCTTTGGCTGGGGGTTTGGATTGAAGTGCCCTACTGCCCAACCGGCCTGCTCTGTACAAGGCTGGCTGTGTAGGGGTGTGGCCTCCAGCCACACTCCCCTGCTGAGCCAGGAACGGCTGGAGGAAGCGGCAGGGCTGCGTGGCGGAGTAGGTGCTCAGGGATGTCTGTCTGAGGGGACTAGTCACAGGTGCTCACTGTGCACTGAGGCGTGGGCGGGGAGGTACCCTAAGAGGGGCATGGGGTCCAGCCTGCCTGTGTTCGAACCCAGGCTTCCCCACTTACTAGCTAAGTGGCTTTGGCTAAATTTCTTAACCCCTCTAAGCCTCAGGTACCTTACAAGCTGGTGAAGAGTAAATTAGTTCAAGTGTGTAAAGCATATAGAACAATGTTTACATGTGCTGCTTTATAAGTGTGTGCCACTATTATTGCCATTGTAACCAATGTCACAAACTTGTGAGGATGAAATAAGATAATTTATGGCATGGAAAAAGCACACAGTAAATGTCAGCTCTCAGTGTGTGTGTGTGTGTGTGTGTGTGTGTGTGTGTGTGTGTGTGTGTGTAAAACGATGGGTGTATTTTTTTTTTTTTCATTTTTCTGAAGCTGGAAACAGGGAGAGACAGTCAGACAGACTCCCGCATGCGCCCAACCGGGATCCACCCGGCACGCCCACCAGGGGCAACGCTCTGCCCATCCTGGGCGTCGCCATATTGTGACCAGAGCCACTCTAGCGCCTGAGGCAGAGGCCACAGAGCCATCCCCAGCGCCCGGGCCATCTTTGCTCCAATGGAGCCTTGGCTGCGGGAGGGGAAGAGAGAGACAGAGAGGAAAGCGCGGCAGAGGGGTGGAGAAGCAAATGGGCGCTTCTCCTGTGTGCCCTGGCCGGGAATCGAACCCGGGTCCTCCGCACGCTAGGCCGACGCTCTACCGCTGAGCCAACCGGCCAGGGCCAATGGGTGTATTTTTACCTCAAAACCAGCTCAGCACTAAGAGCAGTTCCAGAGACTGTCCCCACCTTGGTCACCACCTTTCTAATGTAGGGGACTGCACCACTCCAGGGACAGAGAAAAACTAACCTGCCTGCACTTGTTATTTTGAAGACAAGAACAGAGACATAGGAAACCCCAAAAGATGGATGCCAAGGGAAGGTCTTCTCAGGGATCTAGTTGAGGTAAAGATGGGCGCAGCCTGTATGAGGAGCTGTCCCGAGTTCACAGCACAGTCTTAGCATTTTCACCTTCTTTTCTTATAAATATAGAAACAAATCATGTGAATTTTAATTCTTTTTTTTTTAATTAAGTGAGAAGAGGTGAGGCAGAGAAACAGACTCCTGTATGTGCCCTGACTGGGATCCACCCGGCAAGCCCCCTCTGAGGCAGCAATGCTCTGCCCATCTGGGACCATTGCTCCGTTGCTTGGCAACTGAGCTATTTTTAGCTCCTGAGGCAAAGGCCAGGAAACCATCGTCAGTGCCCAGGGCCAACTCATTTGAACCAATTGGAACATGGCTGCAGGAGGGGGAGAGAGAGAGAGAGAGAACGAAGGGGGAGAGGTGGAGGAGTAGAGAAGCAGATGGTCACTTCTGTGTGCCCTGACTGGAAATTGAACCCAGGACGTACACACACAGGGCTGATGTTCTACCACTGAGCCAACTGGCCAGGGCCTGAATTCTTTCTAACCTCAGGCAAGAAGATCCTCACATTCCTTCTCCATTCGCAAGACTGAGGGGCTTTGCTGTTTATGTAGTTTCAGTCAAGATTCTCTTTTTTTTTAAAGCCACAGAAGAAAAGTTATCCTCTGTGAAGACCAAGCTTTACAAAATTTGTCTCTGCTCTGATTTTAATTGCTAGTTAAAAGAAACCTCAACCTTGCTTGTTAAATAGCATTGTGAATGTTACGAGGGCATGGAGAAGGGCTGGGGCTGGAGAAGCAATGACTTCCTTGAAAATTTGTACCTCTTTCTGAAGAAAGAAGGACTCAGACTAGCTGTGAAGTTGAACTATAGTTTCCCGAAGGCAGAGGAAATGTGTGTACGTGTGTGCGCGCGCGCGCGTCAGGAGATACTGTGGGAACAGAGCATGTTTCTGGGGATCATGTTTCTCCCACTCAGAGCCCTCTGAGCTCCGTGTCAGCACCACCATCACTGACGGAGCTCCTTCTCCTGCGGCATGTGTCCCTCCACTCTGGAGGGGGACTGAGACCACGCCAGAGGGACCCCCAGTCTTTCCTAGATGCTCCCAGGCTCAGCAGAGATGCCTGCAAGTATATTGAAACAGCACAGTTTTCTGATTAAGATAAAAAGGGTTTGCTTTTGTCTGTGTGTGAGGGTGAGGAAGGCTGGAGTGCAGACTGGCTGTCAATAAATGGTTGCCAAAGATGGATTGGCCATCAGTCTAATTGCTCCTCTGGCTTTTGCTTTAGATTCGAGAAGCAACACTGCTATATATCATGTATCGAGCTGGGCTCTCTGAGCCCTAGCCTCTCTCCTGAAACAAGCAGGACCCTTTCTGAAGCTGCTTGAGTACCTACAGGCCAAGGAAAGGGACAGAAAAGAAGGGATTTTCATAAGAGGTCCTTTCTAGACTGGTTAATGCAGCACTGAAAGCACCCGGATTTCTTCCATTGAGCTGCGGCCCTTCGGTGAGAATCAGACGCACTAAGTGGGAGGCACAGTTCCCTTCAGTGAAAGATGCCCTGACCAACAGGAGGCAGCAGAGCTGGGGGCCTCACCCAGGGCTCCCCAGGCCGCCTGCTACTTGTACGCCCTTGCTCTACTGGGGCCCCTTCCATATGGTAGCAGGTGTCCTTGCTCATGCACAAGCACCCAAGTAACAGAGTGACTGGAGGAATTGCCCGTCAGCGTGGTCTGATCCACCCCTTTCTTTAGCAACAAATGCATACGCACTCCGAACTAGCTGGAGTCCCTTGGTGTGAAAGACAGGCCTTCAGGCGCCCCCCACCCCTGGCCCAGCATATGGGGCACAGGTTATGTGCTAGACCCAGGACTGAACAGCAGAAAGAAGAAAGGAAGACACTCATCCTCCATCACCTGCTGCACACCGTGTTCTGTTACCTCATTTAATTCTCTTGCAAAGCCTCTCTTTTGTGGGATCACATTCCCTGCTATTACAGGGAGAAAGCTGCTGCAACAGAGAGAAAAGGTGCATGTGTGCACCTGCTGCTTCAGGGACTGCCCAGCACTGCCTTGCCTCGTGTCATCCTCACGGCGGTCCTCTGAGGGGCGATGGCTGTTCGGAGGAGCTGGCGCCAGGATGCAGCCTGACTGACGCAGGGTCCTCCCTCTTCCCTGACCGTCCTGGTGCCTAACGTGTGGCCTGTGGACCACAGCATCACATCACCGGAGGGCTCGTCAGAAACGCAGAATCCCTCCCTTCCCACCTGCGAGTCCCAGCCTGCACTTTAGCCAGATCTCAGACACAGCTTTTGTGTGCACGATCAAGTTGGAGAAGCACAGCTGTTATACGAGAGAAGCCTGCGAGGGGAAGTGGAGAAAGCAGGGTTAGCTGTGGAGACCGTCCTGGACATGGGCTTGGGCGGAGCCGCACACGAGTGCAGTGTCTGGTCTGTGCGGGGAGGGGCCGCTGACGGGGCAGCGTCATGGCCCCTGCCACATGGAGGAGCAGGCGGTGTGGAGATGGCATGGATGGACACTTGCAGTGTCCCCACACATCCAGAGATAAGGCTGCCTGGAGGGGTGGTCAGCTGGAGCTTTCTCAGACATTTGTACCTAGGATGCCCTTATGAGGAGGAGGGGAGGGTCTTAAGCTTGAAGGGCTTAGTTTGGTAAAAGTTTTCCAAGATCACACAGGGAGTCTGGCTCTGAGCAAGGTATGGGGCTGAGTCAGCCAGTCACACTGTGTCAGCAACCCTGTGCGTTTGTGCCTGGACAGAACGAGCCACAAGGAGGCCTGGTTGGGCCACTCTGGGTCTGTGCATGTGGGCAGATCTTGGGCAAGGAGCCAGGTGGCTCTGAGAAGACGGGTGACAGCGGAGTGAAGAGGACACTGGCGTCGGCCTCGGCGTGGATGCGGTGTCAGCCGGGTGCAGGTTCCCACTCTGCTGGGTTGGTTGGTTTCTCTTCTCTTTTGCCTCCTTCCCAAGGTGTGTCCACAGCCGAGGTTTCTTCTCACTTTTCCTCAGGCTGAGACTTAATTGGAAACTGTGACCTGCCTAGTAAGAAAACTCTTGGGTTCCATATTGGGCAGAGAGCAGAGCCTCTCTGACCCCCACCCCCTTGGGGGCACCAGGATCTGAGAGATGAGCAGCTCCACGGGGTGTGGGTAGGTGAGGATCAGCGCTTAATTAGGTTGGCTGTGGTCCAGGTCCCGGCACTTCCTCAGTCAGCAGCTGGGCGGCTGAACTGCTGTGGGAGAGAGTCAGGGAGGGGCAGCCAGGACTGGGGAGGAGAGGCCGCCCCCCCCTCCCCGTGAACAGCCACCGCAGAGTCCGGGAGAGCGGTGGCGCGGCTAGGTGCTGGCAGAGCGGCTGTCCTTCCGGAGGACCCTGCTCACTCTCCTCAGCTAGTGGCTCAGACTGGCATCTAGTTTTAATGTCAGCTTTTACCTTTTTTTAAAAAGATTGCAGTCTCTGCATTCACCCAGATCCTAGTTGGCAGTGTTGGTCAAGCCCAGGCCCCGAGGGTGGGAGGCCCAGGCCCTGCAAGGTGGGCGGGCGTTCCTCTCCCGCAGCCTGTCAGCTCCAGGCAGCCCCCGCAGGCTGTGTGGCCACCTGAAAGAGCGCTCCATGGGTGGGGGGACTTCTGCTGCTTTCGCCTTTCCAGGGAGCTCCCCAGGCACGGCAGAAAGTCTGGTGAACTGTCTGGAGGACATGGAGACTAGACTAAAGTGGAACAGATCCAAGGAGGGACTAAAGGACACATTTCCAGCTTGAAGGAAGGCCACCCCCCTAGGGAATTGGCGTGACATGGCCGGGAGGCAGGGGAAGAGCTCTGGGGCACCTGCCTGGGTGAGGGGAGGGTGGCTGTCACCTGAAGGGGCAGGGGAGGGCGGGTTTGCTCTGAGTCATCTGGAAAGAAGGCGGCGTGTGGATGGGCCGCACAGGCCAGCATCCCTCAGCTGTCCCCTTTCCCATCTTCCCAGCCTGGTCCTGGGTGTGGAGAGAGGACCGCAGAGCCACAGCACGTCTGAGCTGGGAAGGGTGAGCACGGGTGTTGTAGAGGCTGGAGGATGAGTCCCTGGTGGGTGAGTGACCTGGCTGGTGTCACTGTGCAAGTCAGTGATAATGATTAAAATAGCTGTCACCATCTATGCTGTGTCTAGAGTACTCACGGTAGAAACCCCAGTGGGAGCTCCTTATCCTCCTCCATCCCTGATATCCGTCAGTCCTCACAGCCCCATCCGTACTGCGGAGGACCCCCCGGATCCTCACTTCCTTGTCCTCAGTCCTCACAGCCCCATCCGTACTGCGGAGGACCCCCCGGATCCTGCACTTCCCCATCCTCAGCCCTCACAGCCCCATCCGTACTGCGGAGGACCCCCCGGATCCTCACTTCCCTGTCCTCAGTCCTCACAGCCCCATCCGTACTGCGGAGGACCCCCCGGATCCTCACTTCCCCATCCTCAGCCCCCTCCTGCCCCCCGGTCACTGCAGCAGCTCCCACCTGTCTAGCTCCCAGCCCGTGCCTGCGGAGGACCCCCCGGATCCTCACTTCCCCATCCTCAGCCCCCTCCTGCTCCCCGGTCACTGCAGCAGCTCCCACCTGTCTAGCTCCCAGCCCCGCTTCCTCACGCCTTCCTCCCGTAGCCAGTGACCTTCCTCACACAGGAGCTGCCTTGCTTTAACCCCTTCGTTACTCTCAGGAAGGTCCACCTCCCTGCCCTTCCTCACAGGACCCTCCTGGTCTGGCCCTGCCCACTGTGCATCTCATCTTCAGCAGTGCCAGGGCTCTCATTGCCGCCTCCACTCCTCAGCTGCCTGACTCTGCACATCGGGCTTAGGTACCACTCTCTCCAGGAATCCTCCCTTGAAGCTCCCAAGTCTGGTGGAGGAGCCTCTTTTGAGCTCCCCACTGTTGCACCAGCCCACCTCGTATCATCACCCTGAGGAGTCATGCTTGCGTGTTGTGTGGTCTGTGTGCCCCACCCCCTTCCTGACGCTAAGCTCCTTGAGGGTGGGAAGCACAATTGTCTTTCTTATTTAGTGTTGTCTCCCAGGGCCTAGAACGGTATCTGGCATAGTAGGTTTTCAGTAACTACTTTCTGAGTGACAGGTTGTGCCAGGCTCTTTGCTGGCACTTGACATACAGTGTCTTATTTAAGCCTCATAAGAGCCCTAAAAAAAGACCTCATTCTTTCAGTTTTACAGATGACCACACTCAGAGAGTTAAGTCACTGGCCGTAGGCCCCACCTCTAGGAGGGACAGTCCTGAGACGGGAGCCCCGCCTGACTCCTCAGCCCCTGCTCTTACCCGCTGTGCTTGTTAACTGGAATTGTGGTCTGCAATCTCTGCTGAGCCCCTGGGCATGCTTAGAGGCTAAGAGGGAGCCTCGGTTCCAGCCACTGAGGCTCGGGGGAGCCGCTGGAATTCCAGGTCACCTCTGAGGAGCTGCTTATTTTCTGAACCAGACTGTTCTAATAAAGCCCTGGTAATGTTGCTCCTCGATCCAGCCTAGCATGATTGTGATCTGAGCTGGCCTGTCAGGAGGATAATTTGCTTGGTGAATTTTACTTGTTTTTTTTATTTCCTTCTTCTTCTTAAAATTAAAGAAAAAGAAAGAAAGCAAAGACAGTACAATGGATTGCCAAGCTGTGAGGCTTCGGGGCGTGCAATGCAGCCAGCTGTGGGGAGACACCAGGCAGGCTGGGGACCAGCTGGATGTTTGGGTGGGCCGGAGGCCAGGCACATCTTGCTCAGGTGTTTTATTTATGTAAATGACCTCTAACACAGCTGCCCCTGTGCATTGGCCCTGGGCAGTGAGGAAAGGATTAAAAAGTCAAGAAGGTCTTTCTGCTTCTTGGGGCATCATGGGATTTTAGGGGGCCTGTGTGTGGCACTGGACACAGAGGTGAATGAGGCGACGGAGGAGGTTAGCCCCCACAGCTGTCCAGGTGCCTCTGTCCTGTGTTGCACACCAGCTGAGTGCTCACGGTGGTTGTGTCATAGCCACAGCTGAAGGCTGAGACCCTCAGAGGCCTGGTACCCCGACCCAGACGCCACCGGACAGTCAGAATGAGCCCGAGGAGCTCAGTGGTCTCGGACATGCATCCTGGACTCACCCAGTGTTTCACTATACACAGGTGGTGGCCCACAAAAACACTTACAAGAAATGCTGGGCCTTGGTTGATACATGGAAATAGCATTTGAAACAAAAGCAAGTAAAAAAGAAATCTACATTGTACTCACACACTGGTGCTAATTTAACGAGAGATCAATTGGTGATCAATCCAGTCATAGAACGGCAGGCTTTCAGAACAGAAAGGATTCTAGGGCTGATTAATCCATTTAACCCAGCGGTTCTCAACCTGTGGGTCGCGACCCCAGCGGGGGTCGAACGACCAAAACACAGGGATCGCCTAAAACCATCGGAAATACATATTTTATTTAGGCGACCCCTGTGTTTTGGTCGTTCGACCTCCGCCAGGGTCGCGACCCACAGGTTGAGAACCGCTGATTTAACCAATGGAGGAACTGAGGCCCTGGGAGGTGGACTTGTCCAAGCTCACCTTGACGGTGCATGCAGAGCCAGCTGAGCTGGGTCAGGGCCCCTGCCTTCCGGAGACAAGGTGGGAAGCGTGTGTGTTTGCCATGGAGAATCCACACTGCTTTTCACCGAGCGTGACGTGTGACCGTGGTTTCCATCATGGCCTCCAATTGTATTGGGCATTTTACCCACATTATTTCATGACATCCTCTCAACAGCCCTGTTTCCATACAGGAAGCCGGAAGCACAGAGAGCTTTAGTACCTTTTCCAGGGTGGTAAGCAGAGGTCCAGCATTTGAACCCGGACTGTCTGCCCCCACTTCTGTTTTTCATGGCAGTGGAAAACTAATATTCCCCTGCTCCCCAGCCCTGCCTCCCCATGCGTCCCAGACTGACTGCTGATCCCTGCGCTGAAAGGTAGCAGAGCTGGGCTCTCCCTCCTGGCCTCTTAGATGTGCTGCTTCAAGGAGCATTTGCCTTGAAGTGCCCTCCACCCCAGACAGTGCAAAGTGAGAAGGTGCAGCAAACATTAGCATAAAATTCATATAAAATTTGCAAGTGGCATGACCTGTGGTGGCACAGTGGATAAAGCGCCGACCTGGAACGCTGAGGTCACTGGTTCAAAACCCTGGGCTTGCCTGGTCAAGGCACATATGGGAGTTGATGCTCCCTGCTCCTCCCCCTTGCTCTCTGTCTCTCTCTCTTGCTCTCCTCTCTTTCTAACAATAAACAAATAAAAATCTAAAAAAAAAAAAATTAAAAATAAATTTGCAAGTGGTCATGCTCCCTATTTTATGGCCATTTTCAGAATAAAATGATATTATTGCTACTCTTATGGTTTTTCATCTCTTTATACTTTTTTCTTCAGATTACTTTCTTTGAGCCAGCAGCATCAGCACTTCCTAGGAGCTTGTCAGAAATGCAGCATCTGAATAAGAAGCTGCTTTTTAACAAGGTCCCAGGTGAGTTCCTTGCACCTGAGGTCTGAGAAGTGCAGCTGCTCATGTCAGGCTCCCGGGAGGCCGGCCTGTGTCTGACCAGCTGCTGTCCTCCCACAGTGCCTTGCTGTGTGCCTAGCAAGTGGAAGAGCCTCAGTATTGTGTCAGTTTGGCAATCACTGCTTTTTACCTTTGACTGAGACTTATGCCACAAATGTATAGGACAGTAAGCAGTGCAGCCAAGGGTAAGGTTAGCTTAAATGGAATGTGAGGGTGGCGATTTTTTTCTGGGCTTGAGAAGTAACATGGGTTGCCTTCCTGCCTGGGTCAGCCACGCCCAGATACTCTCTCCAAGGTTCTGCTCCTGGCTTGGAACACTCCTTTCCGTGAGGGTGAAGAGCACTGGGCTGAGTTGACTGAACTTTATTCTGGACACAAGGTTAAATTCCACACATACCCCTCCCCTTGTGCACATACCTGTGTTCTGCTCACTGTCCCGGAAAGCACCCCAGCCTGTGTCCTGGGCACTTCTCTCCTGTGGGCCCTGAAGGGGCTCTTGGGGGGCAGTGAGCCAGTTCTGAAGGTGACTCTGTCTGACTTTGTCTTCAACCTGATGAAATTCTGTCCCTCAGCCTTGATTTAGGGAAAGGGCAGGCTGGTAAAGCTGGGCTGATGCATGTGGGTCCTCACCAGCCCACCTGCTGGCGAAAGGCCCTGTGGTCTCTTGGTTGGGTCTGGGTCTCCCACTGGATTTGAGCTGCTCCCTAGTAGTGATGCACAAGCCCCTGTACTTGGGAGCCAGGCCTCTTCCAGGGCTGACGCTCAGGAGGGCATGATCCAGAGGGCTGTGGCCACCCCTGGAACAGGTGACCATCTGGGCCTCTTCGTTGCTAACCTTTGTCACACTGACATCTCGTCACAGATGTGTATTCCTGGGCCAGTGGGGCCGTTTGCCTTTCTGTCCTTACCTTGAGTGAAACCTGGTTCCCTCCATCTCACAGGGCCCGGAGCACATTCTGCCCTGCCTTTCTGAACTATTGACCCAACACCTTCACTCAACATTTCTCTCTTTTAGATTTCTGTCATCTGATTTGACAGTCTCTTATTCCTTCGTTCATTCATTCTTTAACTTATTCATTCATTTGTCCATTTGAAACTTACCAGAGGCAGAGAGATGAATGCGACGCATTCCTGTTATCAGTCCCCGGGTTCCTGATTCGCCTCATGCCCTCAGTACGCAGGCAGATCCTTTTACTTGTCTTCTGTTGATTCCTTAGTGCATTTCCCAGGGGCCCTTTACACTGTTTCTCTTTTTCAAGCGTATGTATACCCCGACCCCTCTATCTCCATGGATGAGTTTGCCTTTTACCTTCCCAAGATTTAGAGTTCACCCAAACCAAGCTTTTCAGTATTCCTTGCTCCCACTGACACTACTCTGTCCTGTGGTCCTGGATGTGTCCCAGGACTTCCCACTTCTTGGCAGTGTCTTCTCCCTGGCTCCTGGAACCTTGTTTTACGTCTCGCTACCACACTTTCCTTATCTATGCCCTGGAGATAACAGTAGTTCCCTCATTTGTGACAGACCTTAAATGAGTTAAGACATTAGGGCCGGGGGCATAGTGAGTCCTCACTACATGTTAGCCATTATCGTAACTCTAATTCCTCACATTTTCCACACTACAGTTTACCCTACATTTCTTTTCTTTTCACTCTGTCCTCTCTCACACACAGCTCTTTCCCTGGGCATATAGAGGTGCTTAGCAGTCCCTCTGCCCATCTGGGCTGTGAGGTGCCATCTGCCTTCCTTGTCTCTGTCCCCTCCTTTGCATGGTGTCCCTAATGCTAAGTGCCTGGCCTCTTTGTCTCCATCACTTACTTTCTCAAAGGTCTCGGTTGCTTCCTGTAGCATTTCCAAGTTCTCAACCTTTGAAGTTTTCACCACTGTTCTGTTCTCCCAGATGGTGGGGTGCAGGGGAAGTGGGGTGGATGGGAAAGGAGCCAGGAGAACACAGGACACACTGATGACCTAGACTAGCAAGAGGCTGAGAGTGGGGGGAAGGGCAGGGCGTTGTGGTCAGAGGGGCTCTATCTCCGTTCCCTGTCTCCGGGATGGAGTGCCTTCTGGTAGTAAGGTTCACAGAGGGAGAACTGAGTGGGTAGCTCAGGTGGGATTTAAAGAACCATGGGGCCAATTGTGAGGCCCTCATCATGGTCACTGAAATTATTGAGGGTGCCTGTAGGGATGGGACAGAGAGAGAGTATGGGTGGTAGACAGAGGTGACACAGCAGAATGATGGTGACGCTGTGGTGGATGGTGGGGGACAGCTCTAGAAGTGTGTGTAAGGGGGGGAGACAGTGCATCCCTGGGGGCGGGGAGTGGTGACAGGAGTAGTCTCCACCTGGTGAAGGGATGGGCGAAGGTGCTCAGAACGTCTGGATTGTCATTCCGTCCAGGGAAGTGTTCTAATGAGAGGCAGGGGTGGGCAGTTGGTATCAATACGAGGGTTTGTAGGGCAACATCTGGGGGGAGAAGGCCTGGAGGTCCACTGGACTGGACAGGGAGAGGGACAGAGAGACCCCTGGGGGCACTCTGACTGGTGCCTGGCTCACAGGACGGGGGACCAGAGGGACAGAGAGACCCCTGGGGGCACTCTGACTGGTGCCTGGCTCACAGGACTGGACAGGGAGAGGGACAGAGAGACCGCTGGGGGCACACAGGACTGGGGGACCAGAGGTTGGAGTGGACGCAGTGGGCCTGCAGGTCCAGCTGGAGGTGTGTGTGACTCCTCAGGGTTTCCACAACAGATAGAAGGCCCACAGCTTGAGTCTGTACTGGCTACTCAGGTGGTCACTGTGGGGGACAGGTGGCTGGGCTACTCTAAACTTCTACATATTTCCTGGCTTCTTTTCTAATATCCCGTAAAGGTCGGAATGCTCCAGAATTCTGTTGTACCTGCTCTGCTCCATGCTTGTGACCTGTGTCCTCTACTTTGCTATTGTCGCTGACACCTGTTCAAGACTGAGCGGGTCATTCCTCTTTTCTTCCTCCCCGTCTTGCCATGGCCGCTTGTGGCCCCACCCCCTCTGCCTGGGGGAACCCTCCAGTGCTTCTTCCTCCGTCATCCCTGTCCTGGTTTTCCCAGCTCCTCCCCAGGAGGCCCTGTTCAGACACACAGTGCTCCTGAGCTTGTGGTAGGATTGAGTGACAGTGAATTCCCCAGCCCCGCCCAGCAGTGTACACAGCCCCAGGCAGAGGGGCGGGAGGAAGCCCAGGTGGCTGAGGTGTCTAAGCAGTCTGGGCTTGGGGAACAGCAGGCTAGGTGACACACCTGCTCCCTGGGTGTGAGAAGAGGATTTGACGCTTTAGCGAAGGGCACCACACCCCCTCCTGAGGGCATGGGGGTGCAGCATGTGGATTCTGGCTGTGCCGAGCATGGGGGGCCTCAGGCTGAAACCTGTACCAGGTGTCACGGAGAGGCATTGGCCACAGCTTGCACAGCTTTGGGAATCGGACAAACTATGTAGGTCACCTTTACTGTCCTAGACTCTGAAGCAGGAAACCATGTCGAAACAGAAACCTCCACACAGCTGGTTGGACAAGGGCTGGTCTCTGAGGTGCTGCCACACCTTGAGAGGAGTCGGGAGGGAGGGGCGTGTGACCTGCTGTGGCTGAGCACCCGTGGTGACAGTCAGGGCCGCTCCTCACGGACATGGCGCTGGGCAGTGTCTGTGCATGCACTGCTCCTGGAGTGTCCTTCCGGCTGCTGTGGGGACACGCGGGAGCCACAGGACCGTCAGCTGGACCCGCAGGCCACCTTCCCCACTCCAACAGGGGGTGTCTCCCCTCCAGCCCCACGCTGTTGCTGAGCACACCAAGGCCCTGAGAAGCCAGACGGCTCACACAGCTGGGCCTGAGCCCAGGCCTCCAGGTTCCAAATGCAGACCCCTCTTCACCTCACTGCTGCCACCGCTGATGTGTCGGCATTGGGGTCTCCTCGCTAGACCACCAGATTCCTGAAGGAATGTTCTGCTCGCCTTCAAATCAGTTGGGTCCAGTAGGTGCTTCATTAAATATTTGGATCACCACTGACTGATTTTTTTCTCTCTCAACTCATTGTGCTCTTTGGTGTCCCTGCATGTCTCACTAAGAACCAGGAGCAGCACTGTGGACTTCCGCTGGTCCTCCAGTGACACATGTCCTCTAGCGCCACCTTCCTCAACCTCCCTGCATGGCCAGCTACCGGCACCCCCTTCCTTCTGTCACCCTCCTGGACAGAGGCTGCCCAGCCTGTCATGGCGTCTATCTCAGCCCACATCGGGCAGCAGGGCCAGGGAATGCTCTGAGAGCAGCTCAGGACCACACAGATACCCTCCGAGTCAGGACAGTGAGAACACAGGCAGAGGCGGAGTAAGGTTTGCCCTGGGCGCAAAAGAAAATGTTGGGCCCCTTAAAAAAAGAGAGAGACAGGGAAAATAAAAATACATGTTAACCATATTTTTAAATAAATAAAAAATATTATGTACTATGAATGTTAAAATTGCACATAAAAAACCAAACTTGACGTCATTAGGAAATAGTGTAAAGTTGGGGTTTTGCGGGGCCCTTGAGAAGTTGGGGCCCAGGGCACCTGCCGTTCAATCCGCCTCTGAGCACAGGTGAAGATGAGCTGAACTGTTTCCTCCATCTTCATTCTTAGAGAGCGTTATGGGCTAAATTGTGTCCTACCCCCAAATCCATATGTTGAAATTCTAACCCCTGGTGTCTCAGAATGTGACCTTATTTGGAAGGAGGGTGGTAGCAGTTATAATTAGTTAAGATGAGGTCATACTGGAGTAGGGTGCACGCCTGTTCCAATATACAACTGGAGTCTTTATAAGAGGAGTAGGTTGGGACATAGATGCCCAAACAGGGAGAATGCCTGCAACGATGAAGGCAGACATTAGGATGATGCTTCCACAGGGAGCGCCAGAGATGGCTGACAGACCACCAGAAGCTAGGAGAGGTGCGAGCAGAGTTCTCCCTGGACCCTTTAAAAGGAACCAACCCTGCTGCTCTCCTGCTCAGACTTTCAGCTTCCAGAACTGTGAGAGAATGCATTTATGTTTAAAAAAAAATTAATTTATTGATTTTAGAGAAGAACGGGAGAGAGAGAAACATGATTTGTTGTTCCAAAATTTATGTTGCTTAAGGCACCCAAATTGAGATCCCTTGTTATGGCAGCCGTAGGAAACTAATGTGGAGAGCTCAGTCCAGTAAGGAAAAAATGAATAGTCCACTGAATGCGCAATAACAGTCAGTGCTCTAGAAAGCTTGGCTCATGCAATAGCTACCCTAGTGTCCTGTCATGACCTTTCTCCCCAGCCAAAGTCTCCCTCATGGCATAGTTAAAGAGAAGGACACAGGCCCCCCAGCCAAAGTCTCCCTCATGGCATAGTTAAAGAGAAGGACACAGGCCCCCCAGCCAAAGTCTCCCTCATGGCATAGTTAAAGAGAAGGACACAGGCCCCCCAGCCAAAGTCTCCCTCATGGCATAGTTAAAGAGAAGGACACAGGCCCCCCAGCCAAAGTCTCCCTCATGGCATAGTTAAAGAGAAGGACACAGGCCCCCCAGCCAAAGTCTCCCTCATGGCATAGTTAAAGAGAAGGACACAGGCTTCGGGAATGTATGCTCAGGTCGCAGCTCCTCCGCCCCCCCTCCCCAGGACTTCCTTGGGTCAGTCTCACTCCCACGGATCCCCTTTCTCTC
This sequence comes from Saccopteryx leptura, assembly GCF_036850995.1. NCBI lineage: Eukaryota > Metazoa > Chordata > Mammalia > Chiroptera > Emballonuridae > Saccopteryx > Saccopteryx leptura. The sequence goes on from NC_089510.1 coordinate 58,281,348, forward strand.
AGGCCACGGCAGGCTGTGCAGAGATGCCAGGGGTTTACAAGGCAGGAGCATCCTCAGCCTCTGG